>NC_044030.1:48639476-48942711 GCF_900496995.4 Aquila chrysaetos chrysaetos
ACTTCCCTGGTGTCGTTTCACCTTAATTCTGACAAAGGAAATCCACGAACCTGAGTCGCTCCAAATTTGGGATGTGACAATAGCCTGGCTTTACCATCCTTTTATGATGCTGTGAACATCCTTATTATTCAGTTTATAAACATGTAAAACTAATACATGAATGTACTGCAAAGTCTTATTCCTTCATTAAGACAGGATATGTATCTTATGTGAAGATAGATCGTTATACTTTTACGAACATGATTGCAAGTTCTGCGATAACAAACTCTTTTATGCAGGTGTTGTAGCTTAACCCCAGCCAGCAGCTAAGCACCACGCAGCAGCTCCCTCACTCCCCCCCCCCCCACCCCCAGGGTGGGATGGGGAAGAAAATCGGGAAAAAGAAGCAAAACTCGTGGGTTGACATAAGAACGGTTTAATAGAACAGAAAAGAAGAAACTAATAATGATAATGATAACACTAATAAAATGACAACAGCAATAATGAAAGGATTGGAATGTACAAATGATGCGCAGTGCAATTGCTCACCACTCGCTGATCGACACCCAGCTAGTCCCTGAGCGGCGATTCCCCACCCCCACTCCCCAGTTCCTATACTAGATGTGACGTCCCACGGTATGGAATACCCTGTTGGGCACTTTGGGTCAGCTGCCCTGGCTGTGTCCTGTGCCAGCTTCTTGTGCCCCTCCAGCTTTCTCGCTGGCTGAGCATGAGAAGCTGAAAAATCCTTGACATTAGTCTAAACACTACTTAGCAACAACTGAAAACATCAGTGTGTTATCAACATTCTTCCATACTGAACTCAAAACATAGCACCGTACCAGCTACTAGGAAGACAATTAACTCTATCCCAGCTGAAACTAGGACAGCAAGTTATGAAAGCTAACAGGATTTCAGCTTGGTCACTTGGAAGCCTGATTGTTTTCCCTTTTTTTACCTCCATGACTTTTACTGCTAAAAGCCACAAACAAATGTCTGAGCACAGCTGCTTTTGAATGAAATAGTTACAAACTTGAGTGCTATTTTTATAATTACAAATATCCAGTAAGAATACTTTATTCCTATTTTACAGATTGGGAACTGAGGCACAGTCTGTCCTGAAGTCAGTCTTTAAGAAAATGGGTGAGAGAGGTGGCAGAAGCACCCCCTGCTCTCACATTTATACTCCAGTATCTGCCAGAGGACAAGAGGCAAGACTTAGGCTTGTGCTTTCTCTTCTGCCATGCCCCGGAGCCCACCTGAAGGCTCTGCCATGGCAAAGGCTCATGTCCTAGGAGCTGGGAACATGCACAGACACAAAATGCACAGTAAATCTACCCTGCATGTCTTCTTGAAAGTAAATGACAAAGAAATAAACTGTACCAAGGCCTGCTAAGGTCAAAGTGCCACAGTCACTGAGCCATCATCTGCTTTCTCAGACCAAATACCTGGTGGGTTACATCCTAAATAACTGGCATCGCTGAACCAGTTGTGTTTAAAAACTGAAGGTTGTCTAGCAATCTTTTTTTTTTTATCGGTCTCTCTGTGCCAATAGCTACTGACAGTTATTCATGCCTTATTATACAAGCTGTGGCTTTTAAATGATCGCAGTACTATGCAAGTCTTGCACCTGTTCTTAACTGACTGATATAATGACAGCTGAGATGTCTTTCATCTAGGATGTCTTAGATAAGATATCTAATAAATGTTCTCTTGGATAAAAATAGACTAGAGGGAATCAGAAGGCCAAGGCAGCACAAAGTTCACAAAGATCCAAAATGTATAAACATTTTTTGATCACTAACCCAAGTAACAGCCTGTACTAGTTTGATATACCTGCCTCCCTGTGTTTCTTTACCAATATTGCTATATTTAAATGATTCTTTCTCCTTCCTATTAGAAAATCCCAACAGAAACAGAGAAACTTTGGAGACTTAAAAACATGTCAAAGGGCCAGCTTGTGGGGTGAAGAATTTGCATGTTTGAACTGTGAAACCCTGCCACAAAACAAGACAGTGAATACTTCTTATCGTTATTTTTTCCCCCCCAAATTCTGTTATTTCAGGGAGTTGTAGAAACACAAGGCTTTTCAACATGTTTCTCTGAACTTGTCATACACAGACATTAGACACAACTTTTATTAAGAACCTTATCTTATAAGGTCTTACCAGAAGTGGCTAATAACATTTAAACTAGGATGGATATATCAGCATGCATGAAACAGTAAAACATGACACACAAGTTCAGAACCGAACATATTAAAGCATACAAAGTGATTTGCAACTCTCTCTGTGAATGAAAGTTTGAAATGAAAATGGCAGATTTTTCCTGCTCTGTTTATCCAGAAAAAAATGTTGGTTTCCATTAGTCTTAAATTAACATCCTTACTGACACCTGACTCCTGACTTCTTTTGACATTAACATTTTCCCATTCTTAGAAGTTTCTAAGTATGTGCACCAATCTTCAAGTCAATTAATGCCCAAGTGGGATCCTTAAGCAATATTCCTTCTTGAAGAAATAAGTGACTCACAAAATAATACGCTCCTCTGCTGTTTTATGCCAGCATGGCCACATTTGACCTTATGATCAACAGTGAAGCAGAAAGTCATATTTCCTCTGCTTCACAGTACAGATTCCTTTTAAAGCTTCTAGCATTAGGAATTTTTATCCCCTTAGAGGGACTGCTGTTAGGAGAAGTAGGCTAATACTTTTGTTTGATACTTTACCCAGTGCAAGACAGGTGGACACTTAGGTATTATTCTATGCATTATTCACACTTTAACTTTGCATTAAGAAGTCGTTGTAGACTGAATTGAGCCAGGGGATGAGAAGTTTGTCCCCATTACAGCCCCTGCTCTCCTGTTGACCCGACTCCACTACTACCTTCACTGTAAATTAGTCCCAAGGATGTCCAAGACTGAGTTGGTTCCTTAATTACAGTTAGCTTGGAAAACATTTGCCCTATATCCGCATTAACCTTTCATTACTCATGCCAGTTCACAGGCAAAGATGAGTATGTAGACAGGGAAGGGATGTACAAGGTGTTAGGCTTGTGATACTTTATGCATGGTTTCATATGACTACACCTACTGACTACCACCATCTGGACATTGCCTTTGGGGTGGACCACTTCTCCATTTTCCTGCAGAAAAGCTCCTTGAAGGTTGAATTATGGGGGCTACCCCCTCATACATCAGGATTTTTAAAAGTGACTGGCCCAGGAGTGTAGCCATTCAGCATTTGTGAAAGAGCTTGAATGAAGACGACTGCTCTGAGAGCGACCTTTCACCTCCCCATGCAGTTATTAGATACCTTTATCCTACTCTAAATGAAGACTGACTTTAATCTATAGGGAGCAAATCAGGTTGTAAGAAGAAATACAGAAGCACATCAATCAAGAGGCCTTCATTAACAAAGGAAAAACATTTTCTCTGAAGAAAAAACCTGTAGTTGAGGTTGATATTATTTTCCATCCTTATCAAGGTACATTTCTGAGTCATGTATTCGCAGATGATATTTGAGAAACACACAGTTGCTTTAAGATTTTCTATTATTTTGATGATGCCCTGAGGTTTATGTGTAAAAATGCGTAAAGAGTGGAGATAAACATCTCCTAGGGTAGTCCTTCAGAAATACCATGTTACTTGAAGTGCTCACGCCGTGAATTGCTAGCCATTGGTACACAGCAGTAACTGTAAGCATGATGCTGTATATGTGGATACAGCAAGAAAACAGCACCAGAAAAAACATCAGAACAAAGGAATTTAAGACTTGTAAAACACAGAATTCCTAACTTCATTATTTTGATGTTTTTTAAAGTAATTGAATCTCTAGTAAGTACTTAAAATAGTAGTAAATGGATACAAGCAGCTAACTTTATCTACAATCAAGAATGGACTAAATCAGATGCAATGATTGCAGTCGGGCCACTCACAGATCAAGTACGCATGCCATACAGTGAAAATTAACTGATGAGTCAGGTGATTGAGTGGAGTCTGGAGAAAACAGTGCCTCTGGTAATAAGGCATCTGACAGGAATCCCCATGCAGAGTGAAGTCAGATGTTTTCGATACATTTCCTCTGGAACTCCCTCAGAAGTTAGCAAACTGAGGTGATCTCTAAATTTTTCAGAAGGGTGTGCCCTACTCCACATTAAGTTTGTAAACTACCTTTAGCAAATCCCTTATTTACAATAAAAGGTGACTGATTGCTTTAATAGCCATATCACGTCTATGCTGCTGAGATCCTCAGTTCTTCCTCGGTCCCTTGTGGCAAATTTACAGCCATAATATAGGCTTAATTTATTACTATTACAGGGGTTAGTGTAGAGGCTACAGCTCTGCCCGTGATACAGGAGTTTGCTACCAAAAATCAGAGAGAATCACTTGTGCCTTGTTCATTACAAGTGCAAAATTAATAACCTCTTATTTGCCTCACCCCTGTAAAACATTCCAGTTCTAGTTTGCTTAGAAAATTTTTGTTTGCCTTAAGTGCACCTACAGGAATTTTATCATAATACCCAAGACAGCAACCAAATAACTGCAAATTGTGGGAATCATCTTCTGAAATCACTGATGGTCTTGAATTCCTAACAACTGAGAAGATCTCAGCACTGGCAACTAGAATAACCATTTTGTGCTTGCAGCATGTGAGTGTGGAGATATCACTCGAACAAATATTTTGAAAGCAAAAAGCTGGGATTGCAGTTGTATTATGCAACTGTAAACTTTTTGATAAATCATTGACATGCCTTCATTCTGAACACAAAACAGTTTTCAGGCAGCCTAGGTGAAGCAAATAGCTTTCTGCTGCGGCCTCGCCGTTTGTGCACCTGGCATTGCTCACTACCTCATCTGTCCATTACCTAACACAAAGTACGTTTACATATTGCCTGTCTGCAGTATAATTGAGGCACTGTTTGGGTTCTGAAGTGGTTCACTCCTGCAGTTGGCTCTGCACTGTACATCTGTCTGGCAAAAGAATAACAACCTGGATCAGAGAGAATTGTCTCCTGCGGAGCTTATAAGTCTGTTGTGAAATAGTCCATGTGCTTGTCCAGTGAGCAGGTGCTTCAAGTCAAAAGATATGGTGGGGAGACCAGGATGTGAACTGTAAACAGTTCAGTTTCTTTTCACTCCCCAGAAACAGTTCTTAAGGCTAAATACCAAGATACTATGACTTTGTAGAAGGTTTATTGCTAAAATGTCATGAAAATGTTATATGCATCACATGAATAGATAATAAAGGATTGTCAAGTTGGAAAGACATAAGCTATTAAAAAAAGAATATAATTTGTTAATAGGTTGACATAAAATTTGTCTTTGCAGACTGGAAAAAGTATGGACCTTTTAATAGTAACACAACTTTTTCATAGTATACAATAACTATGTACTTCGAAATGTACATAAAGAAGAGAGGATTATATGTATATATTTCCAGGCCAGTGATTTTCCTCTTTCCACTGGGAGTAATAACCTTCTGTGCTTCGATAGTTGGAGAGATTTTTGTTTCTTTTTCTAAAAATAATTAGGTGCAGGCATCTTCAAGTGTGAGTATGACCCATGGGTGTAAAAAGGTGCCTCAAAGATAAGATCTCTGATGAGCCACAAGTAACTCATCCCACAAATATTATCCATCAATCTATGGATTCATTTTCCTTAAAAAATCCACAGTAGTACTAGTTAACACTCAAACTACAAACTTATGATTCTTCAGTTATCCAATGGAAAAGTAACAGGCAGAAACATGTTTGCTCAAACTTGCTCTACAAGTTCATCCCCACCTGCTTCTGGTGAACACCACAGTTCCTCATCTCTGAATAAAATAGCTTTAAGGTTTATGTAGAAAAAGTCATAAAGAGTGTCAGATGTCACCATAGTTCTTAAAATAGTATTTTCCAGTAGAAAGGACTGAAGATAAATCACAAGGATCAGAAAGGGATGACTGTATATCATGTAGCTACTGCTCACTACATGTAGTTCTGTGAACTGCTTATCTTGTGGTAGTAGACTAATTAAGAAACCTGAGGGAATAAACTTACAAGCAATATGGCAACATCACTGAAAACTGAGGAATGTCTTTTGAATACATCTGAAATTATATAATCCTGCAGCTGAATAGCTGTCCATTGGTTTTCAAAAAGTTGAAAATTCAGTCAGCATTTGCATAGACAACCACATTGTTGTACGAGTATTTGTAATTGCTTGCATAACTGTTTGGACATGAAAAAGGAAAGAACAACCTTGCCCCTATTCTTACTCGGTAATATCATTGTGGACTTCTACATTGTTAGCTCATTAAAAATGTAGCAAGGGAAGTATATTCAATACGTCATGGATATATATAAGCAGATTTACAAGCCACTTGGATGTCCTGAGCCATCCGTTGTTCCTCTGTCATGAAGGGGATGGAGAAGATGAAATAATTCTGACAAGATAAAATGAGGCATGGGAAAGAGCTACTATATGACGTGTAAGAACATAAAGGTACTTAATTGCTTTGTAGAAGACACTCACTGCCCACCCGAGTCCAAGATGGCATAGGTTTACTTAATGGCTATTTTAAAGTTATTTTGAAAGGCCGTTACCATAGCTCAGCCCTGGTTTTGGATTACAGAATCATTGAGAAACATGTTGGTTGGCAAGGATTTCTGGACACCAGCTGGTCGTAGCCCTGCTAGAGTTAAAGAAGGTGTCCCAGTGCCTTGCCCAGGTCAGTTTTGATTGTCTCCAAGGAAGGAGACTACACAACTTCTCTGGCCACACCATTCCAGTGTGTGACTGTCTGGTTTGTGACAATATTATTCCTAATACACAATTGGAATTTCCCTTGATACAAGTTGTCTTTTATCTCTTTTCCTGTCACCTTGTCCATATACCTCCAAGAAGGGTCTGACCTTGTCTTTTTTAACATCAGGTATGGAACGAAGTCAGCTCTAGTCTTCCCCTGGTGTTCTTGTGTCAAGGCAGAACAAACCTGATTGTCTTATCTTCTCTTCATGCTTTGTGCTTCAAGCCCCCTAAACATCCCAGTAGCCCTCCACTGAACTTGCACTGGTATGTCAATGATCTTCTTGTACTGGGGAGTGCACAACCAGACCCTGCTGCAGATGCAATCTCACAAGTGTGAAATAGGAAAAAAAATCACTTCCTTTCACTTATTTAGTAGACTTTTGCTAATATAGTGCAGGATGCAGATGGCTTTCAAAACTGCCAGGACACACCCTGAATTGTGTTCAGCTTGTCTGCCAGGACATCTTAAGCCCTCTTTTGCAAAGCTGCTTTCTGGCTTGTTAGTACCCTGTACTGTTGCATGGGATTATTCCAGCCCAGACTCAAGACTTGGCATTTGCCTTAAATAATCTTCAAGAGGTTCAGGTCAAACGAGTTCTCCAGAATGCTGAAGTCTATCTGGGTGGCAGTTCTGCTTTCCACCGTAACACCTCCTCCCTCCAGTTTGCTATCATCTGCAAGTGCCAAGAGTGCACTCTGTCCTATTGCCCAGGTTGGTAATGAGGAGGTTAAATAGCACCAGCCCCTGAGAAACACTGCTAGTAGCTGGATGGTAGTTCAACTTTGCAACCTCAGGTTTGTGAACTTCCATAAGCATCAAAAACAACAGTGTAAGAAGCCCAGCCTCAGACACATGGCAGAGTTATGATTTTGCAGCATCCTCTGGCCATCTGAATGGAGGGCCAGATGGGCTCCACAGCCTCTTCTGGGTATCTTAGCATCCTAAATTTAGAGAATGCTGATTATGATAAAGCAGTCTGCAAAAGTAATTTTCACAGACACCAGTGAGGGATGAATGGGAAAACAACCCATGGATACGAAGTCAATGATTTCTGATAGTTTTTCACTGCAGGTAGTGGTGGTTCAGCTATTTTTACTTTTTTGCTCTTGAAAATAAAACAGTCTCTTGCTGTGAGGAAGGTCCCAGAATCACTCACAGACAAGTGGGACCACATGAACTGCTGTGAGGTGCAATTGATTTCCTGCTATATCATGGTCCACCCATTTCACTGGAGCATGCAAGCAAACCAAAATAACTTATCAGTATGACTTCTGAAATGGTGAAACCCTATTAAAGATATAACATGCTCTAAGAGGGCACTAAGAAAAAAAGGAATATCTTTAAACAACTAAAGAAAACCAAGCATTTCTGAGAGTTAAATATTTCTGAAACAATTCTGAGAGTTAAAAACTAGCAACTAATTTAAGGGAACAGTAGCATATTTTGGAAGAAAAAAGTCAGTGTAAAAAATAAATGGAGAGAGGCAGGAGGTTTGCACATACATACCAGCTGCTAGGACCTACTGACTCACATTTACTGTAATCCAGATGGTCTTTTTAGAGCTTTAGTGGATACTAATTCACTACACCTAATACCTTGGCAAATAAATCTGAAACCTTAACCCAGAACATAATGAAAAAAGGGGGGGAAAGAGGGAGAAGACAGAAAAATAAAGGTTGTGAACTGCCTGAAGTAAATGATTTCATTTTTGTTCCTTAAATAGAATTTGAAAAGAAAAAAGAAAAAAGAAAAGAGAAAGAGAAAGGGAAAGAGAAAGGAAAAGGAAAAAAAAGAAAAAGAAAAAGAAAAAGAAAAAGAAAAAGAAAAAGAAAAAGAAAAAGAAAAAGAAAAAGAAAAAGAAAAAGAAAAAGAAAAAGAAAAAGAAAGGTTTTGCTAACTTCCAAGAGACAGATGGGATTTTTAGTAATTTCTTTTATTTCCCAGACACAGTGAACTCTCTGGTTTTCTAAGGTGGTTTCATCAGCTTAGACAATGTGACCTTAAAGTGTACATAATGTTGAACTGGTGACTTCAATAGCTTTTTGTGTATTGTACCATTGCATATGATACTGCTGTTCAATGTTGTAATTTACAGATAAAATATAGATTTTATCTGTTTGCCGTAAAAGTCAGAGACAAGAAAAAAAAAAATCCAGGGACAAAGGATCAAATTTAGAGATGATCTTAGGAGAATGATTAATGAGTCAAAAATTTATTAATTTTAAACAAAAAAATCACAAGGAGTTGCTTGAATGGAAACAAAATCCTCAGCATTTGATAAACTGATCTGAGTTTTTAGTTTTGCAATATAAATTCTGAGGAAGAGAAAGAGAATTTACAATAGGACTCTGACTTTAATTTTCATAAAAGCTTCAGAAGAGAAGAGAAGGCAGACCTAGCCTGCAAAGAACATGCATTTAGATAAGTTTAAATTTTTTCCTTGCTCCTTCAGCATACTCTTGAACGTCATGATTACACTGAGTCCATTCCTTTGTAAATGTAAATGTTTAAAATAATTTATTCAGGAAATTATCAAATATTATCATCATTTCTGCTTCCTCAGAACCATCAAGTGTTACCACAGATTTTCAAGAAGACAAAGATGCCTAAGGCATAGCAAAAAAACAGCCTGATGAGTCTTGTCCGCTATTTACCATTTGAGCTGAATCAATCAGTCATGAAAAACCAAAGAAAGTACAAGGTATTCTCTACTTGCACAGGATTTTGGATCACACTGTTGTCACTGAGAAGTGTGACAGGTGGCACAGCAAACAACATGACCAGACAGGGTTGATCCAAATCTTGTCATCGTGCTGGGAAAGGTCATGGGGAACATAGAAAGCTGAGGCAGAGCTGCAGGTGAAATTGAGGTCAGAAAGCCTGGAACAGGGAAGGACCTGGAGCTGGCAGAAATAGTGTTGGGTTTGCTTGCGTCTATTTGGGAAAGGTGGGAGAGGAGAAGGGAGAAAAAAGATAGCAATCTCTTCTGCAGGAAAGGACCAGCCACCACAAGGCGCTGCCACTCTCTATCCCAACCTGTCCTTCCCTCCCACTCTCCTTCCTTCCTTCCTTCCTTCTCTTTTCCTGGGGAGCAGCAGACCATCACCCTCATTTTCCAGGAATCTGGCAATAATTGAGGAGCACCCTGTGGCCCGAGAGCCATCACTACCTTTAGCAGCTGCTTGATAAAAAGCTCAGCAAACAAAGCATTCCCATGGAAACATAGGTGCCTATGGACTCAACTACACTCCAAAACTTCTGGAGCAATTTTAGCAGAGGAAACAAAGACTTGAAGTAAAACAAAAGCTAGCTATTTCTACCACTGTTTTACTTTCTTATCTGTGACTTTTGGGGTTTTTTTTATGATTATTGTAATTTTGGAAATGGACTCCGTGATATTAGCATGACTGAAGAGACAGGAGTCCATTGCAGGTGTCATTAGTGATTCAAAATACTAAGGGTAATTGTGCATTTAATTTTGGACAACTGAACTGTAGTGCTTGTAGTAGATCAAATCTTGTAACGCAAATTCTCATCTCTTGCATGCAGATTTGCTCTCCAGAGGCCTTTCATGTTGTGGAGTTTTGTTCCTGGGAATAACAGTCTACTATGAAAACGGCTGGTCATGCTACTGTATTAAATGAACATTTTGTTTCCTGATACCTTAAGAATGTCAAAAAAACTTGGGATGCCACTGTACCTGATTAACATTCTTTCTTTAACCTCTATGGCATTTCAGCTTGTGTTCAGCAAAAATAATTTCCATTTAATGGGTGTGTTAGCATAATTTGTGGCACAACACTGATCACCAATTCCTTGGTGATCACTCTGAAAATAAACAAGCATTTTCCTTTCTTCATCTCCCCTTCAAGAAAAGGCATTAGGTGAAGCTTCCAGGTGTTGATGCTTATCACAAAAGGTGAAGGACAAGATCAAAGGAAGATGCAAGGTTCCTCTGGCATCCTGTTGGTCTGGAGTTAGAAGTCTGTGAGAATCTCGGAAGAATCATTGTAAGTTTAATTTTCTGATATATTTTTCACTTTTTGTTGAAGGGAATCCATCTGTGTGTTCACTTACAGGAACGTAGCCTTGCATAGCAAAAGAGACCTGAGACTTTTTGTTGTTTTCTGGCTAATTACTTTTTAAACACCTGAACTCAAGCTCCAGTTGTGGAGGAATGCAATAACTACAACACCACATTGTTAGTGACTTCAGCTCTAAAATTTTGTCCAGAGAGCTTTTCTGTGGCTGGTACCTCATTATCTGGTAAGATCAGATCCTGAAGGGGCAGATGAGAGGGACAAGGGGCAATACATGTTTCCTGGTTAATTTCTGTTTCTTTCCCAAATAAATGCACTAATTTTAAAGTCAGATAAGGTTGGTAAACTCTGACAGAGAAAAAAAATAGAAATAAGTAAAGTAAAAAGTAAAAAAAAAAAGTGGAACTGGACTCTAATACCCTTAGAGATAGAACACAAGATATTTAATGAATAAACAAATTTTAAAGGAAAATTACTAGGAAAATAAGTTTTATGAACACCACCAGAGGGCTTTTTGTAGATAACAAACATGGCAGTAGGGAAGCTTTATTACAAACTGGTGGTCTTCTAGCAAAATGCAGACTCAGGAAACGGCTGTCAAGGCCTATGAAAAAAGGGGCTGTCAAAATCTCCAGGTATCACTCATTTAAATTGAAATCTTATCTATTACCCCTGAGTCCCATGTCCTTACATTAGAAGACAAACCCAGAGGTAATCAAATATCATTTGTTAAAAAGCTTCCCTCTTGCACCAATATGAAAGAAGTAAGGTATTTCAAGAGGGAGAAAAAAATCTGCCATTGGCTCCAGAGAGGTGACGGTAGTGACCATAGAAACAGAAATCTCACAGAAGGCTGAGCAACACTCTTTGCCATCCTACCCATTGCTGCACGTATGCTGAATCTGATACAGAGCTTGCTGTAGAGATGGTTGAATAGCAGGAAAACATCCTGATTCTCCATGATACTCTATTCACCTACACATTGTCCACATTTCTGATCTATTGCATTTGCTGATGTCAGTGTTCTTAAGTAAGCACTTCTTCATGAGAGGAAGACTGTGAAAAATTAAGCTTTAAGTTAATTTTTAATTGGCAAGTGTTTCAAACTAGAAATCCTTTGTCTAAATCTGATTTCTTCCTCTGGAAGTTGCCTTTGCCATTACAGCAATAGTAGGAGTTCCAGCAGGGAGCAGACAGCAGTAAATGCTGCTGTTTCCTACATCAGCTAACTCTATTAGCAAAAAAACCCCGGCTGGTAACAAAGAAAATCTTCAGGCAGATAACGAAATAATTGAAAATGTGTATTAGCTGTGATTCTCCACCATATTCCATAACCATTAATATTGAAACAAAGTGGATACAAAATGCTGTTAAGCCTGATAACAAACAAACAAACAAAACGTTTTCCAGAGTTGAAGACTATGAATTCAAACCCTACTTTATTTGATATATAAAGCTACAAGAGGAAAAACAGTCATCCACCATACTTCTGGCTTCCCTACTCGGCTCTGCCAACCAAACACAACTTCAAAACCATGCAAACTGTCCACATACAACATCTGTACCTGCAGGGACATGTCAGTGCTATGCCAGTCAAATGCCAGCTACTTACCTATGCTGGGACTAATTTGCCTTATCAAAAGAGTAAGGAACACCAACTGGAAATGAGGATCTTTTAACTACAGTGAAGTTATTCTAGGCACATGCTGCCACAAAACATGATCTGACCTGTACAGATTTGCCCCCTTGTTACACAAGCATAGATATTTACATAGAGTGGGTGGAAGTGATACATCTTATGCCCATTGCAAATGAGGTGCCCACTATTATTAGGCCCAATGAAGGACGACACAACTATTTTTGCTTCCCTGAACCATTGGCCAGATGGTGGCCAAACCAGTCTACAATCCCAAGGGTTGTGTAAAAGTGGTGTCCTTCTACAGCCAGCAAGCCAGTCTATCTTTTCTCTCCAACCAGCTCTGCCGGACATGTGGTGTCCATGCCCTAACAAAAGGAAAATTGATAGCTTTCCCATGCATGTGAATACTGAGTGAAGGAAGGAACATGCTAGAAGAGAGTGCTTTCACAGGCAAACATGAAGGTCCTCAACAGTCAATGAAGAGCAGAGGTGAAGGGTAAAATTCTTTGTGTCTTTTGTAAAAGACAACAATTTTCCTATACTTTCAAAAGTTTCTCCCTCTCTATTTGTGCACCTTGCTTATTTTTCACACTTGTTCCTATGCAGACCAGTTGCTCATGAACAGCTGCCCTGATAGTATTTGTTTCAGATTTATCTCTTGAGCATCACCTCTCTCTTCATGCCTCAGGTATATCTTGATTTGAAAAAATAAAAGTATTAATTGGTTGCTTTTCTTAACGGTTTGTTCTATGGTTAGTCACCCTCACATTGTAATGATCCTCAGGGTTAGACATTGTTCATATGTATTAATCTGGCTTCAGTCTTTTCTTACTAGAGAGTTTCTTAGTGCATAACCTCTTGGCTATATAGAAACAACTGGCATTCATAGGAAAAATTATGTACCTTAGGGGAAGAAAAAGGAAGTTCTGAGGTACATATATGGGTACATTAGTTTTGCTTATTCATGTCAACTATAGTTGTTTGTCCAACAAATGTCTTCAGTTTCTTATTAATTTCTTAGTGTTTTTCAGTTTACAATTACTAATTGCCCTTACCCTCTTACACACTACTTCCCTACCCCAATTTCTTCTTTTTCTTTGCTACTGACCTTGTATGGGCTTTTATCTAGGGTGTGCAATTTATGCCAGCTGTTCCTCTAATGATCTCCTAACAAATGCCTCTCTCTCACTTGCATTATTCCATTTTAATTTGTCCTTCAAATCAACTTCACTTAATTTCTCTCAGCTTTGGCAAATTAAGTACACCTGATGCTTCTTACCATTTGAGATTGTCCTTTATTTGCCTACAGAAGATGTAATAGGTCACCATTGCTGGTTCCTAAGCAATAATGATTCATTAGTCACTGGACTGGAACCATTAATCTTTATCTTCTAAAATTAGATTGAAACTTAAGATACCTCCTGTCAGATGCAATAGCACTTGCATTGGGAGAATAATCATGAAGTTTTATAAATGTTAATGCCATGTTCTGGGTTATGCTCAGAATCCTGAAAGGCTGTGCAAGAAATTTTCAAGACCAAGTGCGAAGCTTAGGGTGCGAGGAGGTCCTCAGACAACAATGAACCTCTGAGCAATTGAACAAAGACTAAAGAAGGAGACAGACTGAAGTAAAAGAGCCATTTTCTCCCATGTCTTCTTTGTGTCATTGAGATGGCTAGAGGATGATGAAGGAACTCCTCTTTTGTTCACTCTCAAGGAGACTGAAATATGTGGGAGAAAATTTCAGGAGAATAATGACATAAACACTTCAGAGATATCATAGAGTCATAGAATACCAGGTTGGAAGGGACCTCAAGGATCATCTGATCCAATCTTTCTTGGCAAAAGCATGGTTTAGACAAGATGGTCCAGCAGCCTGTCCAGCCAAATCTTAAGTGTCCAATGTTGGGGAATCCACCACTGCCCTGGGGAGATTATTTCAAGAGCTGATTGTTCTCATTGTGAAAAATTTTCCTCTTGTGTCCAACCAGAATCTCCCCAGGAGTAACTTGTACGCATTATCCCTCGTCTTTTCTGTGTGACTCCTTGTAGAAAGGGAGTCTCCGTCTTCTTTGTAGCCAGCCTTTAAATACTGGAACATGGTGATAAGGTCTCCCCAAGCCTTCTTTTCTCGAGGCAGAACAAACCCAGATCTCTCAGCCTTTCCTCATATTGCAGGCTTCCCAGTCCTTTGATCATCTTTTGTGGCCCTTCTCTGGACCCTCTCCAGCCTGTCCACATCTTTTTTGTATAGCAGGGACCAAAACTGAACACAGTATTCCAGGTGTGCCTTGACAAGCACTGGGTAGAGTGGGATAATGACTTCTTTATCTCTGCTGGTGATGCCCTTGTTGATGCAGCCAGCATCCTGTTGGCTTTCTTCGCTGCAGCAGCACACTGTTCACTCACACTGAGCTGCTTGTCCACCAGGAGCCTCAGGTCCCTTTCCACAGAGCTGCTCCCCAGATGGGTAGATCCCAGCCTGTGTTGCACTCCTGGATTGTGTTTTCTGAGGTGCAAGACCTTACATTTGTCTTTGTTGAATCTCATAAGGTTCTTGTTAGCGCACTCTTCCAGCCTATCCAGGTCTTCCTGCAGGGTGGCTCTCCCTTCCAAGTGTCCACTTCCCCACTCAGTTTGGTATCATTGGCAAACTTCATCAGGGTATACTTGATCCCATCATCCAGATCCCTTAGAAAGATATTAAACAGCATTGGGCCCAATATCGATCCCACTTGTGACAGGATGCCAGTTTGAAAAGGAGCTATTATCCACCACCGTCAGAGAGTGGTCTGTCAGGCAGTTCCCCACTAACTGCACAGACCACTTGTCTAGACTGTAATGCATTGGTTTCTCTAGGAGGAGGCTCTGGGAAACCATATCAAAAACTTTGGAGAAATCCGGGTAGACAGTGTCCACTGCTCGCCACACATCATCTGAGCAGGTTACTCTGACATAGAAGGACATCAGGTTTGTCAAGCATGATTTGCCCTTGGTGAATCCATGCTGGCTTTTCACAATCCCATGCTTCATTTGGCTTGTGATAGCCCCCAGGAGGATTTGTTCCATAACTTTCCGATGGACTGAAGTAAGACTGTGTTACGGATACACGACTAACCAAATCCAACAGGTGTTAAAACTCAGATTTATTCTTCAGCAAAAGTTAGTTAGAAGTCTGGTAACATTTTATAAAACCACAGGCTCAATGATGTAAAGAGAATTAATATTACACGGCCGACTTGGGAATCCCCAAGATTTAAAGTGATGGCTGAAAATGCCCGTATCACTCACCTAAAAGCTGAGGGCTCTCTCCCTCGAGGAGTTACCTCGGGCGGTGCCCCAACCCGAGGGGGAGTCCCCGACTGCAGACCCGCTGCTCCGAGGAGGACTGCCAACGTGTCCTCCGGCGGGACCCCATTTATACTCCTGTCGAATCTGACCTGTGGTCATTTAATTCTATTGGCTAGGAGGGTCACCTCTGTGTACCTGGTGCATCTCCACTGGCCAGTTCAAATTTCAGCCTAGGGTTTCCTTCCCCTTCTCCCTTCCTGGAGAAGTTTTGTTTCCTGCTGGCAGGATGGGGGGAGGGAGGGAAATGTACTGCCACAAAGGGTTTTTCAGGTATGTAAACAACAAGCAGAAACAGAAGGAAAATATTGGTCCGCTGTTGAACAGGAGAGGTGAATCAGTCACCAGCAATCCTGAAAAGGCAGAGGCACTCAACACTTCCTTCATCTCTGTTGTTATCAGCACTGCTGGGCCCCAGGCCTTTGGAGCAAAAATTCAGGTTGATGCAAACACAGACCCACCATCAGTGAAGAAAAAGTTGGTATGTGAACTATTACAGGAACTTGACCCCTACAAATCGATGGACCCTGACAATATCCACCCAAGGGTGTTAAGAGAGCTGGCTGACATTGTGGCGAGGCCACTCCCCATAATCTTTAAGAAGTGGTGGAGATGAGGGGAGACCCCAGTATGCTGGAAGAAGGCTAATGTCACCCCCATCTACAAGGAGGTCTTAAAGAAGGATCCAGGAAATTATAGGTCCATCAGTCTGTGGCAGTACATCCCACCCCCCCCATCCTGCCAGCAGGAAACAAAACTTCTCCAGGAAGGGAGAAGGGGAAGGAAACCCTGGAGGCTGCAGGCTGAAATTTGAACTGGCCAGTCAAGATGCACCAGGTACACAGAGGTGACCCTCCTAGCCAATAGAATTAAATGACCACAGGTCAGATTCGACAGGAGTATAAATGGGGTCCCGCCGGAGGACACGTTGGCAGTCCTCCTCGGAGCAGCGGGTCTGCAGTCGGGGACTCCCCCTCGGGTTGGGGCACCGCCCGAGGTAACTCCTCGAGGGAGAGAGCCCTCAGCTTTTAGGTGAGTGATACGGGCGTTGGGGATTCCCAAGTCGGCCGTGTAATATTAATTCTCTTTACATCATTGAGCCTGTGGTTTTATAAAATGTTACCAGACTTCTAACTAACTTTTGCTGAAGAATAAATCTGAGTTTTAACACCTGTTGGATTTGGTTAGTCGTGCATCCGTAACACCATTTCTAGTAGTTTTTGATATCTCTGGCCAATTTCAATTTGAGCTCAGCTTTTGCTTTTCTAACTGCATCTCTGCACACCCTGGCAATGCCCTTGTAGTTCTCAACATGTATTTGTCCGCTTTTCCATGTCTGGTATGCTTCTTTTTTTGGTTTTGAGCAGACTCAGAAGGTCGCAGTTAAGCCAAGGGGGTCTCCTGCTCTGCCCGCTTCCCTTACCTTTAAAGGGCATGACTGGTTTTGTGCTTCCAGGAGAGTGTTCTTGAAAACCTTCCAGCACTCGCTAGCTCCTTTATCCTCCATGGAAGCTTCCCACGGAATCCCTCCCAATCAAGCTCTGAGCCAGCTGAAGTTTGCTCTTCTAAAATCTAAACCCTTTGTCTTAGTACTAACCTTCAGCATGCTCAGCAGGATCCCAAACCCCAAAATATTGTGATCACTGCAGCCAAGGCTATTACTAACTGAGATATTACAAAACAGGTTTTCTTGGTTATTGACTAGCAAGTCCAGCACTGCCTCATTCCTGGTTACCACATCTAACATTTGTATGAGGAAGCAGTACCCTACACATTCCAGGAACTTGATGGATGATATGTGAGTTGCTGTATTGTTCTTCCAACAAAAGTCTGGGTAATTGTAGTCACCCATAAGAACCAGGTTTTGTTGACCCAAAGCTTGCGTGGGGTCCCTCCCACAGGAGACAGTCCTCCATGAAATTCTCCAACATAAGTCCTTCCCACAGGCTGCAGTTCTTCACAAACTGCTCCAGCATGGGTCTCTTCCATGGCATGCAGTCCTTCAGGAGCACACTGCTCCAGCGTGGGTCCCCCACGGGGTCACAAGTCCTGCCAGAAAACCTGCTCCGTGGGCTCCTCTCTCCACAGATCCGCAGGTCCTGCCAGAAGCCTGCTCCAGCGCGGGCTTCCTATGGGGTCACACCCTCCTTCGGGCACCCACCTGCTCTGGCATGGGGTCCTCCACGGGCTGCAGGCAGATATCTGCTCCACCATGGACCTCCATGGGCTGCAGGGGGACAGCCTGCCTCACCATGGTCTTCCCCACGGGCTGCAGGGGAATCTCTGCTCCAGTGCCTGGAGCACCTCCTCCCCATCCTTCTTCACTGACCTTGGTGTCTGCAGAGTTGTTTCTCTCACATGTTCTCACTCTTTCTCCGGCTGCCCTTTCTGTGTCCCAGCAACTTTTTTTCCTTCTTAGATACGTTATCACACAGGTGTTACCACTATCACTGATTGGCTCAGCCTTGGCCAGCAGTGGGTCCGTCTTAGAGCTGGCTGGTATTGGCTCTGTTGGACACAGGGGAAGCTTTCAGCAGCTTCTCACAGAAGCCACCCCTGTAACACCCCCGCTACCAAAACCTTGTCACGCAAAGCCAGTACAGTTGACTTCTATCCATTCAGGGTTCTTCTTAACATGGTGTGACTCCTCCTCCTCCTCTTCTTCCCTGCCTGTCTTTACAAAACAGCCTATAGCCATCCATTGTGATCCTCCAGTCATATGAGCTGTCCCACCATGTTTCAGTTATACCTATGATATCATAACTTTCTGACTGGGCGCAGAGGTCCAGTTCGTCCTGTTTGCTCCCCAGGCTGTGTGCATTGGTATATATACACTTGAGGTGTATTAAAAATACAGGTGAACCACAGTATCTACTGAAACAGAAAAGAATGCTGTTATTACTGAAGTGGAAACAAACTTAGCAGTTTTGTTACCCTAATGTTACCTAAAAACGGAGTTCACACTGACCTCTTCTTTCCTAAAGAAGCTAATAACAGAAATACCTTTCTAGAGAATTTAAATTTTACTAAAAAAAAATAAATTTTAGAACTGCCATCAGTTCTGATAAATCATCTTGGGCAAATGGAGTATTATCCTTCTTCCTCTTGCTTCCCATTCACCTAAGAAACTTTGAAGGCAAAAATATTGTCCAGCATTTCCCTCTGTCAACTTCTAATAACATCAGCAGGGAATTCAGATTCTGTTGAAAATTGAAGTTATGCAACTGTGTGCTGTTGACTGACCAATCCAGGAATCAGTAGTAGTCCTCTCAGCTTCATGGTTTTCGTTGGAAATCACCTTCTTTTTCTAATCCATTAAAAATCCTATTTACAGACATTTGGTTTTCTTTCATTATCTACATTGAAGAAATAACCACTTCGTAGGAAAAGAATGAATGTACAATCTCTATCTAATGTTTTTTCTTTTAAGTGGCAAATTCACAGTAGTAATTTGCATTAAAGATAAAAGAATATAAGGCTTCTCTTGGATTTTACAGGTCTTTTTGACAGAAATGAAAATATCATACGTCTAACTAAAATGGATTGAATGGTTCAGTGCACAGAGTGTTCTTTTCATCAGTAAACAGCTTGAAAACTCCAGCATGTGAGAAATGAAACACTGATTTAGTCTAAAATTGAAACCTCTCAAATACCCTTCTGCTTGGAACTATTTAGCTTTGGGCTAAAGTCAAAGGCACTAGCAAGTTTTCCCTCTGGAAATACACTATGTAATCATTAACATAAAAGACCACATTTCTAACAGCAACAGAGAATAGAAGAAAACATCAATAATCCTCAAATAAAGGAAACCAAAGCCCAATCTGCTTCAGCTGAAGACACCCAAATTTTGCTTAGCTACAGCTTGTGGCAGCAATTCACTGGGAGAATGCAGGCTGCATGTAAATTACTTGTAATATGGATGCATCACCCCTGAAGACTATCCTTCTGTCTTTCAAGAATTAAACCAATCTAATTTAATGTGCATTGTGTGACTGCACAAGTAGGACTATGAAAAGTTTAAGTAGTCATAATATGGGGGGGGAGGGCTTGTCCATTTTCACTGTGTCATTAACAGTAAGAAAGCGCCTTCTCCTTTGGAATGTAGGAGCGAGAAGTGGAGATACATAAGCATAAACAATCCTTGTATTAGCATTTATAAAACTTATATGCATGCATAACTTCACCCATATATATAGACATTCATATGTTCATCAATCAGTGACTGGTTTTACTAAGTCAAATTTTTCATTATAACGTCGGCTTTTAAAATATGATCATGAAGGGCTGTTATTCAGGAGAAGTAGATACAAAAGGCAAGGCAACAGAACTAGTCTCATTACAGTTCTTTTTATTTGATTGTCTTTTAGATTAAAGCATTTGCAAAGGCCTGTGAAGATTTATTCTCACACTACTCACAATTCCATAGGCTTTGCTACTCCACAAAAGCATACCAGGAAGTGCAATATACATAATCCGAACCAGCCCAAAATACTTCTAGCAAAGCAAGTGTTTGCATTTTTTTTTTTTACCTTGAAGGGGAAGAAGAACCACCCTCTGCCACTTTCTATCCCTTCCCCAATTAGTCATTCTACAGTTGTTAAAAGGTAGTATAACAGTTAATATACTGCCAGTCTCTTCTTTGCTTTAGTCCAGAAAAAAACATTTTATTTCCATCAACTCTGAAATCTCACTTCATCTAAGAAAAGCTATGATAGCACCTTCTTAGCCACACATAATTTCTTGCAATCTATCTGCTGGCTAGTCTCTCTGGAAAACACTAAAGACTAGACTTTATCCACTTAGGTTAGTGAAGATCCTTAACCATACTGTGTTTAAAAGTTATGAATTTAGAAAAAATGTTTTTAAAAAGAACTTTTCCACTATTCCCCACTGATTTTGATTTTGCTCAGTACAATGCAATTATTTAAAATAGCAAAACATGTCTTTGTTTAATATCTTTATCAATAATCTGGATGAGGCGATCACCCTCAGTAAGGTTGCAGATGATCCCAAGCTGGGCAGGAGTATTGATCTGCTTGAGGGTAGGAAGGCTCTCCAGAGGGATCTGGACAGGCTGGATCAATGGGCCGAGGCCAATTGTATGAGGTTCAACAAGGCCAAATGCCGGGTCCTGCACTTGGGTCACAACAACCCCATGCAGCGCTACAGACTTGGGGAAGAGTGGCTGGAAAGCTGCCCGGCAGAAAAAGACCTGGTGGTATTCGTCAACAGCCATCTGAATAGGAGCCAGCAGTCTGCCCAGCTGGCCAAGAAGGCCAACGGCATCCTGGCCTGTATCAGAAATAGGGTGGCCAGCAGGACTAGGGAAGCCATCGTCACACTGTACTCGACACTGGTGAGACCGCACCTCAAATACTGTGTTCAGTTTTGGGTGTCTCACTACAAGAAAGACACTGGGGTTCTGGAGGGTCTCCAAAGAAGGGCAACGAAGCTGGTGAAGGGTCCAGAGCATAAGTCCTATGAGGAGCAGCTGCGGGAACTGGGATTGTGTATCCTGGAGAAAAGGAGGCTGAGGGGAGACCTTATTGCTCTCTATGACTACCTGAAAAGAGGTTGTAGTGAGGTGGGTGTTGGTCTCTTCTCCCAATTAACAAGTGAAAGGATGAGAGGGAATGGCCTCAAGTTGCACCAGGAGAGGTTTAGATCGGCTATTAGGAAAAATTTCTTCACTGAAAGGCTTGTCAAGCATTGGAACCGGCTGCCCAGGGAAGTGGTGGAGTGAACATCCTTGGAGATGTTTAAAAGACGTGTAGATGTGGCACTTAGGGACATAGTTTAGTGGTGGACTTGGCGGTGTTAGGCTTATGGTTGGACTCAGTGATCTTTTTTTTATGATGTCTAAGGTCTTTTCCAACCTAAATGATTCTATGATTCTATGAAAATATAACACAATGGGCAATGCAATGTGGCCCATTATAGTTTATGATAAGCTTTATGACACATTTTTCACTCTTTTCTGTAGTCCAGGTGCCATGTGAGGACTGCTTCTTCAAAGGCTAAATGTGGGATTTTTTTCTTTTTTGACTATTATAGGTGAGTAAAAATTTTTATTGCTGTTGGTAAAATGCAAACCCAGAAATTAAAGTGTATCATTTTATAATGCAAAATAATGATCAAATATTCATAAAACCTTGCTGTAAAATAGAGTGGAAGAATGAATGACAAGGCTGGCCATGGAGCATCTATATTCAGAGAGAAATCTAACTGTCTTGTGCTTCCACTCTCTTTTCAACAGGGAGGTACCTCTGAATGATCTAAAAAACAGTGGAATTGCACACAGAATGAACATGCAAAATTCTTAGTGTACAATTTTCATGAGTACGTACTTTTCTTAGTACCATTTAATTACTTTTTCCAAAATGGACAAAAAAATAATGGTCCTCAATAGAGGTCTTCCACTTTTGTCCCTAGAGACCTCTCAAATATGAGAATCAAAAAGAGGGACTTTAAAAAAAAAAAATTAATTCCCACATTTATCTCTCCACAATTCTTACAATAATTTTCTCTAGTTTCAACAAGCATCATGCCTACGTAATGGCCCACCACTTCATTTTTAGGAGTCCAAGCAAGTTCGGTTTATATGCAGAATCTCACAGATAGCAAAAAAAATGTTTTGAGAGAGACTAAAGTTACTTTAAATCCGAATACACTAAAGCAGAGATAAAGGTGTGGTAAAATATAAAACATATTCAGCTGTGTGTGGCATTCTTTTTATTTTCATCCATTACATACAGAATTAGAAAGTTAATTCACTCTAAAGAATAGTTCTTAAAACTCATATCTATGAACAGAAAGCTATTACAGAAATTGTTTCAGAATATTAATTTATATGTCATAAGCAGCAGGTATTGATTAAGATGCTCTGGCACAAGATGGCATGATACACTTGGAACTGGAAGCAAATTTCTTGAGTCAGACCCACTTTTGTATAGGACAGAGCCTAGAAGTGAGAAAATGCTCCCTTTATCTTCTCTTAGAGGAACTGTCAGCCTTGATGGGATTCAAGGCTGACCCAGAATTTATTCTGGGTTGTACTAAATTGTTTTTAAAAGTGCACCTTGCCTATCCCAGTAGGTAAGAACCACTAAGATTCATCTGTATTGCCTGTTGTTTTCTACATTGGACTTGTGGAAAAAGCTAGGAAAGACATCCAATGAGTTATTAAAAGTTTCTCACAGGACCTGAAGAAACCATGAGAGAAATTCAAAGTCTAGGTGCACCCTCAAGCACAGGATCCAAACCAGTCTTTATTCTGATCTATTTTACCCTGATGACAGTGCATTAATTTAAGTGGGAATATATAATTTTCCATGGATTTAAATAAATACAATAAAATAAGCAAGTTTGCCTGACAGTCAAATCCATGTGTTCCTTTTCCAAAATAAGTATGTCTAGAAAAACTGAACCAAATCCTGCTTTGGTTTTGATATAAATTCCAAAGCATAGATCTAGTTGAAGGAAAGAGACACTTTTCAGACATGTTTGGCCACTTCTCCATCATGCAATCTCACATTAGGATTAGTTCTGCTGTTAGTTTAGGGATCTTGTTCCAATTCCCAGGCAGAATAAATAATACACATAGCCTTTAAACTGATTTCACGCTTGAGTATTTCAGTAAGTGAAAGAAATTTTTGAATCTTGCTGATGCCTGCTTAGGGATTGAGACTTGCAGGGTTTGGCACTACCGTAGGGACTATTTTCCTTCCAGTATTCCTTTGCTGCAGATCGAGCCCAGCCAGTCCGCCATGAATGATATCAGGTCTTATTGCAAGTGCCCAAACTAGCCAGACTCAGAGGGTAGCCAGCTGCTAATGAGTAGGTTGTTTTAAGCAGAGTGCTCAGGGACTGCAGAGTGAGAAAGCAATGATGGCAACCCTTCAAGGGATTTTGTGAGGTTTACGGGTGACAATTTATTCTGTAAAGACCGTTACGCTTCTATAGAAGCCCAGTCTGTGGTCATTAATGCCGCGGCTACCCAGGTCACCTGGCAGAGTAGAATGGAGGCAGACTGAGGTATGTTACCGCCTTTTTGATGGAAAATTTAGTGCAAGATTGTATCATTTAGGTAACATGAACCTGTGGTGTCTCATCTTCTATATGAAATTGGTTTGTATGCAGCACTCTGCTCACCTGCAATTGTGCTGTAGGGAGCATCTGCGGGCAGAGGCTTATGCCTGATCTTTTCCTAATGGGGTCAGCTACCAACCTTGGAAACAGCCTTTTGAGAAGTATCATCCTGCTGTACTTTCATCCCAGCATGCAGGGGGAACACATCACTCTCACCTTCCCCAAGGCAACAACAACAGCTGCACAGATCCAAGCTTGGCCACTGTTGTATGGGAGGTACATCTCTCATGCATTGTCAAAGCTCCTTGCACAGAGCTCTCACATGTGCAAGAAGAAAGTAAAGAAGGAGAAAGTGCTGTAGCAGATGAAAAATGACTATATTCTTAGAAATTCTGAATGCTGATGAAGATGAATTGCTGTTGTACACAGCATCTGAGATTGTGAATACAGCATTGAATGGTGGCAGAGGGTCATGCTGTTAACACAGCAGGACTGCTAATGCAGGAAGAACTTCAGGGCAGGGAAAGCATTCACAGGTGAGCTTGACACAAAACTGACTCAGAAGATGATCAACAGAAAAGCGCAGAACAGGAGAGTGCTCCTGAACCTAATAGTTAAGCCAAGAGTTGTTGCCAGTGTTCACAGGTGCTTCTCCTTTCCCTTTTCCTCTGGGAAGCAATCCGGGTTTGGAAGGCTGAACTAGCAGTTCAGTAAAGCAATGCATCCTGGAGGTAACCTCTATCCACTGGCAGGTTTTGAGCCTTAAGAGCTCACAGAGGCCTTTTCTATCGTGGCCTTCCTTACTTGTGTTGGCTCTATTGGTGGACGTCCTAAGTCTTAATCACTGTTGCCTCTGTCTTGGCCAGACATGGGTTGCTCTCAGCACTCAGAGGTGTCTCTCACCTGAGTCATGGACTTTTATGTATACTGCAGATATTTTGATGCTATCATCTTGACTAACCTGGCAAAGATGTGAGACATGTCTTGCACAAAACTTGTTCCATTTCTGCCATGCAAGCAAGCTATCCCAGCCAGTGCCAAAGCCGAGTCCCTGTGTCACCTCTACACTGACTTCACTGCACTGCATTAACTTCACACTCCTGATTTAGGAATCTGTTGAACTGAAACCTTAACTGACAAGAAAAAAATTTCAGCTGCTGTTTGACCAGCTGCATCTTAGCCATGAAACATGGATTCACCTCTCTGTCAAGGTGTCCTGGTTTTGGCTGGGATAGTGTTAATTTGCTTTCTAGTAGCTGGTATAGCATTCTGGTTTGGGTTCAGTGTGAGACGGATGTTGATAACACACTGATGTTTTCAGTTGTTGCTAAGTAATTTTTAGACTAAGTCAAGGATTTTTCAACTTCTCATGCCCAGCCAGCAAGAAGTTGGAGGGGCACAAGAAGTTGGGAGGGGACACAGCCAGGGTAGCTGACCCAAACTGGCCAAAGGCGTATTTCATACCATGTGACATCATGCCTAGTATATAAACTGGAGGGAGTTGGCCTTGGGGGATCACTGCTTGGGAACTAACTGGGCATTGGTCGGTGAGTGGTGAGCAATTGCATTGTCCATTGCTTGTTTTGTATATTGCAATCCTTTTTATTATTTTTGTCATTTTATTATTGTTATTCTTATAATTATTAGTTTCTTCCCTTCTGTTCTATTAAACCGTTCTTACCTCAACCCATGAGTTTTACTTGTTTTTTCTGACTGTCTCCCCCATCCCACTGGGTGGGGGACAGTGAGTGAGTGGCTGTGTGGTGCTTAGTTACCAGCTGTAGTTAAACCTATGACACAAGGTAAGAAAGAGCCCAGACTTGTGTTTGCTGTTTTCCAGGATGCTGCTTACCTACATTGCACTGTGCAACAGTTACAGGGGCAGCAGTATAGATGGTAAGAGGTTGGGAAGTCCAAAGAAAACTTCATTTACTATCTATGGCTGCTGTGGCTTGTTCACATATCCACAAGAGACAGAAGAGTCAAATTACGAGTCCTGTCAGATTATTTTATCATAGCCACTAACGGCCACTTGTTGTAGCATAAAGTGGGGCTTGTGTTGGACTGAAGGTAATAAAGTACTGTTAGTTGCATTTCTTACTGTTTGCTGCAGATTGCTTTCTCTCAGAGTGTAGGCTTACAGCCACAGGCAATCCAGATGCTTCTGCTTCATTTCAAGAACTCCAGAAACAATAACGGCAACTCTTCCACTGAACAAATGAAAAAGAATTTGATAAAAACTGTGTAAATACAAGTCTCCCTCACTCCTTGAATGCAACAAAAGCCTGGGGTTACTTAGAGACACAAGCCAACAGAAGAACAGAAGGTTAGGAGTACCAAAGAGGGCTGACTTAAGTACTCTATTTCCCATCAGCATTCATCTTGTGCCTACAGACTCTGCCATTACTCCACAAGATGGTGCTTGAGAAGCTGTGGGCTGTCCAATGTGGTCTTCAGTAGCAGAGGTGGACTGAAGAATGGCTTCAAGACTGGATGCATGGAACATGGAAAGGCATGAGATGGAGGGACATCATAAGCACCTGTCGCTAACCCCACTCAAATAGCTGCTGGGGTGTGAGGCTGTCTTAAACAGGATGATTGCTTACTTTGGGATATCGCATGTTCACTTTGCTAAGCCTTCACTTCCTATCACCTTTATCAGTATCTCTGGTTTCATTCATGTGTACTAAAACTTCTTTGGATCCAAAGCCCACACCATAAATAAGGGCAGGTGAGGGATTCACTGCAAAAAGTACTCATGCTCTGAACTAAGCTAAACCATTATATAGGCATCCAAGGAGGTGTCAGGTCCAAACCAAGAGCAGCAGGGACACACAATGGTAGAATTACAAAAAGTCAAACAGCAGCAGGATTTTTGACGCAGTGCTAGGTACCCTCAAGGTGGTGTTACCCTGCTGGAGAACCTCAGCCTTCTGCTTCCACTTTCCTTGCTAACTAGCAAGAATAATCAGATCTGGTATCTCCCTCAGGAAATACAGATACTAAAACCAGAAATCTTGCCTCTGAGAATTCAAAAGGCCTATGAATAAAATCTACCAGGGGTGAAGGAGGACCAGTGACATCTTGTCCCTAGAGGAAGGAAGAAAATTGAGGATATCTTAATCATGCAGCTGGAGAATCAATAGAAATTGCCACATCCAGCAAAAATACAGGCCATTTGCAAAAAATCTCTTAAAAGAATTCAAGCCATTCTTTGAAAAATATAGCCTGCCTGCATATTTAGTTATCAGGTAGGAGTTTATAAGGGTCTAGAAGATCTTTTATTTCTTCCTCAGGTTTCATCTAGTTTCCATCTACCCTTCTATAAACTTAGAAAACAAAATCTTCAACAGATTTTTAGTAGGTAATTTCTTTTTTTTCCCACCATCATATGCTGTAAAGAGTATTAAACTCTTTCTTTATCTATACTTTTGATGATAAAGTAAAACAAAAAAAACCCAGCTGGAATGTTTTCTAGAAAGCAATGGACTATGAACTGTTGATTAAAGAAGCAGATTGGGTACTTACCTCTTCCACATTTGCTGGCAATTTTGTTGATAAATATACCCATTATCAATCTAGTTCCTGGAATATCCCCATACACTTTAAATTGAGAGTTTAATATATGTAAAAAAAAAAATTATCTTTGTATTGCATTGTTATGCAAGATGAAGAAAGAGTGAGGAAAAATACTGGAAACAAAATGGAATCTGATACATTTTAAGTAGATCAACAGTGTTTCAGTCTTCCTTATCTGCTTGGAACTGCTCAGAAAAATCATAGTAGATACCACACTGAACAAATTTACACTCTGCTCTTAGAATAATAAATAGTCAAGAGAATAAACATTTAAGTGAATGGAGGGGCAATGCCAGGTCAAACACATATTTTGCACAACTATGCTTTGGAAGCCCGTGTGGTAATAATCAGCTATTCTGATTACTTTAAAGCTATTCCAACTAGCTGTTTTGTTCTCCATTAACTTTTGTAGGTGTTGGTAAATAACACATTGCAGAGTTGAAGGTTGCAGATCACCCATTATCCACAAGGGCTTCTGACACTTTTTAGCTGTTACACTTCAGTCATGACATCGGCTCCACAGATCCATGATGGCGCCTAACGACGTAACAGTGCCAGGTAGGAGTGAAGAGTATTAGGTAACAAGCAGCACAGGCAGGCAGCACAACAGTCTAAACCTGCTGAGAAGCAGGTGCATTACTCCACAAACACTTTCATAATATAGCTATAACATTGTTGTTACCTGAGTTAGCTTCTGCAGAAATTGCTAGGAAATCTGTGTAAGCCTGAGAATTAAAGTAGACTGAAACAGCATGGGCACTCTCACTGTTACAAGGAGAACACTGTATAGGTGTATAAAAACCAGAGAAGAAATCTGTTTTGCTTTTTGCATAGGCCAATGAGGCTCTGATAAACTGATAAAACCACCAAAAAAGTACTAATGCCACATGATGTCTCCTCAGCAGACCAATTATCCCAAGACTTTAGCGTTTAGTGCTGTTGATAGTAGTTTCAAAGCCACAATCGGAAGACACCTCAAGCAAAATGCTTTAGCCATTACAAATCTATTTGTGGGTGCAGTATTTGCTGACGTTACCAGACCATTCTTATTTCATAATGATACTACTTACAGAAATAAACATGCAGAGCAGAAAGACCAAAAGAAACCTCAATATACGTGTTGCAAAATAAAGCTTGCAAATACAGCTCTGGTAGATACTCACCTTAGCTCTACTTCCTGTGCTGGTTATATGCTTATACTGGGAGCAATGACAGTATATTCTCATGTCACAGAAGTGAAGAATCATATCAACTTTACACAGGTAGTCAATGTTTGCATCTGCAAGTACAGCTGGCTTCCCAGGCCTCCCTTCAGCTGCTTTTCAATCTCCCCAGTCCTGTATACCACAGGGGTAAAAGGGTTTAGCTGTAACTCCACTTACCTTCACACGGAGGGGCTATCCTTCAGGTTCTTTTTGCATGATAGCTGCAGGCTGTTGTTGCTTTTAAGATGGAGGAACTTCACAACAATAAAACCAACCCCTCTGTACTGGTTTTGGCTGGGATAGAGTTAATTTTTTTCATCGTAGCTAGTATGGGGCTATGTTTTGGATTTGTGCTGAAAAAAGTGTTGATAATGCTGAGACATTTTTGTTACTGCTGAGCAGTGCTCACACAGAGCCAAGGCCTTTTCTGCTTCTCACACCACCCCACCAGCAAGGATGCGGGGGGTAAACAAGAAGTCGGGAGGGGACACAGCCAGGACAACTGACCCCAAGCAACAAAAGGGATATTCCAGACCATATGACATCATGCTCAGTGAATAAAGTTGGGGGAAGAATAAGGAAGGGGGGGACACTGGGAGTGATGGTGTTTGTCTTTCTAACTAACTGTCACACATGATGGAGCCCTGCTTTCCTGGAGATGGCTGAACACCTGCCTGCCAATGGGAAGTGGTGAATGAATTCCTTGCTTTGCTGGTACGCACGGCTTTTGGTTTACCTATTAAACTGTCTTTATCTCAGTCCACGAGTTTTCTCACTTTTACCCTCCTGATTCTCTCTGCATCCCACTGTGAGGGAGGTGAATGAGCAGCTGTGTGGTGCTTGGTTGCCGGCTGGGGTTAAACCACAACACAGTCCTTCACCAGTTTTCTAACCCTCTTCAAGTCATAGTCTTCCCATTTATCAAGCTGACTCAAGCCCCATTTATTCAGTTGCTTGGGCGTCTTAGGTGCCCAACACTCAGGCAAATTTAGTTCCAGCTTGCAAAGAGTTAAAGGGATGTTATTGCACACACCTACAATTTACCTAGCTGATGTTCCCCCCCCCCCCCCCAATAAGAAATCAAGGAAAAGAGCTAAAAAATAAACAGTAACAAAGCTGAGGCTTCATTTTGAGGAAGACCAGAACTGTATGTAGCACAGGACGGAGGCAACAACTCCCCAGGGAGCTGGCTGCAAACAGGCTGTAGGAGAAGAACCACTTGTGAGGGGTGCTCTGCTGCTAGGCATCCAAGGCCAGAGGGTATAATTAAAATGTATAGGAGTCTAAAAACATTTTGAAATGTAGATTCCTGACAATTACATCATATAAATTCAGATTCACTTCAATCAATAGCCTGGAAGCTTGAGTTTATAGCCCTGTTCTGGAATCAATAGGAGTTCTGGCTGTGCAAGATTTGCAGGATATTGCTGTTTGTTACTGACACTGTTGTTTATTACTCTAAAGATTTTTAAAAATGAGGAAGGGAAAAGAATAGCATCCTGATCCTTTTGTCAGCGAACAGTATCTAAGTGTTCAACAAGTACCTAAGTGTTCCAATCCTATCCAAGTAACTTTGCCAGATGTTAAATGAAAGGAAAATTTTGTTCACCAATTATTAGTTTTTCTATAAATACCTAGCAAGGACTTTTATCTTCAGTGAGCTACTGCTGCTATATCTAATCTCCAGCCCTTTTGTACTCTTCTGTAGTACTTGTTGTCAGAAGATGTTACTTGGAAATGCATGTCTTTTCTAACTGGTTCTTATTCAGAGAAAGACAGTAGCACAAGACTGAGAATTCAAAATTACTTCTTCTTTAGTGTGGAAAAACAAACTAGAGATCAACAAAATTATATTCTCATTATAAACTGTCAGCACGTGTGTATGCTATGAAGCATACTAAAAACAGAGGACATACTTAAGTGCAATTCTGCTTAATAGAAGACTTACATGTATGCATTTGGAAAACATCTAGCTACTGAAGGTTATCAGTAACTATTACTTTTAGAGCTCTTTTGGCATATTTCTCACAGAATGCAAGCAAAAAAAAGAAAAAAATACAAATAAGTGTGGAAGAAAAGCTTCAGGAAAAATATTGTCACATCTGAGCTGGAGCAGTTGGTTTATCTAAACATTACAGAATGTTTTTAAGACGGGCTTAAAATCAAAGGCAAGAGACTGACCATCAATCTAAGCTTAATGTTTCTGTGATCACTTCAAATGAACGTGTGAATTCCTTTGTAGCTAATAAGTAGATGCAAGAATTTCCATGCCACAAAGTCTGAAATATTTGCAGCCTCTCCAGATAGGAAGCAAACTCAAAATTTGAAGTCTGGCATAGAAGTATGAAAAAAAAACCAAGATGTGAAAGTTTTCAAGAGATCAGTGTTTCAACTGAAACCAAAAGATCCAGAAAGATTTGTATCAAATTAAAGCTGATGCTATATTTCTTCATAAAGGCACACTTTTCATTGAGAATTGCAGTTCAGACGCCTTTTTCCTTTCTTTACGGGCCAGGTACATCGGAACAGGTTCCATCTTCAGTAACAAGGGCCACAAGACTAGACAACACAGCCAGGGGGAGCTCCCACTGCCTTTATCAGTTGCCGAAATACTATATTAAGTGGCAAAGTCTGTAGGAGAGCTAGGTCTTAAACACAGTTGCCACAAGGGAGTAAACAAAAATGAAATCCCACCTGTGCTGAGATCATGTGCAGCAAAATATCAGGAATAATTATTAAGACTATATATGCTTAAATATGTATATGTGTATATACATATATGTATATGTGTTTATACACACATGTATACATATATGTATACATACTTAAAAATGTATATGTATACATATATGTATAGGTGTATATACACACATGTGTACCTACACATATATCTATATGCACTAATCTACTTCAGATGAAACCTTTTCTGCAGTTTCTTTCACTGGCAAATTGCTACTTATGGAGAACTTTATGACAAGAATTACTCACTGATATAAAGCACCTAACAATTTTCACTAGCTGAACACCCATTTAACTGTTTGTTCATGGAGTCAGTATGTATCAGGACAATTTCTACATAGAGCATACACAATTGCATATCCCCCCTTAGAAAGTCTTGAATGGAAGAAGGACTTACAAACATTCAAAGGTACATCACCTCTGATCTGAAGTCTGTAAAAATTTATTGCACCTATGTTTGCAAAATATTGTGCGCATATTAAAAGATATCATACCATCATTCTCTCAAATAATTTTGCTTGTTTTCTAGTCTTTAAATTTGTGAGCCATTGCTGCACTCACAAACTAAAGCAGGACTGGGAAGAGTGGATGTCGTCCTTGACAAATCTATGAAACACTGGGGAACAGACAGCCCCAAATGTTAAGGGTGTTTAACATGCACCTATGTAGAGAGCAGATGGGTTCAGGGGGTTTAGACACACATCTAAGGAATGTTTGGCCAACTGGGGAGAAGATCATCACAATGTAAAGGTGATGAAAGAAAGCAGCTTGCAACTCTGCCTTATCTTTGTGATCTATGCATGTAGCCACATAGATAACTTCTGACAGAAAGACAACAGGGGCAGGCAGAAGTCAGGCAGAGACCATATGTGGTGTTGTAGAACTGCTTTGTTTATTCATACCATCATCTCCAGGGGCCTCAGGAAATCATCAGACAAAAAGAAACACTGGAGCTTTGATACCTAGCTGGTTGAATTTGATGGGTAATGTTCTTGCTCTCTAGATAAGCATTGAAGAGGTCAGACTCTGGCTGACCCATGTGAAGGAAAAATAGCCAGGACTTTCATGAACTAGGTAAATCTTCACTGAAGAACTGTCTGCAGGTTGCCAGTTTACATAATCTTCCTGCAATGCAAATTAGCTGGAAACATGACTTACTAGCTCACAGGATGCAATATGTGCTAATGCAAATCCTCCTGAGCCTTTAATGAAATTGTAAAATAAGTCTTGTATGTTACAGAGGGTTTCTGCAGAAGGATTTCTGTACAGGCTGTAGAAACTATTTCCCTCCATATGAAGTGAGAGGGCAGTTGGTCTGCAAACTGGGAAGCTGCAGAGTGATATCACAGGAAACCTCTCCTAATCCTTTTGGGAACCTCCTCAGCTGGATCTAGATAATAGGACAAACAAACAGAAATTACAGAAGCAGAACTTGTAAAAGATGGGTTAACAGCTACCTGCATATTTGCCAGACTCTGAGAAAGTTGATGATGAGATCACAAGTGGAGTCTCTCAGTGGCCAAACTGTGGGTTAGAAGTGAAATGTTGAGCCTTATTTTATGAAAAATTTAGTTGAAGATTTTCAAATGAAGAATTACAAACACCTCAATTTCAAGAACTGACCCTTGTGTAATATAAGAAAGCTGAAAAATGGTGTTTGGTGTTCAGATTGCCTACATGTGTTATCAAATGCCCTACTTAATTAAGCTTCCAGCAAACTCCCCAGAACATCACTGTGTCTAGAATTTAAAAGCTACATGAGCTGTTTATTATAGAAGTACACACAGGTTAACTATTTCAGGCAGATACTAGAGAGCACAGTGGCTGAGGTTCTTTTCAGACAGAATTTCTGTACTATTACATAACAAGTCAGTGACATTTCAGATTTTTTCCATTATCTTTTAAATTTATAATTTCATTGCCAAAACCCACAAACTGAGAATAATAAAAAAACCTCTATTAATTTTTTAGACTTCATTATCAATTTCAATCTTGTATTGCTTATGACACCAGGCAATATGAAGTAATACTCATGTGGAAACTAAATAGAAAAAATATATATTCATATTGTTACTCTCACACTGGGACAATGTCTTGAAGTGATGTGACAGAAGAAGAGGACCCTACAGTATGAGAAAAGGTTCGTTTCTCCCCACTTGTGTTTTACTGACTCATGAAACTCGCTTAGCCAGTGGTATAACCCATTTAGTTTCCAGGACCTCATTTCAAATGCATAGACAGCTTGCAGGTGAAAACTGAAGGTGTAAGCAGGATTAAAAATTTATGCATCCAACAGGAAAGGGTCCAGGTTGTCTGAGGTCAGTCTTTGGTCGGTTGTAGCACTTTACCCTCAGGCTCACCAGCAAGTTCATTTGAGCTGGAGTAGCAGGGTGACCCTGAAGGATACAAACACCATTGGATATATCACTGCAGCACACAAACACACCAGTCATCAAAAGGAAGCAAAGGGAACGATGCAATGGCTATCTCAAGGGATAGGTCACGTTGAATCGATGGGCATGATTTGCTTTTGTGCAGGTTGGACAAGAAATCAACCAGTCAGCTATGGAATCCTTCTACCTAACTCCTGTATCTCCCTTCCAGCTCTCCGGCTCTGAGAGAAATGGCTCACAATTTTCTTAAAACCTATCTTGTAAGTTTGAGCTGACCTCAAGACAGTCAGATGTTGCCCTGTCTCAAGCAGCTTTCTCCATTCTTTTATGCTACTGCTGATCATGGGCAGTTCTGCAGAATAAAAGGTCTAATGGGTTAGAGGAGTCCAAGCAAAAATGTCTCAGGGGTGCAGGAAGCACCTGGGAAAGGTGGTCAGTCATGCTGAACCGAGCAAGCTAGATGGGGTCTCAAGCATGTTCTTCTTCAGCAAGGAGACTATTAAACTGATGTATGGCTCTGTAATATGAAGTAACATTCAGTCAGAGTAACATGGATATGAATCATTAAACCACACTACTCAGGCAGAATTTGTCCACAGAAGTTTCTAATTACTGAGAACCACTTTTTTTTCAGAAGCTTCCATCAATCCTGCACTGCTAGTGTAAGATCTGTAGAGTTGGTATGCAGAAGTGGCAAACACCAGCATCTCCCATCGACAAGGAAATGGGACAGAGTGAAAGGGAAAGGCAGGTGTTAACACTGCAGATCAAGAGAAGTGTCTTAATGTAGAATCCAAAAATGGAGGCTCCCCAGACTGTATTTGAAAATAAAAATCTGCAACGACTCCTTTTAGCATTTATATTTTTGGACAGACTTCAAGAGGTTCCTGAGAATAAAGTAGAAAGGAAGTGAATTTCACACTCGAAGGCCTAGAGCACAGGGATATGCAGTAAGCACTTGATATGTACTAGCACTTATCCTGGCATGCACAGAATGAAACAAAGAGGTAAAATCAGCAATATATTTATGCAGCCAACAGGAAACACAGGAACAGGTCACTTGCCACCAACAGGGAAGACATACATGGCCAAGTTCCACACATAACGGGCCTCCCGAAGGTAGACTTGTACCATGTGGGACCCAGAACAAGGAAGAATGTGTGAGGTGGCACAAACCTGTTTTCGAGAAGCATGTCTCCCTCCCCCTGACACAGAAAAGCAAAAAGGAACAAGTAATCTGTGATAAGATGAAAATTTAGTGAAGATGACCTGATGTAATTTTTGTTCACAGAAGAAAAAGTAGAATAATGAGGCAACTGTTTCTCTAGTAGGTCCAGAAAGGATACCATAGGATTTTAAACATGAGAAATGTGCAACCTACATCAAAAGACTAATCCTACCTCAGGACTTAATAGTAAATTGCAACTAACAGTTTAAGAAGGGCATCTGTCCTGCAGAGGACGGTCTTAAGAATTGATATAATTGATACATGCACATTTAGATTTTGACTTACACTTATAAAGCTAGTATTGGAAAAAATTAACTCAGAATCATCAATCTTGCTAAAAATCCCTATGAAAGCAAAAGCCATTAAAGGACACTTTGCAGATTAAGAAAAGATTTCTTGGCATTTTTGATGGGCTATGAGATCACTGAAAAAATAAAATTATTTGCTGATATAGTGTCAGTAGCCCATGTATGGCAACCCTCCTACTAACGAAGTGCCCAAAACAGAGAAGGTGTTCCAGCCCACAGCATAGCTGGGAATATTAGGAAAAGCAAAGGCACCACTTTCCAAATTAATGTTGGAATTACCTTCCAACATAAGCAAGAAACAAAAATAAATCAACTCCTGTGATGCAGAAATGCACTCCAAATCTAAGTTAAACAACAATAGCAATTACTGTCTTCCCATCTAGTCCCTCATACAGGACAGCTCACAAGTTCCCCATAGCAAGTCCACTCAGCACTCTTGATGTACAGTTCAACAGCAAAACACCATGAAGATTAGAGTGCCTTCATAAAGTCTTTTGGTATACTGCCTTGAATACGAGTTAGGTCAGAAAGAGTTTCATGCAATACTAATACAAGTCCTACTCGTTGCTGAGGACTCAACAGCATGTCTCAGAAGATACAGGGAAAGAAATTACCTAAAAGAGCCAGCAACCAAGGTAGAGACTGCTATTCCAAAGCTCACACACAAGACTGGCAAATAATTATTGAACCTTCACAAGATGTGAGAGTTAGGGAGAGGACAACAGCATCCTATGTAAAGAAAGCTTGCAAAACCTGAATGACTGAAGGAAAACCAAATGCTATGTTGAAAATAATAGAACAGTATGAACTAGCTGAAAAATGTTAATAAGTATTGAAGACCACAACAAGAACGTAAGCTAAGACAATCAGATTTCTATACAAGTTTATTAAATTCTTCAGGGCTTAATACATACAGATGTTAATGACCAAAAGGCTCAAATCAGACATCAGCAACTGAGCCTCTTGCAGTTGTCAGATTAGAGATCAAAGACACAAAAGAGGGGTGCTTAACCACCTGAAAAAGAAAAATCTACTAGACATATTCATGCTTTGGCATTTTTAATTTTCATGAGAGATTCTAGTATACTGGTTTTCAAAATGTATCCTATCATGAAAAATAAGCCAGTGGCAACCCAACCATGTGTATGATGCAACCAAGAAACTTCACTTGCAATAGCAGACAGATAAGGCCAGGACTGTGTCAGCCCTAGGTGTGTGTAGGGGGTGTGTGTGTATGTGTGGGTATGTGTGTGTTACACGCTTGTGGATACAGAGCAAAACTACACAGCAGCATGAGCAAAACAGCCTCAGGCAACAGAGAAAAGTCTACTATACCTTGAAATGTGATTGCAGTACTTCAGCATCCCCATGAACTCCTCAGCTGCCTGCAAGAGTTATAGCCATGCCTAATGAAAGGCAAGGGGAGCCAAGACTAGCAACAGTTCCAACAAAATTGTTTTATGTTTTAGAAAAGGAAGATATCAAACAAAATCAAAGTAAGAACATTGTTAAAAGCTCTAGCCTCTGGAAAAGAGTTGGAAAGAAGCTTTTGGAGCTATCCACCAAACAGAGAGAGAACAGGCAAGATGCATACCAAGGTGTAGTCACCATGCAACATGGCAGTCTTACTGTAGATGTGGGAGAAGATCCAAACCCACAATGTGGAAATTTTACACTAGCAATAAGCAGAACCTTTAGGACTGCTGTCTATATTTGATTACAGGATTGTTGTACTGTAATTAAATATTATCAAACTGTTACATCATCCTTTGAATACAGATAGGAGATGATTCTCAGATGATTCTCAGATATCGCCCTCATTCTGTGTGCACTGAGCTTTCTGGAAAACTTAGTTTTGTGTGGGAATTGCAGTAATTGCCCAGAATTAAACCAACTCAGTTTTACAAGGGAAAGGTAATATAAAGAGGTAGCTTTACAGGCTGTTTACTGCATGGAAACCTGGTTTAAGCCTACATGGGTGTTAGTTACGACACCTTTGGGTGGGATACTTTCTCTGGGTGGACAGTTTTCAAGAATACTTTCCAGTTTGATCAGGTAGTGTTCCTGGCTAGAAAAATAGCTCAGTGCATTTACTTTGTAAGATACTATGCTAGATAGTATGGTGTTTTCTAGCCAAACTGGTAAAGATTATTTCCCAGGCAGAGAAGTCAGCAGTAATGGACTACTTTAGTAGTGGAGTAGAGCATTTGCTACCTTTCTTGAGGAGGCGAATATTAGTCTTGGACCAAGAGGTGTGCTAGCTAGTGAAGCAACATTTTTATGTATGTATTCTGCATGCTTATTGCTAGTCACTTGAGACTGTACTTGTGCAAGTCCTGTCAAGAGAAAGCCTATAAGATCAGCTCTGGCTGAGAATTCTTTATTTGGAGGATTTTGGAAGAGGAAAGGAACCTACGTTATAATGTAACTACTTTTTTATAGGTGACGGTTTTCCAGGCAGACAGAAAAGAACAGGGGAGAAAATGAATGTTGAAGTTCAATACGAGTAGTAGCCAAAATGAAAGTGTTTTCTGAAATGAGTATAACACAAAAACCAGTTCTGCTTTGCTTATAAGCAGAGGACTTCAGTTCAAACCTTGCTTATCTACACTTCATTAACCTCTGTGATGGCCTCATTTGCTGCTTCCACCTTCTAGCAAAGATTCAAACTGAAACTGCAGGAGACTGTCACTAAGGAATCATGAGCATTACAGAACATGCTCCAGCATACTCAAATACTACCAAGCAGAAATATCAGCCATCAAAATCATATAGCAAATTAGGGGACAAAGGACTTCTTCTAACACATTTAATTTGTCACTCACTGTGTTTACATATACAGTAATTGAAAAAAATGCATTACTCTGCAAATTTTGCCCTGTCTTTATTGTAAATATGTTCTAGACTTGCAGCTTGCATTTCTTTAGGTACTTTGCTACAGGCCAAACACATGTGATATAAAAAAACTCTGTAGACACCTGGTATACACATTATTGATGAGACTATTCAGCTATCCAAACAATGTAAACTGTAATCAGAGGACAGAACTTGCCTAAATTTGAATGGGAAGTGTGTGGGCTTTCCCACACAGCTCATGCTGTTAACTCTTTTCTCCTTCACAGATGGGTCAGCAGCAATGCATTGTAAAGCTACTTTGCAATCCTATTTACTTCACTTTAGTTGATGAGGGATGAATCTGGCCCCTGATGTTTAATAACCCTGAATTTGAAAGAAATATTTGTCAGTAACCAACAAATTAATTCACTTCTGTACCTCAGGAGTCACTTTATCAGAATGATTTTCTGAGAGGAAAGGATTTCAGTTGAGACTGTTTCCCTTTCACGGATCAAATAGCATGCAAAAAATGTATTGTGCCACTTAGACCACCAATTCTATAAATTGATTTGTAAGTACTGACTGCTGGATGTGCTCTTCTCATGCACGTCTGGGCAGATGTCTAGAGGTAGCAATAAAATAAGCAAATTTCTTTTTTTTTGCAATAGTTTTTCCTTACATTGGTGGTATCTTTCAATAGCAAATGTTCAAGTCTTTTGAAAGGGGAAGGAGAAAGGAGAGAGGATGGGTACAGATTACACTTGGAAGCTCAATAATATTTTAATACAAGAAAAGGACTTGTGGTTTAACCCCAGCCAGCAACTAAGCACCACGCAGCCGCTCACTCACTCCCCCCCCACCCAGTGGGATGGGGGAGAAAATCGGGAAAAAGAAGCAAAACTCGTGGGTTGAGATAAGAACAGTTTAATAGATCAGAAAAGAAGAAACTAATAATGATAATGATAACACTAATAAAATGACAACAGCAATAATGAAAGGATTGGAATGTACAAATGATGCGCAGTGCAATTGCTCACCACCCACCAACCAGCACCCAGCTAGTCCCCCAGCGGCGATTCCCCGCCCCCACTTCCCAGTTCCTATACTAGATGTGACGTCCCATGGTATGGAATACCCTGTTGGGCACTTTGGGTCAGGTGCCCTGGCTGTGTCCTGTGCCAACTTCTTGTATCCCTCCAGCTTTCTCGCTGGCTGGGCATGAGAAGCTGAAAAATCCTTGACATTAGTCTAAACACTACTTAGCAACAACTGAAAACATCAGTGTTATCAACATTCTTCACATACTGAACTCAAAACATAACACGTACCAGCTACTAGGAAGACAATTAACTCTATCCCAGCTGAAACTAGGACAGGACTGTTCTGGAAATGTTGTCTCCAGTATATCCTTCCAGTATGTGACAGAAGAATTATCAAATACAGACACTTCCAGTTCCAAGAAGATGGTTCTTTATGAACTTATTCTGCTCTTTCTGCTGACATTGAAGTGCACTAGCATTCATGGACTTAATTAAGATTTGCACCAGTAAAACTTAGGGCTGAATTTGCCATGAATGAGGACTTAACTCTTATATTTGCACTACAAAGATGATGGCTGTCAGAGCACCTCTAGGTACAGGTAGTCTGCCTGAGATACTTAAAAGAAGTCTGATTTTTAAATAACCATCAGATACTCACATCATAAAAATCAAGGCCAAATAAGCTATCATCAGGTGGTCATTCAGTAACAGAGGCTTCTGAAATAGTAATTTTGAAGAGTCTTTGCACTGGTAATACATTTTAAAGAAGATATATCTGCTTTCTTATGCCTAAGCAGGAACTAGGCTTATCAGCAGTCATCCACCATATAATCTAAGTGCCCAGAAAAACTGGAAAAGAAGGAATATCACCAATTTATGCTTCCTGAAACTCGGCAATTTTTTTCTGTTTTGTATGCTTCTAGGAGAGGGGAAGAAAGGAAAAATGTCCTTTAAGACATTCAACAGTAGAGAGCTGCCTCTACGTGAAAGCACCCCTTTTCTCTCTCCTGTCCAGACTTGAGCTGAACAGATGAAGTATTTCTGAAGGGAGAAATCAGAAGCACTAGAAATTTGATTTTACTGCAAAGTAAAGTTATGAGTTATTTCACCAGCCCATTTATAAGGAAAGAAATACAGATATTTTTTTTTCCTTTTTCAGCATTTCTTCCTGTAAATTCTTCTTGATAACTAAATCACTTCAGATGATGAACCTGGGAACCAGCTAGTATCAAGAAAGCACATTGCAGAAAGCAAGAATGTAACTTTGTCTCTCTGATTCACCCTGAAAGCTTTGCATCAAGATCAATTCTTGAATTGTCATCTCTTTGGCCCCATTGCTTGATGAGAAATACTGTAGGTTATCTTTTAGTGGGACATGATGTAGCCTGAGGTGGGGGGGGGGGGGGGAAGGCACCATGCCACCAAGAAATAGACAATGTGAGTAACCGTGGTTTTGAGGTATGGATTATTTATATACTTGCAGATGAACTGTACAGAGAGAAAAAGCATAATCTATTAATAATTTCTTCACTGCATGAATGGGGAAAGAAAAAATATTTTTATTTTCACTAAAATTCAGCATGCATCAAAGTTAAAAAATAGAGCATCTCTCTTCATGGCTGGAAGTAAAGAGAAATTGATGATTTTAGAATTGTGCAGTATGCAGCAAGGAACCAGGCTGGCTAACATATTTTCCTAACAGATAGAAACACACATGAAGACAACTAACATGACTGTAGTGAGATCACTTTGAAAGAGGATCACCCCAAACACCTATTTAAATTCCCTTTCACTGCAAAGGACACATTTTCAGTGTTTCACAACATTTATTATAAGCCTTACTTCTCTTCAACTGGTGGGATTTTTGTCTGCATTTCTACTTTGTAACTCTTGCTGTACTGATGTCATAACCAAGTGTCTGAAAAAAACTAAGAACACTTGGAACAGAATGACCGAGTTCTCTTGGAGCACTCAAAGCAATAATCTAACTTACACAAACCATGTTCCTATGACTGTAGATGGAAAAAAAACATTAGGCAAGTTTTGTCATCATGGTATTTATTAAATATCTAAAGACAGATTTTAGTTAAAGGTGAGTACATACATGTATCTGCATTTGCCATCAGAACATTTTTACCTGAAAGGCCAGTTTCTTAGGTTATGTCATATGAAGATCTGGATAGTTGCTGCTAGATAATATATGACATCCGTACTGCTTAAATTCAGCTGCATAATTCTGCACTGCAAAAAAATATTTATTCTTGTATGACTACCTCATTCTAAATCTCTGTTATATTGTGGTTTTCCACCAATGCAACTCTGTAGACCTAAAGCGTACTTCCAGTACTGTAAACACCGGAGACAGAGTATGCTTTTAGTGAAACACGGAAAAAATCCATGGAAGTCAAAGTTTGATTCCATACTTCCAGTAGAGTAAACCAAAGCAGGTTTAATCCAGAGTCCAATTCTCCTTTTTGTTTTAAAAGCAGAGTTACATTAGCAAGGATCTGATGGAGATGAGAAGAGAATCAAGGCAATCAATAAAACAACACATCACACAATGTATGAAGACATCTTTACAGGCATTTTAAATTAATGAAAGAAGATGTCAGCTTGGATATAAAGAAAATCATTATTCTTAGCTAATAACATTCTCCTTCCCCAAACTTCAGTACATTTTGTTGCTGTCTGTGAACCTGGATTCTAATTTAACCTTCTGGCTAGCACCTCATCTCAGTTTATCAGAGGCATCAGTCTTCATAACTGTGTTTTGTGACGATGCTGTTTCTCCCACAATGTCAGGGTCCTCCAGCCTGCACCTCCACAACAGTATTGAATTTTTTCCCCTTACTAGCAGTTGAGAAATTTTTTTCCCCTCTTAGAGATGCCATTTACAGATAAACTGTGTTTGATTAGAGCAAAAGACAGGACAGCAGTGATAAACATACAGATAATTGAAAAGGTAGCGATTTAATTTTCCCCTGAATGCATAGAATCTGCAGTTAAAACTGTTGTTCCTTGTTTATGTTCTTGACAAAGCTGGTGTGGGATATCCACCAGTTTTCACTACTGTGAGACATTTTGGATAAGAAATCTTAAGTGCTCTTTCTGCACACCCCTTTTCCCCTTATGTTACCTTCACAATTCACTGAAATAAGGCGTATTTCCTGGAGATTGCAAACACTTCTCCCTAATAAATAAAGTCATTGTTTTGTTTTATACATTATTTCTGGTGTTAAGATCTTTATAAATCTTTCTTTAACTAAGGGACAGACTGTCACTCTCTGTGCAAATAATATATTTGTTTGCATTAATAATTTAGGACTGACTTTGAGTTGACCCCATACTGTATCCCTCAACAGACATCTATGAAGGGATATTTGTAATACCTGTGGACATCTTGCATTACACTAGTGGGAGTTTTTGTCATCAGTAGATGACTAGCAGAAACATGGACAGAATAAAACATGGCAGATATATGCAAAAGAGAGATTGAACCTGATTTATTTAGCAGCCTATTATTTACTATAGCCCTCCTTGGTCTCTCTCTTGGGTATGTGAAATGGCATTATTTCCTATAACAGTAAAATAGGACTGGAAAAAAGGAGCACACATAATAATACCACTTGAATAAAAGAAGCTTAAATCACAAATGTTATTTCCTGGTTCCTAAATACAGTATATTTTCATAGAAGCCTTCAACAATTTCTATTGTCAATCCCCATGTGAAAGAAAGTAACAAGATTCTTATCCTTATTTGTTGTTACTATTTTAGAGCACCCACATGAATGCCTGGCACTTTACAGGAGTACAGAAGGAAACAGGAAGCTCTCGGCCTTGATGAGTATACAGACTCCACAGCAAACAGTTGCTGGCATAACAAACCCCAACAGGAAAAGCAAAGCAGATACCTGAGTTACAGGTATGATTATATGAGCACTCAAACAAGCAGGACTAGTCTTAGAATTTTATCTAAAACATACAAAATGTATTTTCTGCTCTCAGTCTTCCCCAAAATATTTATTATGGGCCTTTACTCTCCTCAGACTTGCATACCAGATTTTCAACTACCTGGCAATGTAGAAATCAGTCTACCAAGATCCCAATCCGCTTTGTATTTACAGTTGCAGAAAGTATTAATCAGTATGAAGAGCAGGAGGAAAGCATACACTCTTACTTCTGTTGCTTTGAGAGAGAATTTTTTTGCCTTAGCAAGCATTAAAATCAGAGGGGATTGTGTGGAACTGGTAGAGCCCATGGAGTTAACCTCTGCTTAGAAAACCAGAGGTGGAGAAAAGAGGTGGAGGGAAGGTATAGCCAATAGTTTAATTAATCTGCTTGCCATTTACAGCTTGAAAAGATTAAGTATTTGTGTTTAGGCACCAAAGATTAAAAATTTGGGTCCCCCAAAAATGATAAGGACAAAATTTTAGCAGTGGCAGCCCCAGCAATGCATAGGGTCTTACTTATCTTCTTAGAGTATTGGGGCCTTCCTCTCATGTGGCCAGAGGTCACCATGCATAGCCAGGAAGAAAATACTCTCTTGCAAGATCCATTCCTGGTTTGTAACAGTGGGAAAATGCCCGTGGCTTCCCAGACCAGTTCTTCCCAGACACTCAGCTCCTTCTTCAAGTACCTGACATTTTATTTTCAGAAGGGGACTAACACCTGGGACACTATTTCCAAAGCCACCTTCCACCTGAAAGGCAGGTACTGAATATGCAATGCTACACACTGCTACCATGATTCTGTTGTGTGACACTCTTGCTCCTGGACACCTTTCCTATAACCTTTAACAACTATTGTTAACTGTTGAAGTACTGCATGGTTTAGGGTACAGATGATTTTTAGAAAGTTAACTATCTGAGGTGATACTTAGCCTGATTCATCTTTATTTAAGCTGATTGTGAAGTCCTAGCCAGCAGTGGATCATTTGCTCAACAGCTGAAACACCCAATTATTATGACTAAGTTTAGTATGTGTTCTTGACCTAGACAAGGTGTAAAAGACTGCCACATTAACTTTCTCACAGCATCATTGATCAATGAAAAAATAGAAAGCAATTGAAATAGGAAAAAAGTCAATGGGATATTTTATTTTCTCAATAAGGAAGATGAAATTACTGGTCCTTTGCTTATTTTGAAAAGTGTCATCTGGACTTCAGTTATAACTATCCGGGCATGTTTTAAAATAGATGTTACCCGATATTAATAGAACCATGAGAGAGGCTAAAGGAATAAAATCAACCCTTAGGCTACAGTTTAAAATTGGAGAGAAACACTGTGAAGATACAAGCCCACTTCAATGAAATTTTCCGCACTGAAACTTAGTAATCCACCATTGTTATTGGATTAAAATGAAAACCAAAACCAAGGTGCAATGTAACAATGTAGTGATTCAAATATAATTCAGTGCTTTTCTCCAAGTTATATTTTTTGAGATTCATCAAGGCCTAACAGTCATTCATGGTTAAACAGATACATTGGTATGGAGGAGATTTGCCTGGGATTTTTTTTTCTACCTTTCATGCTTAGTTATTTCTTTTGAAACAAATCCTGCCTCCAGCCAAATTTAGAAGGCAACATACCTTTCAGAACCACATCACATCCTCGCTTTCACAGAAGAAATTCACCGAGTCAGTCCTGAGAGCTCCATCCACTTGGGAATTGGAGGACAACTCTGATGAATGTCTCATGAGAAGGACAAGTGTAATCTCTGTGGCTTTGGGAGGAGAGCAAGGTCTCTGACTGATATTCTTAGAGAGCACACATAACCTCAGGTTGACCTTGCATATTAGCATGAATCACTAACTGTCAGGCACAGGCAGAGAATCAGGAACTGGAGCCAAAAATCTCATGAGTTATTGGCAAGAAGTAATGAGTAGAGAAAAGTAATAGTATTTTGCTTCTTTGCTGCAAACCATACAATTTTCACGTAAAACACTTTTTTGAAGAAGCATAGTTTTAAAAGAAAAGTGCATGCAGAAGTTGTGGACACATTTTCCTGTATATTATTAATAGATTTGGCTAAGCAGCTCTCTTGAGCTACATTTAGCCAATTATTCTCTCACTGCTTATTGATGTTTAATTCCTAGCACTTCTAGTATATTTTTCAATAAAACTTTTGTAAACTAATCATGATAATAAATTGCATATTTTTCCTGTGTTTAGGGAAGACAGTCCCCTAAGGAGAAAACTGAAGAATATGGACTTATTTCTCAGTTGATAAAAAGGCCTCCTGGAAGTTATGTTCCAAAAATACTTTCAACTAATGTTAAGGGAATTAAAAATGGAATCTCTCATTCATAATCTTCTGCTCTGGTGATGCAGCAGAAATGCTGTATTATCTACACTGGTAGGAGATCCAGGAAAAGTTGCTTAAAAGAAGCAGAAGCCCCAAACTCAGTAATATAACATTTCTCTTTTTCTCATTAAAAATTAAAAGAAAAATCAAAAAGTATTCATGAGCGATATGGGCCAGAGCAATACAAGCCATTTTTTTAATACATAGTACTTGTACCATGTGGGCATGCTTACCGTAAAGCTTATCTCTGAAGAAGATAATTCTCTTGCAGTGTCTAAAAATATGCCAAGAGGGTCAAACAGAGAATGAAAGATATAGTTCCAGTAGAGAAAAAAAAAAAAAAAAAAAAAGATTGGGAGAAACAATAAGAAGTTACGTATAGCAAACTCCTTGGAAACACTTCCATTAACTTCTTCTCTCTTCTCAGACTCCTTCGCAGGCCATTTTTTGCCTCTGGTTCACCCCACAGTATCTTCTCCTTCCATCTGAAAGGGGGATATCACTGTTCTCCCATGCTCAGTAGATCCTGAACAAGGCAGCTCTTGGGCAAAACCCCAGCTAAACCATTTTAGCCTGCATTTGTTTGCTAGCTAGCTTCCCATTGCAAACAGACAAGTATTTGAACTAAATCAGATTCATATCTGCAATACTATTCACCAATTCACAACATAAAAACAGATGCTTTCTGAAAAGCTTTCTCAAAAGAAACAAATAGAGAAAATGTTCCCTTCTGATAGCATTAGATGAATCTGTGTTTGAACACAGAAACTATTGCACTAGTAGGTAAACAAAGGCTTTCTTTGGCGAGTGGGTGTGAGGGGGAGGAATAAAAGAGATAAATCAACAAAATGAAAATTTAGAATTCTGTGTGGATTTATTTTGCATGAAAACTCATTTTAGGAAAGACTCGAATGTATAATAAGCTAATATTAATAACAGAAAAAAATACAAAATTCTGAAATGCACTCTGCTAAGTTGCAAGCCAAACTTGTTTTTACTGACATATCTCTCCAAGTCTGAGGTTATTATTTAAATTATAGGTAGTACAGTGAAAACTCTGTTAGACCTTTAACCAGGAAAGTGATTGTAAATGCTGTTCTAATTTATGTACAGATACTGATGCTAATTAAGTAATAGCAGAGGTTGTCTTCAAGTTTATGGAGCTATAATCGGCTCCCTTGTGTTCAGTAAATGCCACAGCTACAGTGTGTGGTGTTAATTTCACACTAGAGTGGGAAATGGTGATTGTTGCCAAATATAATCATAAGTCACAGGCAATTTGAATTATTACAGTCAGGTATGGTGCATGGAGAAATGACCTTATCCATAATCACTTTTTAAAATCACTACAAGACATTTGAAAATTATGACTTTTCCACCTCTGCTACAATATACTGTATCTCCTGTTCTTAACCTGAAAGGTGACCCAGAAATAACATTAGATACTTAAACTTGCTGTTCCAAAAACAATTTCATGTCACTTATTTTTTCTTGCATTTGTCAGGTATAGGAAATTTCATTAAGGTACATTGTTGCTGGCAACAGACACAGGCTAAATTCCCATTCCTGGCAGAGGCTCACACTTAGTCAGTTTTTCCTGGATTTCCCAAAACTAGAACACTCCTAAAGCAAGAGTATGCTTGTGGTCTCCTCGCTCTCTCTGCTCATCACTGATGCCAGGCAGACTGTTCTCACAGCAAGGCTTAATGCTGATGTTATATTAATAGAAGTGTTACAGAAGGAAAGACTGTTATTTGACAAAGTCTTTCAAAATCAGTCAACACAGAAACTTCTATCCTGTCTTGGAAGGCTACTTTTGGTATTTGAATAAAAATGAAACACTAAAATGGAGGATTCTACTTAATCATCTCGGAGTAACCATTCCAGCAAAATCCATCAGTGTAAGCAGGAAGGTTATTTCATCCAGAACAGCTTCATTCACATTTTCCTCTTTCTTTCTTCCTAACCACAAGAAAAAGAGATAAGAGAAGTAGCTGTGCTGTGGCAATACTGATGGCCCCCTCATGTTTTGAGAACTTCTGTCCTCTAATTCTAAAAGGTACCCCAAACCCCAGAAGATTGATTATGGATGGCATTTATAGCAGCTGGGTGTCCCATGGGATTAGCACATGAAAGTCCCCAGAAGAATGTAAAGCACTGACAGAGGACGGTGTTCTATTCCCAGGCAGGTCAGCAGAGGTTTTCTTGCTCTTGCAAGCCTGAACCTAAACAGCTTCTGTGAGCCATGCCCTGGAAATGGCAGGTGGGAAGCGCTGAACATTGTTGAAGACCAGCTTTAGTTAGGAAAACTGTTGTAGAGGTGACCTGTTTGGACCTCAGTACCAACAGGAGTAACCCTCTTCGGGTCACTGGCATGACCAAAGCACGTCAGGCTAAGCGTGCAAAGCCTGCTGAAGGCAATTAGCTGCTACCCACATAACCGTGCAACTCCCTGTCTCTATCTGCCTCAGAAAGCAGTACCCTAATTCCTTCTACTTCTAATCTGTTTTAACAGATAATGGTGTCCCCAGAGAAGCGCTGAAAGATGGTTTACTTACAGTTTTAACACAGGGCCAGCCGTTGCTATTGAGAGGAAACTGGAAGGGAAAATTGCAAGGAAATCCACCGAGATCTATCTTTGTATCTGAGATGCTTGCCATTACAACACTTGGCCATTGTAAATGGCCTGGTTGATGTTTTTCATTTTTAGAATGTATAATTTCATATACATAGGCACTCAAATTCTCTTCTGAAATTCCATTAAAATTGCCCACAGTCCACTGCATCTTCATAAAGTCATCTGCTTTAATTCAGAATGAACTCAGAATTGCAAATCATGGATGCTGTCTGGGTCATCAACATAAACAGCTTCACTTATTAAGAGGTTTGTGTCATAACAACTTCAGAAACTACCCTTGGCACTAAAGAATTTAGTCCCATGCCATCTCCTATTTCCTGCAATACTATTTGTACTTTACTAAAGATGAAATAATGCTCTCTGTAGACCAAATAGATCTCTTGCTTAATCACCTTCAGATCCCTTTACAAAACACCTGCTCTTCCCTGAGCAAACACCCGGGTGGGGTTTTTTGTCCCCAAACCCACGATTTCTCGCTTGATCATCACCTTCTCATCCACTTCACAAGCAACTAACCTATCACAGGTCTCCTAAGCCCCTTTGAGACTGTTTCTGCAATGCTGTAACTCTGCTGTTCAGCAGATAGGTAACAGGTTTCTTCTAGAATGTGAAGACCACAGCTTATTAATGTTAGTATTTATTACACCCGACACACAAAATCACACTGAAAATGAAGATACTTCAATAAATCAGTCCTGGAGTCACATTTTTTTTCCAAATATTTGGCTTAAAAAGAAAGCAATAAAAACCCAAGAGCACTCATTACGGTAAGTAAATGTTAGATAACTTTTGTTTATTAGTGTTATAAATTATTAGAAGACAAACCTTCAGATATTAAACTTTGGAAATACTATCAAGATAATTGTCAGGAAAGGACCTAGAAGTTTCAGAGCTAGAGTAGGTGTTCTAGCAGGCTAAAGACCAAGGAGGATAGCTATATATTTACGTAAATGCATGACATTAATCCAGCTGCACTGTCCCTGAATCATTAGAGTAGCCACCAGCTGGGACTTGCAGTAGGTTCTCTGAAGCCAGACTCTGTTTATATTCTTATTTGCATAATCATAGCTCCTTGGCAGTCCTGTAGCAGTACTGATATGTTTCACCACGTGGCTTTAATTTAGTTTGCCAACACTTTCATTGCTCATATTAGCAAGTTTTTAAAATACATTGCCTTTTTCCCCTGTATAACTCTAACCACAGCACAGGCTTTTCTACTCCCTCAGGGTGTTCCTAAGTAAAATTAGCTGATGGCAGAGCTCTCCACAGGTGATGGACAGCAATTATCCAGGAATAGCATAACTTTATGGCACAATTCCCTGTCATATAGACAGATTTCTTTCCTCCACATAGAATTAACAAATATATTTAACAAAGCATAGATCCTCATAGAAAATAAACCATAATTAAACCAGTGGGTTTGCAAGATCTCATAATTCACAACAGTAATAGAGAGAATGAAAAATCAATTGCAATGAAAGTTTATTGCTTCTAATATTAGTGATTTTCCAAGGTGTTTTAGAAAGATCTTATTTAGCATTTCTGAGGACAGATTTTAATTTACAAGACAGAATAGTAAGCTTTCTACAGGTATTTAATATTTCAATGTACAAAGAAATAATTTGTTTTAAACCACTGAAAGACACTTAGTAAGTCAGTTCAATATTCTCTTGTGTGTAGTTTTCAAAGGAAAAAATGCAACCGCCCTGTAGAGGGGCATGCCTGATGAAAATGTGTTGTCCCCCCCCTTTTTAAACCTTTAAGTTTGCTTATCAACTAATGCTTCTACAGAAGTGGAAATATGTCCCCCAGGCACCATCTGGGAGACCTCTGAGTATCACTTTCAGTAGACGCCTGCCTCAAAACCATTTACTGAATAGTAAGGAGAGATTTCTAAATACTGTTCAGAAAGATTTTGTTTGAAGTGAAGGACTCATGATGGAAGCCAAAAGAAAGACCAGCTTTAAGTAAAACAAATGAAGAAGGAAACATTGAAAATGTCATGGACCAAAATTACTTGTTAAAGAAAAAAACAGACTTTTTTCTGAAAAGAACAATCCATGGGATTTTTTTTTTTTTGGTCATTGTTTTAATTTTATGTTTATTTGAATCTGCTGATGTAAACTGAATAATAGTATAAGAATTTTCCAGAAAGCCTTCAGAGGTGAATTCACCTTGTTCAGTTACAGTCATGTGGTTTGAAATCCCGCAATGGCATGTACTGTGATATAAGTCACACATCACGTATATGCAGATTAAACCACTTTACCACTTACATTGATTTTGATATAGGAATGACTAGTTTTGCAAAACTAGTACAAGAAGTTTACTAAATGGAAGAGCAATTGCAGCTAAAAAAATATTCACAAGAACCTTGTAAAATAATGCTGTCCACAGAAATAGAAAATTGTTCTTAATGCTGTTTGTCATTGCATGCAGTAGACATGTTTATGCTGGAACAACGATGAACTTTTCAGCAAAGGGAGCCACAAAATGTTACATGCTCTGCCATATTGCATTAAATTTAGGTTATTTCTGTCTTCTTTCTGAATTGGACCTGGTGAATTTATTTTAATGGCTCCTTCCCCGTACAGCCAAAACATCAGGGTCTGGTGTCTTCTGAAAAGAGAAGTGTGTTCCTTAGAGGGAAATATGTAACATCGTGAACTGGAAACATTGCAATAACAAGAAAGAGATGACAGTGGAAGTGGACTGAAAGCATGGCAACGGCCATTCTCCTTATGAAGCCCTGCTAGTGCAAGGAAAGTAAATGGAGCAAGAGTTATTTCTGTGTGTCTCAATATCATGACTTCTTACAGTGAAGCCAACTCCCATCCATAGGTGTTGAATGGGATCATCTTATTACAACTAGTGATCTTTCCAATGAAAAAAGAGTGACCAAATCCTGGAAAACACAGTAATGAAAGGAGATTGCAAGATTGGAAATTAGCTAGCATGTCTCTTCCCTGGAGACCCCACAGGCAACTCCTCCAGCGTTAGAAATGTCTGGACACAGAAAGTAGCCAGGGCATCTGATGGAGGTGCTGAGTGAGAGCACTCATGCTTTGGAGATAGGGAAAGGTGACCAGCTTAACCCTGTCAAAGAAAAGCTCAACAGAAGCCCCGTTTGCTTTATTCCAGCTGTGAAAAACTGAGTTGCAGCTTTCAATGACAGCATAGAGGAGGCATTTTCCACATTCCTGCATCAACTTTGTAGATCTGCTTTGGTATTGTGATGGAGGAGTGGGTGCATGGCGAAATATATGTGCAGGACTATAGAGTGCTTTCAGTACCAAAGCTCCTACTGTGCCCTAACTCCCACACAAATAAATCCTTTTGCATCAGTAGGGACGTACAGAGTTCAACATCAGGGCAGAACCCAGCTGTGGGTTTCTTTGCTTCATAATAATGTGACTGTGTTGGAGTACTGCAAGAGAAGGACAATGCTGAAGCCTTTGCAAATCACGTTTCAGCACATATCCTCCCTATTCTGGAGAAGCAGAGTTAGGAATTGCAGGGTATCTTGTCTGGAGCTCTTATGTAATCAGATGGTATGCATTTGCCATTGTGGCCTTGTTTTGCAGTGAAAGCAAGCCCTTGGTGGGAAAGGAAGTGAGAGCAAATAATAAAATCTACCTCTAAAAATAAGATCAGCTTTACAATAGGCCTTTTGCTCTTACAGTGTTTATATAGGCAAATTACTTGGCAGACTCTGCTCTGACAGCACAGAAGCAAGCTTTAGCCTGCTATTTTTGAGCCACTTATTCATCACAGAAGCTTTATTAAAAATGTACTTTCCATTCTTCTGCAAACAAATACAAAAATCTGGTCTCTGAAGATATCAGAGCCATTCATTTTTGAAGCTGGCAACACCAACTTGGAGTGAAGAAGTTATGCATTATCATTTTTTTAAGAGCAAACTTTTCTTTTTATCCACTGGAAATAATGAAATATTAAACATTGTATAAAAAAATTTAAAATGTTTTGCAGGGAAGAGAAAGCAAATCACACAGTCTGACTCGAGTTCACCACAGGGAATCTTTCTGACGCTGTGGAGAAGCCTAAGAGAATGCTGTCAATGCACATCCACAGATGACTACTCCCACGTAGCCTCAATACTAAAGAATTCAGTGGTTCTAGGGAAGTAACTTCTATGCCCTATGAGCAATGTATGTAATGCACTACCAGCACAGAAGTCCCTGGCTAGTGGTTCAGCTATGTTACACATTCAGAACAGATTCACCTCATATTTCCCCAGAAACCATCACTGCCTAATTTCACCTGGCTTTGCCTGGTATAGCTCTCAGGCAGGACAGCAGAAAAGTCACCCCTTGACTTGGATGTTCCTGCTTGTTTGTTGAACACCACCATCTCTGCTTGCCACAACATTGTTATCTACAGACGTGGCAAGAGTTTTCCAATATGATAATTTCTTCTTTTTTTAAGAGGGGAGGTTGGCCATTTTTATGTTTAGGCTAAATTAGACTCTTATCATTAGAGAAACCCAAATGATCAGGGAAATGCTAAACAGATGGTTACAGCTGTTTGAACAGTTTATGCATTTCATTACCAACAAGTGTACTAACAGGACACCTCCATCAACACCTCAGAGACAGGACACAGAGCACAGAAAACACCAATTTCCTCTTCCTCCCCCAGTGAGTCAGTTACAGTAACACCTCATTCAAATGCAGTGTAAACAACAACAAAAAAACCCACCCGGTATTTAATAGCCTTTGAAAGGTCTTGCTTCTTATCAGTGAGGAACAAAGGCTTGATTCTACAGACTAGCTTAAAGTCTTTCTAACCTGAGGTGCAGAAAACATAATTTAAGATCCATTAAAATACTTAGTCAACCTTAACTATCCATGGACTAATTGGAGAAGGGCAAGGAGTCATTCCCAGATGTCTGTTTAAAGGGACCAAGGTCTCATCCCGACAGTTCTAGATAGCACCATGCTGACATACAGGCAGGAGATGGGAAGATAGTGAGACTGTGGGTGCTGGTATCTCCCCTCACAGCTGCAAGAGACTGGGGCATCTCTGCCACCTCCAAGAAGGAAGCATGGAGCCAAACAGCATGCAGCAGCCCTGAGAAGGCAGCTCTGCCTCTGCAGGGCTGCATGACGGTAGGGACCCCCCCGTGCCATGGCTGCCTGTGGAGCTGGATCTCCCAGGCTTCATGACATTGGTCCCACAGGAGCCACGTACAACACCAGTGTGAATAAAGTCTCAGATTTACTCCTGTCGCAACATCCATAGGAGAAAGACCGGAGAGCAACCCACAGATAATAGAAAAAAATGCTACACGTGTAGAGCTCAAACACTGCCCTTGGTTGCTAGTCAGCTGTACTACTGATTTGTAAATATGATCAGAGATAGAGAGGATAGAATTGGCTTACTAACGCCTGGAAAAATAGATATTTTCCTTATAACTGCAAGGATGTAAATGCACAAAACATTGAGGCAATAGAAATAGGGCTTTGAAAGCATCATCAGAAAACTGGGAAGCATATTGTTAATGAACTTTGTCTCACTACCTTTTCCATAGTATTATTATTTCTACTGCTAGAGACTTGTGATCTCTCTTTAGGCTCCATTGTAAGTGGAATTCAATGCCTATATCCTACAAGTATAACCTATAAACTAAGCCAAATCTCAAGGTCCATCTTTAGATGGATGTTTCACGTGCTCATATTTGGCTTCATAAAAATAATACTTTTCAAGGTTTGAAATAAGTGTGATTTGATATGAATTTTAAATACTTGATTTCAAAATGTTCAGTTGGTATTAACAAGCTCCAGTTGGTCATAAAAATCACCATGTACATTTCTTATTCAACTGTATGAGCAGATCTTAACCAGTTATTGGGTTTGTGATAATATATACTTAGAGGATCTGAGCCAAAATCTTGCTAGTTATTGGTAGGCTAGCAACTGGACGATCAATTTATTGGCTTTTCTGTTTTTCCAAGAGCACCTTGGCTATTAAAAATTAATGGCCTGAGTGTCTGCAGAAAGCAGACATTTTTATTTGAGGTTGTATCTTATACACTACTAAAGGCAAAATAAACCCATTTGATTCTTGCCCAGCTTTGGTTTAAACCAGCTTGTTTTAACTTGGTTGCAGTTCTGGAGAGAACACATTGATGTGAAGAGAGGAAATAGTACTGGAATAAGCCTCCTTCCCTTCCCAAATTCATGGAAGAATGAGAGCATAGTTACTGCATTGGGGCTGATGAGGCCACTGGAGACAGTAAGAGCCAGGCAACAGAAAGCTGGCGACAGCCCAGCACATGCAAATGCTGGCTGTTCAGAGCACAGTTTTCCATAAATGGTACAATGTCCACTGAACAAAACCTTTAAATGAGGACACTGAAGCCAGTGGGCCAACATCCTCCCATGCTAACTCTGGGCTGCAATCCTCTGGAGACCTGGTCTTTCCCTAGGCCCCCTCAGAAGCTTAGATGGTTGAGCAAACTCTCTCATTTACTTGTTAATACAAGTATAATTCTAAAACTAAATAATTTTAACACTAAAATGATATCTTTTAAGAAAAAAATGCATTGGTTAACCTATCTACATCCTATTCTCCCTCCCCTGTCTGAAGTAGGACTTCTTACAATCCTGTAGGGTAAACTATAATAGTATAGTGACCACAGAGATTCACAGAAAAACAATTATATGTGTGGTAATGTTGGAAAGCTCATCCCATCTGTTAATTCATCTCATTTACTTGGAAGGCAAGAGTAGCAATTGGGAACCTGGTTCCTTATCGCTGTAGTGATTCTTTATAAAAGGACATAGCAGATAAGGAAAACAGGCCCTAATACAGCAGTAGCCTGCCATTTGGCCTTCTCAAGAGATACTTATCTATCTGCATACTGAGTAGCTGGATTAAAGGTCAGCAATGATGGATGTGGCACTGAGTCACCATTATGAGAAGCCTATTAAAAACAGCTAATAAGGGGACAAAGCAGGACCTATTCCTCACCATTCTTAATTTTGGGACTTTCTACAAATAATAAAGTAAAAGAGGCACCTCCAAATGGATAGTGGGTGTGTGTGATTTCACACTCATTGTTTCATCTTTATCATTTGCATTTAGTATTCCTTCCCTCCTGTGAGGGAAGTATCAGATATCCAACCAAGGAGCAGGCACCAAGTTGAGCATTACATTTCTGGGTACCAGTGAGCAAACAGTCCCTGGAGACCAGACAGAAGTGTAGTCAAAATCAATAGCCAATTATCTATATGAATGAACTTATTTATCAAATATTGGTGTTTTATGAGAACAACTGGAGAAACAAAGATTAGTTTGCAAAATGATCTAAAAGATTAAGCTTGCAGGATACTTTATCCAGAACTTGTCAGATTTGTCCTGCTAAAGATATAGCCCCGATTTTATGTATTTAACAGGATGCTTTTCAAAGGATCCTTTCTTATGAAAATAGACAACACAAACAACAAAGACCAGAGGCAAATTTCTTGTAGTGCCACAGCTTTCCAGACAGCCTAGTTTGGCTGTCAGTACAGTTGATAGTGAAAGTCCCGCAAGACTTCAAGATCAATTGATTCAGGACTGGGCACTTTCTAGTTTATACTGAACCTCAGTCTGGAAGCTCTGTGTGTGTGTGCACTACCTGCTATTGCTTTTAAAGGCCTATGCCCTTCACGTTCAATCTGCTGTAAGCACTACTGCACTTTCACTAACATGTTTCCAAAATGTTAATCAGTACTTACCAGTGCAGTAAATATATGGCATGCTGATGCCTGAGATAATTTTGTCAATAATAAACACAGTTATTTCAAGTATTAAAGTTTTAATTAGGATTTCTGTTCTCTGTTTTGAGCCCTCTGCAGCTTAAATGGTCTCATCAAGCTCCATGTCATTATGTATTCTACAGCACATATTTCCTGCCCCATATTTCACTCTCTTCTCTCTTGCCTTATCTACTTTGTTGGATGTCTCCCATTCTGAATAAATACACTCTTTCTTGATTCACTGCATAGACCAAGTATAATGAAAACAAGTCATAAAAGTCATCTTCCAGTCATTATCCAAAAGGCAATAGCAAAGACAGCTGAGGTATTATTAATGAAAATCTGATCAAAAAGAAGAGGCAAGATAATGTAGGTATAATTGTGCTAGATATTTGCAGGTAAGATACGGTAAAAGGTGTTTATACTCACTTATACTAGTAAGGGAGACAGAAGGGTAGACAAGTCATCTTTAAAAGTGGCAGGGGATGTCTCCATTCAAAAACTTTGACTGGCTTTAGCTATTTTGTTTTGTTACACTTAGTAAATTCCCTTTCTGACAATTTCAGTCGCTTTTTACCACAGTAGTAAAATTAAATATATTCAAGTTTATATGATACATTAAAGGGTAATGGGTGGAAGGGAATCTTGAGTAATGGTAGAGTGATATGAAAACACAACAAACCTGTAGTGAAACAATTCACAGCTTGTTTGAAATAAAATTTAGCTTATTCTTTTCCTTTGAAATTATGAAGGGGACTGGCCAGATCATGCCAAATTCTGATTTTCTGGGAACAATATTGCACAACTTATGAGTTTCACAAGCTGCTTCCTTTGCCAATGATCAATTATTTAATTTAGTGTTGTTTGCCTATCCTCATATTTTCATGCAGGTTCTTACTGCAAGCTGTATCTCTTGACTTGTGATGTCCCTGTCCTGCCACACCACAACTGCCATCATGTGCTTCAACTTACCTGCTCCGTCTAGCTTAGCACAAGAGTCCATCATGCAGCCCAAATGGCATGGCCCAACAACAGCAAGGCAGGGTTTGCAGCTGCACCTACAAAAAACCTAGTGCTGAAGTTTTAATACAGGCTAATACATTTATTGAAAAAAATTAGTGCTGATCTGCGGTATGAGGTGGCACCACAGGAGCTAGCCTTTTTCTTCTGAGAGTGCAGTGCCCTTTCCAGACCAATTAGCATATTTTAATGGTGTCTTTTTCATAGCTGGACTATATAGAATTGCTCTCTGAAATACGAGTCTGTTGCGAGACCAGTGCTGGCCACACCAGCAATAGTAATGCTATATTGGGAAAAGAGAGTGTGTAGACAGAAAGACCTTCAAAAAAAATCTGGAAGTAATAGACCTGTGGAGGTCTGGGGCTCTTTTAATTCACCCAGCTACTACCTAAGCCATAGCCTCCACTGGTTTTACATGTCTCTGCAGAACTCTCTACATCAGTTTTATTTCAGTAGGTGGCACTCTGTCCTTGGAGTCTGCCTGGAGCCCAGCGTGGAAAGTCAACTCTACTTCAATCCCTTAGCTATTGTACAGGGTTGTTGTGGCCGGTGCTGCAGTGTCGCTCACCCCTCCAGCTCAGTCCTTCTCTCCCTCCACCCTGACCATGCTGCCCTCTAGAAGGGATGAAATTCAGTGGTCAGTGGAGCAATCTGTCTGAAACCTCTATTAGTTTCACAGAGGCAATGGATATTGTCATGTTCAGTAAGTAACTAGTTAACTTCTTAAAGCACTGCAAATCAGCTGTAGAATTACACAGGATTTTGTTATACACTACTCAGTATAAGAAAAAACCCAAAACCAACACACAGGAAGTAAAAAAAAGTGCAGCTCAGGGTTCAATATTCATCTTCAGTGGCTTTCTGGAAACCAAAGTGTATTCATTTGGCTTTCCAGAAAGTACACAACAGAGATAGTTGATGACAATAACAGCTGGTGCCCAGGACAGAGAATCCCCCCCCAAATGTAAATCAAGGGACAGGGTAGTTTGATGAGTAGGTGAGCAAACAGCTCTCTGTCTGTGGAGGTCAGTACAGAAGGATCATTAACTTCTCCTTGAAGTGACTTTTTTGTACTCAGGAAACCTGGTCAAGGCATGATTACTGTTGGTACCACCCACTATGTTTTCTTTGCTGTTTATCCCTGATATTCATTTGCACTGGATGGAATTGCAGGCAAGCTGTTGTCCAAGCTCACAGGGACTCGGGACTAGGTTATTGTTTTGCATGGATTTTTCGGCTACATTCAGTGACACTATTGAAAACTCATTGATGAAGGGATTCAGCTGATATGTGTAACAACAGAAAGTGTGAGACATGGCTAATAAGAAAACCAGGCAAAATCTGCAATACAAATACCTGATTAAAACTGTGTTTGGAAAAGGACTGAAATTAATTTTAGTAGTAAAATCTCATTCTAGTGGAAACACAAAGGCAATCACTAGGTAAAGGCATAACACTCTTTCCTGTTTTCTTTCCCCTTCTCATTTCTAATCTTAGCAAGTCTCTCCTAAAGTAGCTTATTGAAATGAAATAACGCTTGATATTGTAAAGGTGTAACATGGTAACTGCAATCAAATTTAAGAATTAACAGTCATACTTTTACTATAAAGTTGTATGGCACCATAAGACTTAATTTCTTCAACCCTTGTTCTCAATGTAAGTTACAATTACTCAACCTTATTTTTTCCTGCCCCCAAATAACTTACAGGTAATTGAAAATGAATGTATTTATGAAACAACATAATGCTTGTAGGGGAAATAATTCCTTTCAGCAGCCCATCCAAGCAGGGGGACCTCTCCAAAATATCACTCTGGTTGAAGTAGATTCGTAAATACTAGCAAGTTATCCAGAGACCCATAGTCATAACTTTCCATTAAGAGACGGTTGGACAGAGAAGGTGTGCACTGGAAGATTCACAGCCACCCCATCCACTTCAGTCCTGCTCCTTACAAATATCAACACAAGTGCGCAGGTCCGTCATTTCAATGACCAGTTATTGTTTAGGAAATAACCAAGAAAGAAGTGGTATTTTCTTGTCTCCTTTTGAAAGCATGAGGGATTGTCACGATCTCAGATCCCTCATGGTGGGTAGGGATGATCAGAAAAGCAGCCTTCTCTGTGCCTCCCTGCCATCATCATGACTTACATGCTGTTTAAAAGTCTGCAGAAGCTGTGCTTCTCTGAGCTGAGCATAGGCAACCCAACATCCTTAGGAAGGTCTTTCCTCCTTTCCAGCTGGTGCATTACAGCTCACTCTTTTGCAGTTATTCTCACAAGGTAAGAAACCACAGACCTCTATGACCAGATTTCTTAAGGAAAGGTGAAGAACACACCTTTTGTAAATAACAAATGGGCAAGGAACAAAGACTACAAGGCACCCAGATAACCAGACCCATAATAACACCATTAGCAATTTTGGATGTTTGTAGTTACTTTGGATGCCTTCAAGAGTTTTTCAAAATCACTTGTTTTAAAGGAATAAAAAATTATGATCACATGAGTAAATTGTTAAAGTGGCATGTACAGGTGCTGCAATACCTGTTAAAGAACCACAGAAACCCGTTCTCCAAGTAGCCTTCTCAAAGAGGACATTTAACAGTTACCTGTGTTGAATCTGCAGCCAATAAAACAAGCTCCACAGATATATGTAGGTTTATACTTCTTCAGATCACTCCAAAAACTACAGGAGATATTTGAACCTGATCTCAGCTGGTTATCACAGAAGGTTTGAGGCTGAGGTTTTTTTTCCTAGTAGTTTAACTTTGACCTAGCAAGACTGACTTTTCTCTGAATCTGCTCTTTTTGCATGCTTATCCAGTCTTTCTGTGCTTTCCATTTCAACTTCTTAATCTTATTCCTGGGGTTTTTGTTCCTTCTCCTATTTTTAACTCTCTTTGTAATCCATCTAACATAGTTTCACCTTACTAAAAAAGAGTACCTCCTTATTCCTAATTCTGATTGATGCTATACACTGTTAAATTAGAGCAGTATTTAGAGCTTGTGGTCAAGCAGAACTGCCTTTTGCTGCTGCCATGAGTTAGACTTTCACCATCCCGATATACATTTGTGCAATAAGGTGAGTGTGAGAGATGCAAGCCTTCTCTCTGCTTCTTCAGTGCAGAACTGAGTCCAGTGAGATGGAGGAAACTGGGAGTCCATAAAGGCACTGGCAGAGCAGGATTTGTTGCAGAGGGCCATGGATACAAGTCACTATGCACCCCCCCCAGCTTTTGAAGCTTCAAAATGTAAATGTTATCTTCCTCCTTTTCATAGCTATTACAATCACCTGATTTCCATTTGGTTACAGGCAGTTTCAGATTCACTATCTTATAACTTAAGTTTTTGTTGTCATTTTTCCTGCACTATACAGATCACTAAAAAGAGACCAAGTGGGACATTTGAAAACATCCCTTGAAACCTCACTTAGATGACTGTTAAATCACTCTTTGTGGAATACAACCTGATAGTCTGGCAATCATCAAATGCTCCTGCAATGAGCAACACTTGGTGCCTTGCTGGCCTAGTGTTCACAGCAAGTAAGGGATCAATAAGTAGAGAGCAGATGGAAACCTCAGTGTTCACAGTACATCAGAAATTCATGCCAGAACTTCCTCCCTACCCCTCTTTTAATTTTTATTAAAGCTGCTGCATTTTTAGTTGTTTGTTGCTGTCATTTTATAATTATATTTATCTTCACATAATGTTAATCAGATTTTTTTTAAAATCTCCTTTTGGATCTCCATTTCTAGAATTAATACACAAGTTTCATAATAGTGATATGTATTTATATAAGACATCAAATGGAAGGATTTTGCTCCTGAAACTTTGCCTGTTTTATTAGTTTGATAGGCCTGGAGAAGAGATACCGCAGGTAATACAAACCTTGCTTGTATTTATAAAACAGTTAAAAAAACAAATCTCCGGAAGTTTTCTATACTTCAGCTGTCCTATTTTTCTGTGAGCATTCTCATCTTTTAATATTACTCAAAGGAGAAATAAAAACTCATAAAAATTAAGTCACAAAAAAAGAGTCTCAAGTAATATTAAGAGTTTTACTCAAGGCTGCACAAAGTTCAAGATATTTCATTTGCCCGCAAGACACCCCATTGTGCAAGTGCTTCCACAGAATGAGGACTTTCACAGACCATACATGCCATGGTATCTACGCGAAACCCTACATTTCCCCCCTCCTGCTCCCTCCTTTCAAATTTATTTTGGGCTTTCAAAGTTGTTTTTTGAATAGGCATGGGGGGGCATGGGGAGGCAGGGGCAATTCACTTACTAGTTTTGTAATGGTCTTTGTTCCCATTCATATTGTTCTGTAATGACGCATACTATGAACCCTCAGTAATCCTGGAACCAGAATTTCAGCCCAGGATACACCCTGCCACTGGTCAGAAAACAGCATCATCATGTTAAACGACATTCATGTAAAACAAATGGTGCAGCAAAAGACAATGACAAATAAACGAAGAAAAAGAATGAACTAGAGAGTGATTTCAATGAATGGCATTAAGTATGAAAGGCAAGTTTTCTTCCTGGCATAATTCTTTAATATTAATCTGTGTTGGTTTATGAGCAGATCACAATGGATATTTTTGTATATCTGAACTGAGAAGAGAGAAGCATGCCTATAGAGAGGAGCATCAGCACACATGCACACAGGCTGCTGCTGTGTGTTTCCTTCTTTCACTAGTGAATACACAGGTCCTGGATGTAGATGCAATGCAGCTCGTCACAGATTGTCAATGCCTACATGAACAACACATTCCTCTAGAGGAAAGGTAGTTAGGGGAAGTGGTTTACACTGCCCAGGCTACTGCTGTTGTTCTTAGGCAAGTCACATAATACCCGTTGAACTCAAATTTTTCCTCTCTAAAACAAGAACATCTCATATACTTTGACACTTAACAATCTGACAATCATAAGGGGATTTGAGAATTTAGGATAAGAAAAAATAAAGCATCTTTCGGATGTTTATTCACAGCATATTACATTAGACATTTCCAGAGATCTGATTATCTCCTTATCACACACCCATTTTCCAGCCAGAATACCTGTGCATCATCACTTCACACCTGTGGAATGACTGAAGGGGGCACAGCATGCCTGCTGCTTTCCAGCCAGGTTGCAGTGCATTACTCTTGAATTCTCATTAAGTTTGTTTTGATTTCTGTTTTGCGTTTATACACAAACATAACATACGCCCATCCCTGCAAGGTCCAGTAAGATCAACCCCAGAAGTCACTTGGACTGTAGTGAGCAGCAGCTCAACCACGGAGATGCAATCCTGTTTGCTGTATCCTTCTGTATCTTATAGACACTAAGGATTAGCTTCCTTGACAATTGTTCTGTCTTCCTTTATTGTTCCCTCTGTTCTGGTGTTATTTGCCCTCCTAGCTGGGGCCAGACATATCCCATTTCAATATGTATTAACCTCACAGGGAGTAGAAAGATATACAAAAGGAGAACCATTTGGTGCAGAATAGTCACCTGCTTCTTAATTAGAAGACCAACTGTCCAAACAAAAGAATGAATTGCATGCCTGGTTTACTGTGATAGGGTGAAAGGAAGCCTCAAATTACATGATTTACAAAGAAGATGACACCTCTGCTACAACCCACTTATTTGCAGTATGTAATCAGGAGATGACAAGGTCAGATTTTTACACAATGATGAAAGTTTGAGGATTTTTTTGTCTCTTCTTTTTTTGAATCTTTAGGGAATACTAAAAGCTTAAACATCTCAGACTATGTCTGTCTGAAAACAAACAAAAAAAACCAAAACAAAAACCAAACAAACAAAAAAACAAACAGCAAAAACTAAAACCAAAAGTCAAGTAGCTTATCCGAAACAACTAGACAAACATGTCCTTGGCATGAACCTTTTTACTTGTCTGTTGGTTACTGCAAGACCTTCCATTTCTCACATTTCTTACAGATAGTTTTAAACTTCAGAATTACAATGGGATTATGAAAAGACTGTAACTTGACTTAGCCAAAACCTGGGTGCAGGTAGTTCTCACTGCGTACAGTGATAGTGATGGGAAGACAGTGTTAAGAACACTACTTTAAAGTTTTTATCTGTCAAGCCTCTCCCCTGGTAGTGCCCCCTGCACCCAATCAAAGTGAGGATTTTTCACTAACCAGATTGTATTTATATGCAGAATGTTACTGTTAACAGAAACATGTGCAGGTATAAGACAGTGTGCAACTGTCTTAGAAGAAATAACGGTCTTCTGTGCATACATTATCCCCCTCCCCCCAACATCCCCCTTAATTTAAACCAAGGCATTTCCATGTGATTTGGGATGTGCAGAGCTAGCATTCTATCTTCAGCGATTTGCTCCAGTCCAGAGGCACATACACCATATGAGAGCTGTCAGCCCAAGAAGTTGCTGCCTGGGGCTACATACTCAATATGTATATGTAACAATTCAGTATATGTATCAGAATTCGGTAGCTGTACCGACCCCCTGACTTTTGCAGCATTGTCTGAAAACAATGCAAGTCTGAGCATCCTGGGCTCTCCACTGGAATCTCTGCCCAGGCAAAACTACCATTCAATTCAGAGAGGGCTTTGCCCAGGTAAGCCCTAAACACCAAGAGTATTACTTTTCCAGGTTCCAATCCTGATCCAGGAAGGTAGTTAAGCCTACTTGTTCTACTGGGTGAGACCAAGGTAAAAACAGAATCTTTTAAGCAGGAGTCCCTTATTCTGGGTTTATGCAAATAGGGATGATAGGGCACACAGGCAAACTTCCAAGATCTAGGTCATCCTTTGACAGGACTCAGGGTCTTACTGCAGCAAAATGTGTGCAGGCTACATACACACACTAAATATCTTAAGGGAAGAGTAATAATGAACTTCAAGTTTGAGAATAAGCAGAAGGAACCCAGTTGCAGAAATCTATACCACAGCATCCTATTTGCAAGGAGAGAAAGGATTTGTTGGGCAGCTGCTCTCAGACTGCACCAGCACCCAGCTCAAGCATTTCATCCCTCTGGACTAAACAATTTTACTCAGGCTTTGCCCTGAGCAGAGTTTGGATCTTGCTCCAAATCCTTACCATATGACTAAGAAGGCATCCCACTAACCCCCAACTGCTCACTTAGTACCCTGCTGCACTGCCAAAGACAGAAGGCAGCAAATGATGCTCAGAAAGCAAGGAGTGGAATGACTCCCAGGTAATTTTGAATGTTGCAGCAGAAGAAGATGGGGATTGTGTATGCTTTGGAGAAGTCTATGTATAATTACAAAGAAATTCACTTGGTGGTCTGGAATAAGTACTAATTCTTGATAGAAAAACTTGATAATCTGTCTCCTGACAATTCTACTTAATCTTTGGTTGTTATAAGTTACAACATATGTTACATTTTTGACACAATGAATATTTTAAACTGATTTGAATGAACAGATACTTTAAGCTTTCTAAAAAGAGAAAGGTGCATTTTCCCCTTTCTGACAGGTTTTTCAAGCTGACTGTGAGCTAATGCAGGTTGCAAAGGCCTTGTTTTACTTCTCTCCGAACTTACAAGAATAAAGCAATCAGGATACAAAATGCTCATGCTGTGCAGTCCCAAGCTCCAGTCACAGATTGATACACATACTGCTTATTTATTAAGCAAGTGCATCCTAAGCATTTGGCATTTCTCTCTAAAATCAACAGTCTGCATTAATGAAATCCTGTTTGCTGTCTTTGAAATACTATTGCTATTGCTATAGTTTAGTTGTAAAAGCTAACAACGCAGCTGGTGTTGTTTCATGAGCTCTTAATATCTAGGTCCTTAAACTGACCTATGTTTCATATCATAGACAGCTACAAGCTAGAGCATCTGTATTGACTACAAAAGGACAATGCTGTCTGGTACCAGAGATTTCTCTGTGATCACAAAACAATTTCTCAGCCACTGCTTTAATTATCTTTTAACAGAAAAGAGCATTGCCTGTAGCTCCCTGCTGCTGATTCATAAAATAGCCTATGCGTTGTGACTACTGACATCTTTTGTGAGTTTTAACACACATCCAGCTATCCATTTTCAGAAATGTTACTTTGTTGTTATTGCAAAGCATCTAACAAAAGATGAAGAGAACAATATGGTACTGCTTCTCCTTGAGTATTTACAACAAGCTTATTAGAAACAGAATTGAATAGCTAAAGTTAAAACAAAAGGAAACTCTTCCCATGTATAAGGTAAATTGCTGCCAAGTCATCTAAGGCCCTTTGGAACTACCATTAATGTGCTGATAATTACATCAGTCCATTACTGGCTTGTTGCTTAAAGAAAAGAAAAAAGCAGCAAATAGCAAATTAGAAGAGAAGGCAGTCTCCATGAAATAGAGAGTTCCCATTTGTAGTGCACAAGTATTTTCCACAAATAGCTATATTCCACAAATAGAGGAATTACAATCCTAGCACTTATACTCTCTGAAACATTCAGGATAGGGTACTGTATTAATATTCTTCCATAAGGAAAAGATAGTGATCCCATGGTAACAAGAAGCCAGACATACTGAAAACATTTAATCATTTCTCTAAACAGCCTAACTACAACCCAACTTCCACCTCACTGCAACTTCTGTACAGCTCAGACAAAGATTTTGTTTCTGCTTCATACTTTCTTTTTGGTACAAAACATGAGCCAATATAGGAAATATGCAACATGGCAGATTTTGTCACAACTAGGTCTTGCTTTTCCACCTATGTTAAATATCAATATCTGGAAAATCAGAGGTCACTCCCCATTTCTTCCTTTCTCTCTTCACATGATCCTTTAATACATATTTCTTATTCAAAGACATCTTACAGGCTTTCTGCACAGACTATCAGATACTGCCATGTGAGTGGCCACACACGTTACAATCATTGTTGGCCACAGCATCAGGCAGGACCCTATGGACTATTCCAGTGAGAAAGGCTGCACTGAAGCACTGAAGACAAGAAATCCACTGACACTGCTAAGATACTTCAGCTTTAGGACTAGAGTTGATTATACCAGCTAAGTTGGAGAAGAGAATTAAGGATGGTATAAAAAGACATTTAAGACTGAAGTTATGAAAAGAAGCCGAAACAGGCAAAGTCTGGCACCAAGTATGGGAAACATGGAAGTGTTGCAGGTGGCAACCTCCTATTGATTGTTTCAGACCAGGGGCGCAAGGGAGCACTAACTCTCTCACAGCTCTTCTGAAAACAAAACCTTCATCCAGGCAGCCACATGCTATATTGGAGTTCTGGCTGTTAAGGATAAGATTTCTCATCTTTATTGTATGTTGCATCCTCCACTCAGAAGAACTTTACTAGTATCACTGGCTCTGAACAATAAAACATACCAAATATCTTCAAATCAGAAGATTTTGTAAAAGGATAAATTCCAGGGCATTTTCACTTGGTTCCTTGGTTTACACTTTCTCCAAGCTTCTCATTACCAGTGCTTTCCTTTCTTCAAGGGAAGGGTAAGATTCACAGACACTTGGGACAGTGGGAAGAAGAGGAAATATCACAAAACTCAAAGTAAAACTGCAAGCATTTGTAATTCTGAGTGCTACCTCAGAAGTACGTTATTAGGATTAATGAGCAGGATCATTGGTGTAGAGTGCAAGAAGACTGTGTAATTCACTAGGGGGAACTTTTACATCTGTCCAACGTACACACATCTGTATTTTGTAGTAGGAAAGCCCTCACACGCAGTTGCAAGTATTTATACACCCACACAGATGTGGTTTAGGCAACTATCATGCTATTTATTCTACTCAAAGGTGTGCACTTCCACTTTGAATGTTGGAAATCTGTGGCCATGTAGAAACAGAAACCAGATATTTTGGCTGAAAAGTAAATTTAAAAAAAAACAAAAAACAAAAAACAAACAAGAGGAAAAGCAGACTTCTCTTCTGCCCTTCCTATTCTTGGGCAGGCAGTCCCATCCACTCTTTTGTATCTGTTCTGATGTTTTCACTAGCCAAATTCAACTTGTTAACCTGACAGAAAACATTTTTTGTTGGTTGGATTTTCTGTCAATTTTCTGCTTTGAGCAAGGGGGAATGGAGACTCCTCTGCTTAATAGTATTGGTAGCACTAGACTATTAAAATCAGTTCAAGCCAAAACATGTAACTTTGCCTTTAAAGTCATGCATAATCAGCCACAGTACAAGGAAAGAGACTATGATGTAAAAAATTACTGGTTTTTTCCATGAAAACACCTTAAATAAACAAATGTACAGTTATTTTTAAATAAGAATGATTTTTTTAAATTAAAATGTATGTCTACTTTCATGTTTTACCTTTTCTACTTTTTCTTTGCAAGATTTGCAAGTTAAGTCTTAAGAAGCAGTCTCTTGCCTTCCTTGTTTCAGTGACATCTTGTTAATAACAAATCCCATATACTAGCAGTAATCATGATGAATTGACACATTAAAGAGTGTTGCTGGGGTAATTTTAAGAAGTGGCTTTGTTTTTCCTCGTAAAAGTAACACACTTGAAGAAGGAAAGAAACGACTAAATTTCTGAAATAGCAAATGACCTCTATTTCTCTCCTACCAATGAGCAGAGGAACCATCAGCAAGGTCTAATTGTTACCTTAAAATGAAGCTCTTTGTACAGAAGAAGAAAAATTCAGAGTTCTCCTGGAAGCACTGAGTCCCTGTTTGGACTGTGCTATGGGCAAAACAACTGGGGCTATTGCTCCAGGCCGGACTTTTTCTGTCCTACCTGCAGGATAGGCTCATCCACACAGGATTTTTTTACTGTCACATATGTTGTATTTTCATAGAGCTGAACAGCTTTCACAAACTTACTTGTTTGGTCTGGTCTGGAGCAGACAGAGGTGCTGCTACCTAGTCTGGACCCAGCATTTGTGACTTGGAAGGCAAAAGAGTCCTTAATTTTCACACATGCTGTGGTAGTAATTAGGTTTCTTCTCACATAAGGATGAGGTCCTGACAAAATGTTGCAGGTTCACTTGAGTCAAGCCTATTACCTAGAAATGTCTTCATTAACAAATAATCAGCTGTCATTCCAGCAGCTAGAGAAAGTCTTGAAATATACAGCACAGGGATCAAATAGACTAGTTATTTGTAAAAGAAAAGGGAATGGAGAAGCTTATGGTCAGTTTCCAGGGTTACTCAGGAGGCCCTGCTAGACTGCATCTCCTTTCACCTTCCCACATCCTTGCAGCTCTCCTAATGGAGAAGCTCTGCTGGGGATGTAGCAAGCTCCAGTCATCACTCCTCACTTGAACGGGTAACAGCATCCCTTTTTGGACGACTGTTTGGGCATTCAGGATGGACAACATACATTCTCCGTAGCATGCTTAGTTCTTTAATTTTTTCCTCCTCTTTTCTAAATCTATTTTTCAAAAGTTGGAGGATCTTTCCCCCTTTCTTTTTCCTCTTATCCTCTCTAGTCAACAATTGGATTTTTCTCGGCAATAGAAAACAGCTAATCAGTCCTAACGGGTAAACATTAAAATGTCAGTTTGGAGCAATACAGTCTTTTTCTGCTCACATTCTGCAGTATTTTCAGTTGGAGCCCCGTTTGAATTTGGAGCAATTCCAGGACCCAAATGGGAGAATAGCCTTTCACGAGCACTTGGTAGGCAGAATAAAGAAGCTATTGAATGGGCACTGATAAAGGCAGACATGACTCCTACTTCTAAGATCAGAGAGGTACTTATATTTGTAGAGGTTTTTTTCCTGGACTCTATTTCTTACATGATCTAACAGACCCTTCCTTTGAACAGTATCAGTGTGTATGATATTTTATCAACTAAAAACATTCCTTCCTCAAAAGTTTCCCCATATTCCGTGTAGCAGTAGTTCTCTAGATTACCCTTGCAAGTACTGAAGTGAGTACTTATCATTGCCTCAAAGAAAAAGTGGGATCAAAGAAAAGAATTTTTAAATTTCAAGCTACACATTCACTGTATCTCCACAATCAAATGGGACAAAATATTGGACTGTAACTCAATTTTGGCAAATATACTGTATGTCCTTGTGAGAACAGTCAGTTCAGATGGAGCATAAGACATCAATTATTTTCTGAGGAAAGCTTAAAGCATCAGAAGTAAAAACAAAGTGATATTCTGGTTTAAACGTACCCCACATTTAAAGGCAGCTGCAGCATTTTGGGGATTAATATTCTACCCATGCTTCTCTATGAGTTTTAAAGGTTGCCAAAGTACGTGCTGAATGAAAACTTTTCAGAACTATTTCTCTTTCCTTAAGGATTTGACCGAAGAAAAAAGAAAAAAGGTGCCTGCAGATGCAGGGGACAGCAAAACTTGGTCAGAGAGCATTTTCTACTGGATGGGAAAAATCTTTTGTTGTTACACTATTACAGGTTTCTCTGGTGAAGTGCAGTTGTTCTGATGAAACAGAAAATGAAGAGGGCAACAAAGTACACTATCCTTTACATTTTTGTAGAGCATAATTTCCCACACAAACATCTTACCATACCAGAGTGCTGACATTCTGAAGGTGGTCTCAGTACAAAAATAATTCTGAAGTTTTGGGGCAAGCCAGACAGCTAACAAAATAATGTGTATGCAGACACATGCACATGTGTCACCAAGATTAATTTGCTATGCTATTTAATGAAAGATCTGCCTCCAGTACCAATGCCACTTTAAAAATAGATACACAAAGAGTGCTATCACTTTGGTATAACATGCAAAAAACTTGCCTTTTCTTCCCCACAATATGGTGAAGCTACTGAAATGAAGTAAGCATGAACAAAATGGGAACTCAAATTAATTTTAAATGGTCTGATGGGAAATTCTTCCTAACTCCATCCACCCAGCTGCTACACTCTAGCCTTCCTGTTTCACCATTTAATTTCTTCCCAAAGAACCCACCATCCTCTACAAAATCATAGCTTCTAGGTTTTTGAACACAGAGCTCAACAGAATCTGTCCTTTCTCTCAAACAAGAGAACAAAACCCTCCACATACTACAACCACAACCATTCAGACCTTTCCAGCCACTGCAAGATGTACTAACTCCTCCACACCACTTCTGTCCACCTTCTTTGTGTGTCACTAAGTTTCTGTTAATAAGATTAGTTTAGAGAAAAGATGTCATCATTCCAGAATAGTATATTTCTTGATATGAATTTTATTTGATACAGCAAGTTATAAAAATAAGAAAACTGACATGATAACAGACTTTGAGTCGACTTCATAGTGTTCAGGGTGTCACAGATGCTATGAGAATGTATGCTGATACATGCCATAGTAGACTGAGGAGGAACACACAGGGAAAACCACAGGTCTTGTAGACTGCAAACTAGCTAGTTCCTACAGACAGGACATGATAAATTTGGGGGAGGGGGAGGGTGTTGTGGGCTTTTTTGGGGGTTTGGTTTTGGTTTTGTTTTTTCCCCAAAGAGAAATAAAGTTCAAGAGTGGGTGAAAGTCTTGCAATGAACTGTATCATGACTGGCAACCAAAGAAAAGCAGCACTTATTACATTATTCATCCAGCAGTTTTGTAAGAGATACTCAACATGTTTAGTCTTACACTAATGTTTAAAGAGGAGGAAGTGGTACAATCAAATAAACAGAACATGTTCATGGTAAGAAAAAAAAACTACTGAAAAAAAATTGGATGAGGCAAGCCACTTATGGACATAGATGCAACTGGTTAAATTCAATAACATTTGAAAAGTTGAGAAACCATGCAAAACTGTATACATGCTAGTGCCAGGAACCATATGGGAAATCTCTGTAAAGCCTTGTTTAAATTAAAGTACACACACAATTCTTTCATGCAAAGAAGAAACAATATGTAGTACTTGGCACCACACACTGTTTTTATTTATTTGGGTGGGCTCAGGCTCTATGTGGCCGCTATATTAACTAATAGTCTGGGGAGAGAAATATTAAGGCAGAATTAACAACTTTCCCAGGCTATGCACAAAATCTAAGCCAAAACTGCCTGGTAGTTGGCAGTCAATTTTTCTAAGAATAAGTTAATTGTACCCAGAGAGCAAGCAAGAGGCATGGCAGCAGTTCCTTATGCTGACTCTATTTTCAACTTTCTACAGCAGAAACTTGTTTTGTTAAGTACCTCAGCTGTGAAAATGAAGGATTTAAATGAAATATACTCAAATCCTTGGCCTTAGTCCTACAAGGAAACCTCTGAGCATGAGTAAATCTCATTGAAGTCAGCGAATATGTTGAGTCCTTTATAGCACCTGCTTGCACACACTTAGTGGTACATAGACATGTTGAAGAGGATGCCATAAGGATGCCACATACCCTGAACACCCCCGCTCTGTGGGTGCAACTACTCAAGTCAATAACATCTGGGAGGTGAGTGGTGCCATCTATAGCAGAAATACACCTGTTTCATGTAGCTAGGAAAAGGCACGAATTCAGGTTTTATCTATCAATCACATGGGTTCTGTCACAGTAGAAAGTGAAAAAAAACCCAAGCAACCAAAACCCAAACAATAAACTATTACAACAGACTATGAAAATTCCTAGTCAACCTTTACACAAAAGAATCACTCTGCTGAAATAGTTTCCCACTGTCTTTTCCCTGAAAGAAAAATTACATTCTGTTGCAGGGTACTTCTTCCGTCATGCAAGCTCTGAACGAGAGATATGAAGTACATACTTATTCATTAGGTCTGAAAAGCTGTATATAGTGCTCACAAAACAGGTGTCTATGTACTTGATTGGTTTAATCTTGTTCCCCATTGATGTCTGCAGAAATGGGAACAAAGCAGTTCAACTAAATGTGTAGCCATTCACAAGTCACCAGAAATGTACAAATGTGTTTGCCTTTTGATGTGGGGCTTATTACTTGAGCTAAGAAAACGAGATACACTAGAGAGCCAAAGGATTACACCTTTTTAATAAAAAAAAAATTAGAGTAATGATCTGGTTGGAAGACTTACTCTTTTCTAATTACGTGTCATTTTATAAGTTCTCTTGTGTTTATAGAACTTATTTCTTAAATGCTAGTGATCTGAAAACAACACTGTGCTGCAGGACTTGTTTCAAGAACAGTGCTAGAAAAATGATTTAATTTTTTGCACATAATATATATCAGGCACTTACAAGGTTAGAGAAAAAGTTATTAAAAATTGATATTTTGATGTAATCAAGTGCTGGAGGTTTCTTTCTAATTTAGGTCCATATTTTGAATTCCAAAACATATTTGCAGTTGGGACAGAGTTAAACACACCCAAAGGATAGAGAAAGTATTTTCTCTTTGAAACGGAGAGAGCCTCTGGGTGAAGACCATTCAGCAGAATTTAACAGCCAGGAAAAAGCTGCTCTGAAGCAGCATTACACTACTTAGTGCAGGAGACAGTATATTTTCAAGGTAGGCATAGACCAATTAGGCCCAAAATAACATTTTACTTAGCAATGACTCACCTTGCCTCAGGGTGAACTGCAGTCTGGGAGGGCTACATATGCTGTATGTTGTCTTTGGGATGCTGTGGCAGAGCTCAACAGGCATAAACCTGAAAGCAGGGAATATGGCCCAGCATCTGCCTCTTCCCTGCTCCTTTTGAGCTGCCTTTCATTTGCCCCTTGATCCGAGATCACATCCTACCCCTCTCTGAGATGGCCATTGTACTTTGCCTGTGAGGGACAACACAGGCCAAGAAGCTCCCTTCGTTCTTGCCCTTTCCACCCACCTTGTCAGGGAGTAGGCACCATCTACCCAATGAAGAGCATCAGAGCAAATAGTTTCTTTTTCCATGCAAAACCTTAGTTATCTACATTGTCATGGGTTAATTAAGATTACAGAGCAACAAGGTGTGAGCATTACACAGACTTTTGTGCAGAAAGAAAGATGGGAGGGTGAGGCTCAGTCCCAAACGGAGTAAATGCAGCTGGAGAGAAGCAAGGAATTCCTTTTATGGTTAGCAATTACACCTAGTTAGGCAAAGGTAAGGTGATGAACTCCCACTTATCCTAAGCACATTTATAAGTAGAGCTGTGTATGTCTCATAACCACATAAGAGTGTCAGATGAACATTGTTAAAAGCTTCATTATCATGCAGTGAGATGCACAGCACAGTTTCCTGATGATTCCGTTTATGAAGGGGTTGTGTGAGCTCTTCCTCTCCTGGTAACAGCTCTTGCCTTTTCACCTTTAATGTCAGCCTTAAAATAGAAATATCTGTCAGTTTTCACAGTGACAAAACCTACAGAAACATTCCTGATCCATCAGAATTAATCTAAATGCAATTTTCCCTCTCTCCCAGCAAAGCAAACAAACTATTTTTATCTCTGCCATGTCTCTTCTGTTTTCATCTTTTCCATAATGGCATTAGACTCAATAACAAAGTCAAATGTAATGTAAACACTAAGTAAAGACTTCTTTGAAGTTTGGTTAGTGCAATGGATTGATTGACCAGGATTCATATCTAGATTTTGAAGGAGCCAGAATGAGGTTGGACTACTCAGTCAAAGTAGGACTAACAAAAATTTTTTCTATCTTATCCTGATGTAATGTGGCAATGAAAAGCGTTATCATGAGTCACCATGTACATATCATATCCAGTGTCAGGCACTGCAGCAAAAAGATCAAGCACTGTCTTCTTTCAGTAACAAGCTCACTTCAAGGACACATCATTATGCATTACCAGGACACACCAAACTATTTGCAAACAAACTGTCCAGTGAATTTATCCCTGTTTTCTGGCCCACTTCCTACAAAGACACTCACTATTTAAAAATATTTGTTATTTCCCACAACCAGCCTGGCAAAAGGCAATCTAACAGCTCCCAGACAACTCAGTTGGCTTCAGCTGATCAGGAGACAATGTCATCTCTACTGACCCTTCCCCAAACTAGTAACTGTCAAGTATCAACAGCTGTTCTGCACTAACAAGAAGAGCAAGAGCATATTTGAGACTGACACTTCTCACATGCAAACTCAGAACATGTGGAAAAGTTCTTTTCACTGTGGAAATGAATCCCTGCTTATTAAGGGGATGTGTTTATAACAGTAGGTTACCACTATTTTTTTTTAGTTTGTAAGAGGAGTTTTCAGCACGCAAAAGCAGCCAGGTCCTTCGAGGGCTTTTATTTCAGCAGAACAACTTCCTCCTCCTTACAAGCACAGAAATGTATTTATTTTCTTTACATGCCATCTGTAAAGAGAGGATGCAATTTGTTAAGGGCCCCTCTTGAGCTGTTACATGGCCCGTATACACCTGTACTGGGGAAAATTAGTTCCATCATTAAGAGTGCCAGAGTAGCTCCAAAGGCCACTTAACTTGCTAAAAGATTTCCTTTCTTGCCAGGCTTGGGATAAACTCCAGCAAGAGAAGGGGTAGAGGTTTGTTTTTTTGTTTGTTTGGGGTTTGTTTTTTTGTGTTTTTTTGTTTTGTTTTTTTTTTTAATGTGTTCAACATTCAATTTTGCAAGCAGGGAAGGGCAAGCTGTTGAGCTAAGACCACCTACGCTCAAGTAAAGTTGGATTTTGACTTAAGAGTTTTGGAACTGCATTTTCTAAACACTAATGAAGTTTTCTGTCTCTTCAATGAAATTCAGGCTTGAGGTTGTGGGCCTCTAACCATGTTCACACTTAATTGTAATTCTCTGAATATTCCTCTTCAAAGCAATAGGGCCTTCCATATGCTTCCATATATTAAGCTCCCATAAAGCCTTCAAGGCACAAGCACATTGAAAGCCACAGGCAAATTAAAGATATTTTTGTTATTGTTTAGTATTATGGTTCTGATTGTGGTCATTTTATTGTCTGATTCACTGAGCAGCCTCACAATGGAACTGAAACTGTTAAAAAGATAATTGGAGATGTATTCATGTTAAAAACAAAAGCTTTAGTTCATTTGGAAAGGTTTGACATTCTCAATAGAAAGAGGACTTGTTCTGCAGAAGCACAGGGCTGATAAAATTGTCAGAATTTATGACCTTTTACTATTTTTTGCCTCCCTTAGCAGGGCTCTTCACCTCTGAAAAAAACATGTTTTAAGACTATGCTGGAACAGTAAAAGGGCTGATTGGTGCACCACCACAGAAAAGCAAGTTAATTTGTCATGTAACCAGGACATGGCATCTCTGAAAGTAACTCAATATTACATGCAAAATTCAGAATTTATGGTAAAAAAAAGCATAAATAATAATATGAAGAGGGAAAGGATTTTTGCATATACCAGCAATTTTTGCATATAGCAGCATTTTTTGACATGTCTATTAATAACAGGATGAGAAAGAAGGGAACAACATTCAGCTTTAGTCTAATTTGCCTTAGGAATGATAATGTATGGCAGAATTGAGCAGCAAGCTAGCAAAGAACCACAGGTCTACAAGATGCTGACAGGGGGTCTTGCACGTCCAGGTAGCTGGAGCTGAGCAAGAGGCTGAGCTGTAGCTGCCCTCAGATATCTCTGAGCTCAGGGCAATGACACCAGCTGCTGCTCTGCCCCCAGGTAATTTTCATACCTTGTATTTGAGACCTAAACCACAAACCAACTCTTTCTCCTCCCAGAAAATCCTTAAAACCAAAGAGTAAAAACACCAGTGGGCAAGTTTGATTTTGTCAGCCAAAGTGCTTCTACTTTTAGCTGACTGGAAGCCATGTTTCTTCAGAGTGCCAAAGTAATTGCTACAGTCTGCTATTTAACACTTAAAAATTGGAGTGGAAGTGTGGATTTCAGAGGCTGTTTCCTGTATAATACAATATAAAGCTGAGAACTGCCATTCTCCTGCCACTCTGGAGCTGTAGTCATGTGAAAATTTAACATAGTGGGATGGAAGGACTAGGGTCCTCCCACTTCAAACAATAGCATTTTAATAGTAACATACAACAGTACAGCACATTCTTGAGAGATGCTTTTTTATATAGTGCAAATACATGATGTCGATGACATTCCCTCATTGTGCTTCTCCATGCCAGTTGCTGACCTAATAATTTGGCAGTAACTTGTATTGTACAGGCTCTCTGCAACCTCACTTGAGCTCAGCACCCCAATGTGCAGGATCTAGTACAAAGACTTCATCTTTCCAGTACACCCAACAGTATAAAACTGCATCATACAATTAGATGTAAGGGGTTCATCACTGTCACAACAGGGTTGTAAGACCAAAGGCTTTGTACAAAAGGATAACAAACTTTTTCATTAGTGGGAAGTGAAGTTCTTTCAGTTTGTACAGTTGAGGTTTCATATGCATTTTTTCCCCTTAAAGTTATATGGCATGCAATGGAAGAGATGTCTTTGAGGTTATTGCCCCCTTATGATAACAATAACCCAAACTATTGGATACTATCACAGCCAAATGAATTAAGACTAACTAGGTATATGAGCTCCTGTTAGAAGTTGTCAATGACACTCCATTCAAGAGTTCTCACAGAATAACATCCTTCACAGAAGCATAGAATGTTTGGGTTGGAAAGGACCTTTAAAGGTCATCTAATCCAACCTCCCTGCAGGAGGAGGGAGCAGGGACATGTTGAACTAGATCATGTTGCTCAGAGCCCCATCCAACCTGACCTTGAGTGTTCCCAGGGATGGGGCATCTACCACCTCTCTGGGCAAGAGGACAGCAGAAGAGCATCAGGGAAGGCACAGCTGCAGAAATGGCTTTCCAAGCTGTGTATGTGTGCCAGTATTGCATCCATCTAGCACTCAGGATCATAGAGTCACTTCCTAGGTGATTTCAAAGGTAGCTTTGCAATGAAGATCCTCTGCAGAACCTTTCACTGAGTAGCCCTGGAAAGTGTGGGCTCAGAATAGAGAGTAAAGGTGACACCAACTTCCAAATATCTCCCATCTCCCTAGATACAACCAGTTCAGCTATCCTTCACTTAAAAGACATATGACACCATTCAGAGAAACAAAAGGTTCCAGAAGATAAACTTGATGTGAAAAAATACTTTTTTCCACTGTTCATCTCTTATGACACTGTACCATGTGCTAGGACTGTGTTAGGCAAGAAATTCACCAGGTATGTTGACCTAGGACTGGAAATGTCAGGGGCAAGTTCCATATTTTTAAAGCCAGCTGGGTAAGCTAAAAATCTCTGGGCAAGTTACTGGCCATCAAAGCCAAGGGAAGGTTCCCCATTTATTTAAATTCATTGTTTTACTCTTTGTAGTTAAGTAGAATCCTCATTAATATAATTGTTGACAATTGATTATCAGAAGTGAAATAATTAGTTAATATAGGTATTTAACATGTTTGGCTTTTTGCCCTGACACTAAGTATCCAACTCTGCTCTCAGACTCACTTGGAAAATCCTATTTTGGTAGAATCCTATTGATTTTATATTCTAGTTAATGATAACAGTGGTTAGCTTACAGTTTGCTTACCCAAAATATTTATTATTTTTCTTTTACTTCTGATGATTTTCTGGCCATTTTGTGCAATTTATTCTAGTTAACCTTATTGGAACCAGTGAGATTCTGTCTGAATTTAAATAACAAATCATGTTTCCAGACTTTTTTCTTCTATTAATTACTTCTTTTCAGATCATTCATGTGAGTAATCCTAGTAAAACAAATTCATCCCCTGCAACCCCATTGAAGTTAATGCATTTACCTCCATTCTGACTTTAGATTCTTTGCATTCTTTGGTCTTCTAAACAGAGATTGAGTTTTACTATACATTGGTATAAAGAAACACCTCCTACACACCCTGCTGTGCATAAAGGCAACTGGGGCTATTCATGTAAAGTTAGCAAAACTTATCCCTTAAGCCTTACAATAGAGTTCTCTTCATCTGGTTTTCCTTGCATTTGTTCCACATTGCCTTTTTTTTTTTTTTTTTCTCAAAAAAAGATTTTCTTTCTCTTATTACTTGCCCGAGGAAGAAGCATTTTCCCAGGGCTATTCATCCAAAATCGAAAGTTGAGTGATAACTGTGAGTTAGACAGCTTAATGGACCAAGCTCTGGCCTTTCACCTCTGACAGTAGTAAAAATGTAAGGCCTTTGTTTATTCATATTATAGGTACACGGGAGGCAGCTGTGAACAATGGTCCATAAAATCTAATTTCCTAATGACTTACATAGGTGACTTGGAAAGCCTGATGCAAAGCTTGCGTTAGTGTGTATGGTATAGAGATGTGTACACAAGCATAAGTAAGAAATGGATTCTTCATGTTGGCACATCATTCAGCATTTTCCAGAGTTAAAACACTATACCAGCTATCATGGAGTTACGTCAAATATCAGGGTATTATGTGTTCCCTAATGCTCATTTGCCTAAATAATAAAAAATAAAATAGTAGATTGTATTGTAGGGAGGTAATAAAGAAAGTTTTATCCCAAAGTTAAAGAAATTACATCTTTAAAGAGTACTCTTAATTCAGTGCTGAAGGGTTTGTTAGGGAGGAATATAACTAGTGAATGTCTTAAAGCACTAAAAAAGGTTCAACTTTAATGATATTTATAAAGTAGTTTTTCTTTGCATATGAAATCTATGCCATGACCAGACAAGCTTTCAATAGTTCAGTAGGACTAATGGATCCACAAAGACCCTCTCCACACACGTACTGCAATCCCTTCTCCGCTCTGTATACCCTCATTGTAACTATACCCTTTCTGACAACTAACAAGGGACATAACTTGATCCACACCAGCAAGATCATACTCTCTGGTGCCATCAACTTAACTCCTGTATTCCATTAATAAGAAAGATTTCATTAATGTTCAGAAATTATTTGCAAATTAATTGTGTTTTGAATCCTTCTAATACAGAACAGTGTTCTTGAGTTTATCTGTCAAATTAATCCCGCTGAGTGCATTTAAGAGAGGCAATAATCTTGGGAAATAGCCAGGAAATTGAACCTAGCCTCAAATTTCAATTGCTTGTATCAATGCTGTTACTCGTTTCTGGTGTAAGACTTGAAAATAATCCAATTAAATTGCTTCAGAAAAAGGCACTGTGTGACAACAGATATTATCTGGCTTCCTGCATGTGTAGAGTGTGTGTGTGTACAAACTAGAAAGCCAAGGTAAACATTTCAAAGGAATAGAAGACAGTGCAAAGACAAGCAGCATATTTCTTGTCAGAAGTATACAGATTAGGCACATTAAAATCTGATAGTATTTATTAGAGTCTGAAACATTGCAAGAACAATGCATTGATCATTGTTGCTGAACACTTTGTTTTCTATAAACATCCCTATGTTGTTGAGGGACTGCTGGGTAAGGTGAGAAAGATCAAATGTATGCTTTGAATTAATATCCATTGCTTTCCACTGACAAAAGTAAATTTGTTTCCACAGGACAATCATTATTAATGCTTTCAATCTTTTAAAATATTTTAATTTTTTCAAAGGATCTATGCAAATTTGCCTTACATATTGCTCACAAGAGCAGCAGTCTCAAAAAGTAATTCATCAATGTGAAGAAGAGAAGCTTAAACCGTGACTTCACATTCCTTTCAACTCAAACATTGACATCATACTTCCCCTGTAAACTCACCAAATGCCTCCCTCCCACCCACCCCCACAATGTGACATCATAAAACAAGACATTGGACTGGAATTACCCAGGTCCAGATCTCTGTAGATACTCTGTAGGATTATCTCTACTGTTAGAGTGATCTTGTTTTACAGCCTGGGATCAAACGTGCACGCAAATACCTAAGGGGAAAAAATTACAATCAAGGCCCCTCCCCATCCCAGCATTTTGGTTAAGTAGTAGCAGATACCACATGCACACAAGAACTTTTTCATTTCAGGTGTTTTCTATTTACTTTCAGCTGATGATAGATGTGGTCACTCAGTTGTAACGTAGAGCATACTCATATTTTACTGACCAAATATGGAAACATTTTAATGGGTAGAAACTGTCACAGGCCTGTTCACCTTGTCCCACTGGGGAAAAGGGAAACAGGGTCAGGCTTTTCTCTAAGGTTATAATCATTACTAGGAGGGGAGAGCTTATTTTGTAAAAAGTGACTTGGCAGTCATATCCTCAGAGGCTTCACACCACTCCTTTGCTAAGGTACCGCCAGCAACACTGTTTCCAGGAACTTGACTGCTCTGCTGGTGAATGCTATTATACAATTATTTGAGAATGCTATTGTTAAATGCAAATGTCTCCTTCAATACAATGTTGGATTTGAATTTTAAGGATTGGGGGAGGGGGTGGTGGTGGTGGTGGTGACATACTGTATGACATTAGTTCACGTTCAGCTAGCCATCATATTGGCTATGTAGAGTTTCCCAAAGAGAAGTGCTGGGGAGATACCAGAGCACGTGCGCATAGGACTGCAGTACTACCCTGTTTTATTTTTCCTTGCCAATACCTTCCATTCACTACTAGGATGGGTAAAATCCTACGGAAATAGAGGACCGCTGTTCCAGCAGTGAAGGTGACGACGAGTAACATGTCTGCAAGCAATGGACCCATCTCAGGACTCACGCCAACCCCCCAGGACAGTTTCATAGTAGAGACATCTGTGAGAGCAATCTATCCACTTGACAAATATCTTTCCAAAAGGCCATGGAGAGGCTAAATCTGGCTCTACTGACCTCACTGAGGTCAATTCAAATTTTTGGTCAATGCAGTGGAGAGTAGGGTCCTTGGGATATGTAATGCATCGTCTGCATTCACACATCTGAGTTTTCTTCTGCCAGGACTCTGTAGAGCTCACTTATGGGGCTTGCCAGCAGAAAATTCAGTTTCAAATCTATGAAAACAACATTCTTGACTCCTCTTTGTACTAAGCTATGGTTTTACTCTAATATTTAGTAAAAGGTCGGTCAGAGTCCGACCTTTTTGCCATATTCCCTGATTGAACTCTGGTGAACAAAATACCTTTACAAAATACTCAGCTGGCAAATGATACACACTTTGAACAGAGCCAAACTGGAGTGATGTTTGTAGAACAATCCTGCTTGGTCACCCTTATTAGTTTTCCTCTTTGTCTTTTGTTTCTCTTCTTTTTTTTTTTTTTTCTGCAGGTTTGACTTTTCTTAACCTTCCAGATGAGCATTTAATATCCGCATCCTTTCATTTCTGCTTGGGCTGACATTTTTTTTCTCTTTTGGAGTGTGGGTAGGAGGGAGAAAATGGGTTAACTTCACTTCAGGATGAGTGCAGAACTGATCTAACTCTGAAATGAGTGCCAGAAAGATGGCAACACAACTACTTCTGTGACGTCCAAGGAACTTCTACAGGGAAAACTCAAATACCCTCATTTATCATTTCTTCAGTCAAAAAGAACAAGGTCAGTTTGGGGCCTGGTGGGATTTCATTTGGCCTTTTTGGGATTTTTATAACTCCAGTTTGTTTGTTCAAGCCATATGGTTTTGCCAAAAAGAATTTGCTTGTGTTTACCAGGAACAAACAGTCAGTGGAGCAAGCATTTATTTTGATAAATAGTGTTTGGCATGAAGGGATGAATCAGGGGAGCACAGCCACTATAAAAGCTGTTCTTTTGCTCAAAGTGAATGTTAATGACACTCGTTCAGTGATAAACTAATTCAAAACACTACGTTACTGGAAAGATATCCTAGACTTCAAGAAATATGCTTGTGTTGCTGTTCAGTCAGAAGCTGGCAGGAGCAACACTGACATAAATATTTTCTTAAATATTTACTTTTTTGCTTTTTCTGTGCATATTTTATGACCCTAAAAGAGGTCACTAGAGAGTGCCCTAGTGTTTTTTTATTTCAAACTGGAGCTATGCTCTTGCTATAGTCTACCAAGTTCTTTCTCTGTCATTTAAAACCAACCAACCAAAAAGCAATCAGCAATTTGTCCGGTCCTCAGTGATGTGTTTATATATCTGAGTCTGAGTTCAGCCTGTCAGGCCAATAATCCATGTTTTACAAGTTTCCTAAGGATGTATTTATAAAAATCCAGTGGTTTGGATCTGCATGTTTAAAAGGCTCCCTTTTTTCTCATGCTATACTGCTGCAGTTGTACTTAGCAAAGGTGCTTGGGCTGAAGCCTGCTTTCCTCAATGAGTTTTCAGCAGGGCATTTTGGTGTGAAGAATCCACAGAGGTGGGAACCACCTCCTCTCTTTCCAAACATCTGCAAGCCAGTAGCATTCAGGACATGCTGCCGAGGTTCAGGGAGGGGAAGGAAATAAAAAAAGAGAACTTCATAAAGGTGTCTCTGTGTTTTTCTGTATTCAGGTTTTCTCCCTGGCTGGTTATTTGCTGTTGCAGGATGGAAGGAAACCGCTGCTTCACTGTACTTGTCTCTTAATTTGTACTATCCCAAAAGCCCAGGTTTTTAAGGATGTGAAGTCAAGCCTTCAAAGTTAGCACTGGCTTGAAGTTTCAGAGCCTTAATTCTGCCCCCTTGTGCTCATGTATAAAGGTACAGTCTTTAATTAAATTACCACATGCTATTCTTCCACAGGACTCCAGCCTCATTCTGTGCACAGGATGGACTGCCCTCACAGAATAACAGCTATTCAGTACTCCTCCATGATCCCCTTCATTCACTGTGGCACATGCCTTATTTACTCTACATTATTCATAATGCTGCTGTGAAGACAAAATTATTAATTTACTTTTCACGCCACTCATCCATTTCACAGCTATTCTGCAACATTCTGAGACCAGGGAACTACTGGGCTTAGAGCCAGAAGTTGTTCACCTCCAGTGCTGCATGCCCTACCACTCCCCTTCCGTACCTGTCACCTCATGCCATGCCCATGTCAGTCTTCTCTCTCCCATTCTCCAACTTTGAACTCTGTTTCCAACTTCTTTAGTCAGCAAATCCTTCTCTTCTCCCTTTCTTCCTCCTAAATGGCAGTAACATCATGACCTGGTGCCTGTGGGAGCAGTGATTGCTGGTAAAGCCCTGCTCAGTCGGTCCAGCAGTGTACACGTTCAGTGCAGATGGAGTCTTTGGAGAACTGGCTGCTAAACTTTAACAAGTCTCTACTGAGCATGTGAATAAGATTTTTCAAAGCCTTATAACTTGGCCAAATTTAGGCAGTTTTTCATAGAGATGAAAAAGCACATTCCTGTCACCAAGGCAACCCACTTGCCTAATTTCAAGTTCCTCTGCCAAAACATTGCAACGCTAGCACTTCTCAACAAACACTTCACAAGAATTTCTCTCTGGTTTTTTTGTTGGTTTTGTTTTGTTTTGTTTTTTTAACATGGCTAAAACAATACAATTTGCTCTAATCCTCTTCTCAGAAACAGCTGAACCAATTTTTAGTCAATTTTTCCAAAGACAGGCTGAGTCAGAAACACAGCATGGAAAACTTAAGCCCAAATCATTAAAGTCTGGCAAAGCTCTAAGCAACTAGAAATGGGATCTTTACCCTGAGAGGTGCCAGGCACCACAGACATAGATGGAGCTACCAAATGCACCTAGAAAGAAAGGTATCTTGAATTTTGGAGGTGTTTAGGTGTCCTTCCTTGTTTCTTTTACATAAATAACAAATAAAATGTCATCTCTCTTTCACCTCTTGGTTGGGTTGCTACACTCTATTTTTCTTTACTTCTGTGGTTAAGAGAAGATTTTTCTTCACTTTTGTGGTAAGAACACAGACAACTGTCACAAGATAAATCACACTAAAACCCCTGAAGTAGCTAAGCAAAAGGCTTATGAAGAAATAAAATACAGCTCTGAAGCTGATTGTCTGGGTATGAAGGCATGAGTACGGGTTGGCCACTGTTGGCTATATCTTTATTAGATTTATATAGCTGCAGTATGCATGCAGAGCTGACAATCACAGAGCAGGGCTTTAGTGTGCCAGCTCAGTCCAAACATGAAGTTAATAACTTTCTCCTACTCTCTAGAGCTTCCAAGATACAAAAGAAGGATGAGATAGCAGTAGAACAACCCAAATGCTGCACAATAAACCACAGTCTCTGCTTCCTTCCCATCTGTACAGATCGAGGGTTTTACACCCCAGGCACACAACAACAAAAAACAGACACTTTTTTTCTGTTGGGAAGGTGGTGAGGAGGAAAAGGGATGCATCTTTACAATGTTATCTTTGTGAAGAAACACACACACTTGGTGACACCTGGAGCACAGTTTGCATCTCCTGGCCTGCATCTGCTCAACTTAAAAACAAATGTGACAGAATTACTCAACACAAAGTCCACTCCCACAGCATGTCACTGGTGTCATCAGGGTAGAGTAGCGGTGGGCTGTGGCTCAGTGGCTCCTTTTTCTTTCACTTAGCAGGCAAAGAAGAGTTCATAGGCTATTTCTGGCAGGGGAGTCACCTTTATCTGAATGCGTTAGGAAAAGCCAATGAGTGAGTGATGGAATTTTGAAATGCTTGGAGTCCCTTTGCCTCTTGCCTGAAGGCCATCAACATAAACAGGCCTCACTAAAATACTGATAAAGTTTGCAGGGTGGATTAGGAAGGCTGATTCCTAGCTTCCATATACTACAGTATGGGTACATGATACGTAATATACATATAGAGGACAGAAGAAAACAGGGCAAAGACAAAAACATACACTGTGCCCCACAAAATGAGGAAATTGAAGACATACATTAGCTCCCTTCTTTCAGTTATGGCAGGTCCCAGGCAGACCCACAGCAAAAATCAGGATGGACCAAGTATTTGGACTGTACAGCTGAGCTCTCTGAGTTCATGTGGAAGGGGGTATCTCCTTGCCAGGTTCAGGAGAATACTTGGAACAAAAGGATGTGAAAACAATAATGACAGAGAAAAGGCATAGCAGGACCTCCATGAAAAAACCTGCATAAAGTTACTATTAGAAATCTCAAGGCAATGCACAGGAAGAGATTCAATGCAGAGTGTGGGCATCTGACTATAGAGCCAGAGAAGAAAGGTGGGAATGAAGACGCAATTTTTAAGCCTTCCTCATGCACTGAGTTGTTCTTTAGGTGACTAAGTTGTATAAAATTAGATATTATTAATACCTTCCTTGCCACACCCTGCCACCCTTCCTTCTGGCTGGCAAAAGCAAGCAGCCAGAATCAGGCAGTGGTCAACAGCAGTAGTTCTAAGATCCCCCAGTCCTGCCCCTGGTAACAATTCCTTTATTCCACATATTGTACTGTATTGTTTGATTTTCCAAAGACCATGTGCCTCAAATACGTCAATGATACAGCAACATTCCTAAGACTTCTCTTTCTGCCAGTAATAGGAAAGACAACTGTTGCATACAGGAGACAACACATTATGTCCTGTGGAAAAAACATCTTTACAATAAAACTAGCAATGGTGCAGTAAGGTAGAGAGGAAATTATCAAATACATAAGAGCTTGCCCTGTAGATCTGTAACTTCTCACTTAAGGACTGTTATCCATTAGATAACATTGCTCTGAAAGAGGTATATTTTGCTAGTAAGCATGAAAAAAAAATAAATTGACCTTTTTATCTAGTCATGAGGTGAAAAAAATGCTTCAACAGTTTTTGAAAAGTGACAAGTCTCTGAATTTCTAAATTCTCATGACCCCTGTGTCCTCAAAATTCCCAGCACTGAGGCTATTATCCTTTCTACATGGAGACAGGCAGTAAATGTTGTATAGAAAGAAACTAGTTTCTGAAAACTGTATATAGAAAGAAAAGTCAAAAGGTTTTCTTAATTAACTGTAGAGCCACCAAATCATCATATCAGATCAGGGAAAAGGAAGATGTTCTGGATTTACATTTTAGAGCGCTGACATTAGTCAAAACAGGGGAGTAATTTTCTGCCAAATTTTCATCAGAAAACATGCTTGCCTCACTGCTTTCCTTACTGCAGGTCCACTTACCTCTCTGTGGACCTCACAAGGGATGCAAGACAAATTCTGCAGGTCTGTATCTTCTTGCTTCAGACAGCAAAGCTGTAGTCAGGTCTGCCAGGGCATTCTATAGCAGCTCCCTTTAAGATGCAATGTAGGGAGCCACAACACACCATGAGGTACATTGGTTTTTGTTCTTCCTTTTGGATCAGTTCTATCACACAAGTGCAGATCTATGTTTTCATGGTATGTTTTCTGTTTTCCCTACATTTTTGTGCTTTAACATGCAAATCAACATCTGCAGTCTGCTAGTGTCTTTCATTTTCCTTTCTGGGACTTGAAAAAAAAAGAAGTCTCTGTAATCAGGATCCTGTTACGTTTGTTTTGTCGAATCCTATTCATGGACACAAGAATCAGAACAACTGGTCTTCCCTAATGTGCTGTTCATAAGGCAGGTAACTTCCAGGGGACTGAAAACACAACCTGAATTTCAAAGTAGCCAACTAGAGTAAGAAGCAGGACCTGAAGCTCAAAGAGCAAGACTGATAAAGTAGTGCCTGTTACTGGCAAGGCAAACACCTTACCAGGAAAAAACACTGGCAGACATCTACTGTGGAGAGCAGCACAGCACCAGCCAGGGAATGCATAGGATGACCTACAGGTTATTTCTTCACTTTCCTTTTTACCTTCCTGCTATTCTGCTCTCTCCTTGCTCCACTATTTTTTGGTTGATTAGAATAATAATTAACATTAATTAACATTAACCTAACCACCACTTCAATGAATATCTTAATAAAATGTCAATAAGGGAATATAGATTTTTAATGAAAAAAGGAAAACTGTGTATTTTGGTCTCTGGCAGGAAGGGAGCTATGTGGTTACTATGAGGTAGTTTCTGCTTCTGGGTTTCTGGAAAGTCAAATAAAGGCAGCTAGCAGCATTTTATTTATAAAATGAAGCCTTCAAAATTATGACTGGTTTTGCTGATTTGTGAATTCAATATCACACTACGTGAACAGTCCACAAGAAGAAATTAATTCCAGCTGAACTAGCATTTAGCAGAGGACTGTCCTACACAACAAGAAATGTCTTTCTGTTGCCTGAAATGTATGTCGAGGGTGAGTTTTTATCATATTTTGAAAGCCAGTCTTTGTATTGCCAAAGCCCTGCAGCTAAATAAATATAATTTACTTGTTAAAACATAGCTGTATTTATCTTCATTGAATTTCAACCAGCAGAGATGTTAGCAAAAGATGGGAAGCTTTGCAACATTTACTAGTAAATTGCAGAAAGAACTTATTTCAAGATGTAAAACTTTGCTTTCCATCTTCCACTGAAGACCATGGGAGCTGTCGTTAGTCATAAAAGACAAGGGTCTGGTTAGTCAGCATTTATTTGGAACAAACTGGGTTAGTAGGTGTCAGTCCACTTTGTTCTGCAAGTCTGTTAAGCTCTGTGGGTAATACTGGAAACACAGTTTGCTCTTCTAAAGTCCCTAGTGTTGCTTTTAGATCATCTGACACATACTCTTCAGGTTATAAGAATTAATGTCTCAGCCAAACAAAAGAGCAAACTCATTTCTAACAGCCCCTGCCCCCCCGCTTTAAAATACTGTGATTTTCTCAAGCACTGACTCCCTCAATTCTTCATATTAAATATATGGAGACTGGCCAGATATTTCAGGGCTTGAAGTTCACAGTCATCCTCCTGACTCAGAGCCATTGCATCAGTCCAGACCCAGAGCCATCAGGACTCAGAAAAGCCGCAAGGCTGCCTGCTTTTTGTTCCCTGCCAGCTTACGGACAGGGTAGCAGAAAGGTGGCTGAGAATTTCTAGTGTTAATCTCTGAAAATGTTTGGAGGGCTGGAGAGGAAAGTCTCTCCCACCAGTTCTGACTTGCACTGGAGTTAAACTCAGCAGATTTACACCACTGAAACACCATTAACTATAGCTGTAAAAGGAGTCTTTTCAGATTTGCACCAGCACAAACAAGATTAGAAGAACAATCAAATCTGTCCCTCAAGGAAGTCTTGGGGAACTGAATTCGCAATGCCACAAATAAATCTGACCATTACTAAAGATCAGGCCAAGAACTGGTTGCTCTATTATTACAAATCATATTCAGCTTTATGTCCTAGGAGAATACATTTTAAAAGAAATGCTAAGACTTAAACTTTAGTTTGGAGATACCAAAAATCAATGTAGATTAAGGCATTAATGAAATGCATTCAAATAAATCAGTAAGTAGACCCTTTTCTATCCAATTCCTACTTTGTTCCCAGCTGGTAAACTCATTATCATCCTTCAGATATTTGCACTACGGTTATGTGTTGGTCTGCTCTCGTGATCATGGGTCTTGAATGTAAAGAGCTGGGTGTCGTTTGCTTTTACTGCTCCAAAAATAGTTGGGAATGCTGACAGCTGCTTAGTGCTGCAAGTGAAAATGATCCTACTTTGTTAAGAAACAAATCAGAATGGATGTAAATGGTAAAAGAAGTAACCACTGCACCTCAGTCTTCATAATCACATAGATTTCCTTAAACCACTGCCCCTCCAAAGCTAAACAGGGGATCTTACATTCATTCACAGCTCCATCTCCAACTGGTAGAGTAGGTGCATGTATGTCCAGACATCTGACTGAAATAAACTCTTTATGCTAGTTCTGTCTACTTAATATAATTAAGGGAATTACACTGTCTTAAAATTTAGACATACATTACTAACATAAAGTATCAATTTCAAAGTCCTGTAGACAACCATCTATCTAAAATGACTGGTTTAAGAGAGTTCTCACCTTTCAGAAAGCTGTATTTAACTTTTTATTGAGTACTACTGTCCATTAAGCAATTTTCTGCCCTTTTGATGGCCCCGTACGACAAGCTGACATCTAATACACTTTCTACATTTCAAAGCAGGTGTTCTATTGACAACAGAATTACACAGAATAAACACTGCCACTACACACTATGTGATTTGCAACTAATATTGTAACCAGCATGAATGAAATGTTTTCCTAATAATATTCGTTAGCCTCTGTGCATTTCACTCTTCTGCACTATTACCAATCAACCAGTCACAGAGCCTTCACAATTCTTTATCCATCATAGAAAAGCAGAGATTTGTTAGAAGCATGCCTGCAGTGCCAAGTAAATATGTTCTCTCTTGCTGTAGTTATTTATAGTTATGTATTTGTTTCCTGGCAGAACATGCACACATGGTGGTGGAAAGTAAAATTCTCCTCTTTTATTATTTATAAAGGAAACTACATCAGAATGCCAGAGTGATTTCCACTTTATATTTTATGTGTCCTGTTGTGCAGAAAGTAAACTACTACACAATGTTTTTATGCATATTACTGAGCATGTGCCTTTCAAAAGTAGTCTGGAGTGGCAGTATTGTCAGCCGCTCCAGAATGGTTGGCTTCACTTCTTCTCTTTTCCCAAATCAGATGTTACCTACCATCTTCTACTGCTATTTTATGTGAGTATGGCCAACAAAGCCAGAGCCTGTTTTCTGAACCAAGATTTATAGTGCTCCATGCCGCACAACTGCATTCTGTTGTGCTATAAGTGATATTGTGTCATACAAAAGCAAACATTCAGTAGTTTCTGATACACCCTGGCTGCTAAATAATCGTTCTTATTGTTGTAGTAATTCAATAACTAAACACCCCGTGCGTCAATAGCTAAGACTGTACAGGAACATTTGAAGTGCAGTATTCAAGCCTGAAGTATTGCAAAAATCAAAGTAGTGAACACTTATCATCAAAAAATACTATGCTAGCCATCAAAATACTTTAACATGTTCTAATCTTTACAACATGGTAGTAAGTCAATTTGATCAGTAAACCAAGACATGGTAATTTGTTGCATGCCTTACAGAAAGTCAAGAACCGAGCTGAAGAAATTGGGACTATAGGACCCATGCTGAACAAGGTGGTAGGTTTCCACTTTCCCTAAACCGGTGTCTGCATAGCATATCTGTCTTACCCTGCTCTACATCTTTTCCCTCCCATCTCTCTGAAGTCCTAACCAAGCAGATAATTTACTTTGAAAGAATTCCTGCTACCTGACCTACTGTACTTCCCTGTCTCTTATTTGCCATTGAACAACATCAATGCGGAAAGAATGTCCTTTTTTGTGCAATTCCTCCCTGTAATATCATATCACCTTCTTCCAAGAGAATTATTTTCATTTCTGTAGGAAACAATCTCAGTGTACTGTCCTCTTGAGATATATCATGATACAAGCTGACCAAGTGAAGTAATAATAATAATAATCATGCCAAAAGAAGCTGCAAGTTTCTGTCTACATTGATGTCAGTATGTGCATTGCATAGAACAGAGCAAGCTTTACTTAGAAAGATGATCCTGAGTAATTTTTTTTGCCACTGGGAAATTTAAAAACCTGACTAGTAGATACTACAGTTATGGCTTCAGGAGTCCTACAATACATTTAGAGGTATATTTTCTAGGCTGTCTCTGAATAGTAATAATTGGCAAATGCTGAGACAAGGCATGCACTACTTTATGATCCCAGACAAGAGGATCAGAGAGCAGCCTAGAGGAACTGCAAAAAGATGACAGCTGAAGAAGAATCACCAAAATGTACAATCAATTTCTGCTTCATTAAATTTGTCCTGGATAAATGCCTAGCTTTTATTCTTCTGTAGATCACCCCTGGGGTAAGTCAGAAACTGTCAGACTTAATACAATAAACCCAGAGCCCTCTACCTGTTGCACTGAAGATAATGGGTATACCTGTTGACAAGCACTTAACATACATACATTAAAGAAAGTAAAGTATACAATTCTGATGTGAAAGGTGTGTTGGTATATTTTTGTGTCCCTACCCTCCTTTCTGCTTTCCCTCCTGCCCAAATCTCAAGCTTCTTTTTAGAATGAAGTATCCAGACTTTCTTGATAACACCAGTGCAACATTGCTGACTTCGGAGAAACTGTGTTTCTTCTGGAGCCTTACCACTGCCAGTTGCATGAGCCTAGTCTGCTGGTTCCAGCCGTTACTCTATGAGGAGTCTCCTGTGACAAAAAAATTTATGTTAGGAACCATTTCATACAATGGACCGCTGATGGTCTATACAGCATGGCAGCAGGAAAATTACAAACCAGGAAAATAATCCTAATGAGAAAAAACAGAACTTTTCTAAGCTTCATCTGAGCTGAATTCTGCAAACATCAGAGATAGTTAGAGAAAGCTTACAGTATTCCTTAAAACTTGTATCTACAATCTTCACTAGTACAACAGAAAGCAAAGCAGAAGGGAATCTTATTTCTGACAAGAGCTACATCTGGATCATTCAGTATTTTCAACAATTTTAGTTATCAAAGGAGAATAGAGGCATTTAGAGGAGATAAGTGAGGGACGCTTAAATTTCACAAAAGAAAGAGCAAATATGCTTTTAAAAGCACCTAAAGGGAGATCAAGAAAAGAGTTTATCATTGCACTAATGATTGTAAACTGGTCTTGAAATCTCAGGATGGTAACCAAGTCCATGATTAGACAGTACGTGGTGGCCATGGTGACCCACCTCTTGGACAAAGTCCTCAGAGCAAGACTGCTGAAAGACCTGGAACAAATTAACTTCTAGGTCAAAAGCAGTCACCCTGTCCAGTCTCAAACTGTATTAGATAAAAAACATAAAGCTCACTGCACAGAAAACCCAAGACAGAAGTCCCTGAAAACTGCAACACTGTCATTACATTTGCTGTGGCACTCAAGACTCAGTAACAACTGGCACACTCAGAAAGACGCAGGGAGAGAAAAAGCTCTATGTCATCCTTCAAGATTTTGCAAAATCTAGTTCTGTAGAGTAAAAGTTCTTTCACAAGTGGCATTGCTGGCTCGAACAAACTCTTCCTAGGAGTATTGGATATTACAGCTGGAGATTATGATCAGCCAAGGCTGAAAGCACAAGAGTTCTTATTAATTTTAATTTGGACACTGGCAAACTAATCCAGGCAAAACTATCTTTGTAGTTTGCATACATGCACAAAAAGGTCACAAGGAAAATGTGTGGGGAGGGAGAGGGATCTGAGCTTCCATAACCAACTTTTTTCCCATCAAAGCATTGATAAACAGGTTGGGCAGAAACCAGACAACAAAACAGGAAAAGCAGGACAGGTTGTAACATCACTGTCCGGTTAGCACTAATTTTAACAACTGTAGCACACACTGCTTGCTGGACTTCAGGTTTATAACCAGTTCCACCATCAGTGGCATTCAAAATTAGAAGAATCATAATTTCCTTGTTCCCATTCCTCGTCTAGTCAACTACCTTAAGTGGGCTTGACAAGACTGATCCTAGCTGGGTGGTGAAGCTTATTAAAATGTAAGAACAGCTCAGTATTATGCAAAAAACCAATACAGACCAGGCCTACTGGCTTGTCTCCTACAGCAGCAATAAGCAGAGTAAGAGGGCCAGCATCCACATCATTTACCCCCTGGTATTCTATTAGCTGCTTATTTCCAGCTCAGGGGACATGACAAATCTGAAGTGGCCTGCCTTTTCAGCAAGCCCCTGCAGATCTCTCTCCTGGAGAGCCCATTCAGTGTCTCCTGGAATGGAGGAGAATTTCTTGCGCTTGTAATGGCCTCGGGCAGCAGCTCAAGTCTCCCATGTGATGCATGGAAACAGAGGAGCTAATTTCATTTGATTGCTACTCAGTCTTGTACTGGAAGAGTCCTACTTGCTTTCCTCGTGCTACTTTATAATACACTCCAGAGCACCCATGAGTCAGTGTAAGTTATCCAAACCCGGGACTAGACAGTAACACATTAGTGGTATCCAAAATGTTGCAATTTTTCACAGGTCAGAATAAATCCCCTGCCCTGTCCATAGAAATATTACATCTTGACACTTTCCATGCCAACACTAATGAAGGTTTAGTATTGAGCTACCTCTGCTGGAAGGACACTGTGGTTTGTACAAATCACAATGGTAGGACCTTATGCTGCTGTAGTAACTGAAGGATACCATTTTAATAGCCTCAGTTTTAGTCCACCATGGATGTTGGAAAATTTCTTATGCAATAGAAAGCTCAAATGATTTGTCACTTCTCCTGGCAGACTTTCCCTTGCTGCTCTTTTGGTTCACTTACCAGATCTAACCAGTAATCTGTCCACCACTGAGCTGATGATGAAAGACCTCCATGTCCCAGGCGAGCAGTTTCAGCCAGAATTAGACTCAGCTGACTCCTCCTGTCCTCTCAGTCTAGATTTTCATGTAGTTTCCAATCTTCCAACATGAAAGCTATCTCTGATACTCTTGTACTATAACAGCTACATCCATTAGACACCTGGTGCATTAAACTATTTTTAAAAGGATTTTTATATATACTTTGAAATATAAGGCCACTCCTTTGTAATGGTACATCTTGAGCAAAGCAGAGGCAGAGAAGAATGAAGATCAAGAAGACAAAAATTGTATCTTTTCTTCTGCTGTGATTCAGAAAATTAAAGGGAACAACTTTACATGTCTCATTTTTCATCACACAGAAAAATTGTATCTGTATTTGTTGTCTTTGTGGGGTGCTGTGGAGCTGAGTGCACTTCAGAAAGGCAGCACGAGTAGGTGAGAATCCAGCAGAACAAAACAGTGGCAAAAAATGGTCTGCAGGATAGAAGATCTGCAATGACATTTTCAGGTTTGGATACAACTTTTATCCGGCAGTTCAGATGCTGGAACAGGACCAGCCAAACCAGACTCACTGCCCAGAAATTCTTCTCTGAATGGACATCTCTTTGTTGGTGTGCAGTCTCAACCTTTTTATATCCACTCAGCAAAACATTAGTCAGTGTCTCTGCTCCAGACCAGTGTGTTCTCTTGGCATATGCTGAGGAAAAAAACATGGCCTATCCTTCTGACATGAAGACTATGACATGTTGTGCAAAGTCAGCAAAAATCCAGGTCTCCTAAAACAAATGCTGGCACAATCATCTTCTTGATATACCCATCAACTGTTTTGATGTTCTCATCTGAAATACCTAAGTGTGAACAAACTCCAGCTGCAGTAAGGCCCCCGTCTCCAGAATACCCAGGTATCAGTGAACCAGTGGATTTCTGACCCACAAGAAGCGAAAACTACCTTGCTATGGGATAACCAGTGTTTGGCCATTGATGCTAACAAAAGGAGGTCTTCCACAGAGAGCTAAGAATTGCTTTATGATGATATAGTACCCTTTTCTCTATGAACTCCTCCAGAATGGGTTGCAAATGCAGACCTACAAACACATCACTACACTAACACCACTTCTGTCCAAAGGATGGACGATTTTTTTCTGCAGCACACTGTGGTATTTTACAGAGATGTAACTTGTGCTTAAACCAGGCCAGAATCTCAAACCAGTCACTATTCTTTACAAGATCACTAAATCCTTTGTCTTGTCCACATCCGTTACTATATGAACTTTTCATAAGCAGGCAGCCGTCTTTGCCAAGAGCTTTGGAAAACATCATGTTGTCTTAATTCTCTTATAAAAGCTAAAGAAAGGCAGACTTACCCGTCCTGCCAATTGCTTTTCTCCAGGATTTGAGTTGCTGTTTAATGGAAGTAATGCTGCCTCCTCACTGATTTCAAGTAGGTTTCTGTCCATACTATGTTTTCCCCCAAAAACAAGCAAGGAGGAGAATGTGTACAAATCCATTGAGGCTGTAGACAAAAAGTACAGCAGTGCGCGAGAGGGGGATTTCTTGTTGCAGTATGTAAACCAATGAGCTATTGCTTATTGTATCATCTGCACTGCTGACCCAAACTCCAGTCTGCTGAATACACCTTTACGTAAGGCAATTTGAAGGGACAAATCCCCAGGGTCAGTGGGAATAGGAGACAATCACTATTTTGCAGGTTCAGTGTTATTAAACAGAGTGTTTCTAACACATAGTACTCCTGATGCAAAGAAGCTGTAGGGTTTATTGTATGCCAAGCAGAGATCTAGTAACTTGTCTTCATCCAAATGTTGAATTTTACCCCTCCCACCCAGGAAGCAGGTAAAAAAAAAAAAAAAATTTCCTTTTCAGAGAAACTTTTGACAACAAAAGCACAAAGTATTAAAAACCCCCACCACTTTCAAATATTAATAAAACATTTTTGAATAACAAGTAGATTCTCAGGGTAGAATTGCAACATACTGGCACACTGAAGGACTTCCTAAGTGCTAGAAATGAAGATATATTTGTCACATGAATTGTGCCACAAACGGAGCTGGACCAGTAATATTTATTCAATTATCAGTTCACTGATTCTTTTTATATTTTACTACTTTGTTCTAAAATATTGTAACTCCAGCCACTAACAAAGGAAGAGAATTTACTAATTTGCATTATTTGTAGAGTATAACTTTCATACATAGATAAAAATATTAAAGATTCACGTAGGCTTTGGTTGGGAATCTCTAAAGAGGGACAGATTATCTCTGTGTGTTATCTTTGGGCATGAGAGATGTAAATTCATTTCCTGTCTTATTGCATCCCCTTGATGAAACCAATTCATCTCTCTGTGCCTCAGTTCCCCATCTATAGAAGGAGGAATATGTCTGCCAGTCTTTACTCACTGAAACTGAGAAGCAGTCAACAATATTACTAATAAATAATAAAGGGAATGCTTGCTGAATTAAACCTAAATTTGGCCAGAAAAGCAAAGCCAGGTAACTAAAGGTTTTTGCTTTGCCTTTTTTTTTTTTTTTAAGTAGTCACTAAATTCTTCAGAAACCCTTTGAAAGACAGAAGCAAACCCCATCTCAAGATCTCTTGAAAGGAGATTAGACCTATCAAAATATTAAGCTCATATCATGAGGTGGATGCAGCCTAGCTCACTGGGCACCACTTGCAGCCCTGCAGTGCTAACCTCTTTCTCCCTGTGTAACTTTTGTCTCCCTACACATTAAACGGACAAGGCAGGCACCTTAGACATTTACATAGTCTATTGTGGATGCTTGGCTGATCAAACAATGTTCCTATTGCTCTAATTAAGGCATCTGAAAGCTACCAGCATAAAATCAGATGATATGAATGTCCTTATAAAATACAAATGCCCGAAAAAAACCCAAGCCTCAAAAGACAACTCAGGGAGCATTAGCCATGGCACCTGCCCTGCCCCAGCCAAAGGGCAGTGCAATGCTACAACAGTCCTGTGCAACCAAACAGTTTCCTTTCTGCAGAAAGGAAGTCATTAACTGCAGCAGAGATAAAGTTTTAAATTCTGGTTACAATATCAGACCAACATTTAAGGAGTAGATTGCATCCATTCATCATCTTTTCTGCAGCCAGCACTTCCAGGCTTTACTGAACCTCCACTTTAGATGTCCACTACAGAGAGAACTCACGCTAACAAACAGGGACAAGTTTAGTGCTGGCCAACAGCTCCTATTATAAGTGACAGTTTCTCACTGAAACACTTCATATATTTCAAATTATCACCAAGACATACATTTTAATGGTTTGTGCTAACTTTATTGTGACTTTTAAACTTCACTTCCTCACATCACTTCCCTACTTTTTCCACACAGATATTTACATTACTGATGTTTACTCTCTACACTTCTACTTCATCTTACAAAGGTGTCATAATTCACACCACCAACTCTGTTGCAAATTAATCTTACTACTCACAGCAACTGGATGTCATCAGTGACTAGGTGAGAGCTTTATTCCTTCCCAAAGCTTCCTGTCAAAAAAACCCCCACAACCCCAAGCAACTAACACTTAAAAAGCACCCACACAGCACAGAACAACCAACTTCTAAGTTTTCTACAGTGATTTTACTGGGCAATTAATTTCAGGTGCCATTTATCTGTGACTTAAGAAGATACTAAGAATTTCATCTCTAGGAATGCACATACTGATGATTACACCTGTAAAACCTCTGGAGTTAATCAGAGTCTACTTAGGAAAAGAGTGCCAAGATATGCCACCCAACTATTTTCTGTGATCACAAACAAAATCAAATAATTTAAATTATTTCCTTGATCTGTCATTATTGAAAAAATTGTTTTTTCTTGGGGCTGGTTTACCATGGCCATGGAGTGATGATCTAAACCAGGTCTGTAAAATGACCTTCACTCCATTCCTTTGAATGCAGGTACTTCCTCCAGGAGAATGCATGTTCCTACTAGCAACCACAGTCCGGAAGAAGAAGGAAACTTCCTCAGCAATTAATTCCTTTTGCATCCCAGTAACTCACACTGCAGCAGAAACAGAGTCCAGCTGTCTCTGTGCATAATTTCTTATGTCTACACTGCAATAGTCCAATATATGGGTGGAGACATTAGGTGGAAAGTCTCCAACAGAGACAAAGAAAAATCACGTATCTTATAAAAGAATATTCTAATGTAGACATGCATTGCAGAAAAAAAGAACCATTTAAAAGAGAGAATCAGCTTTGACAAATGTACAAGTTTTACTATGAGTGAACGCTAGAGGGTACCAGTATTTAAACCAGATCATAGTTATAATGATAACTTACCAATAGGGGAAAGTAACTCAGGAGAGTGACATGTTCCTCCTCTCTCCGGTCTGAAAGAACACATTGTGTCACTTATGCCTGTTATTCTGAGTGATGCATAGCCTCCAAGACATAAATTAAGTTATACAGATATTGTCTGAGTCCATTTATCTTGTCCCTAACTTTCAGACACTTGCTAAACTCCATGGTTTGTAAGGCTGGTTAAAAAGAAATTCAACTACAACATTTTTTATTGGCAGAGAATTATCATTTTGGGTGAAAATAAAGCCTTAATATTGTCATTAAAACACGTTTCAGGCAGGAAGGCTAGTTTTTCCTTAGCTGAACTCCAATATTAATTTGGTTTCTTCTTACCCAGGAACATCTTCAGTGTAAATGAGTTTTGACGTATGCTCAAATTGTCACCAAATTAAAAAACACACACACAAAAATTTCTTGCAGATAATAAGTATCATTTAAAATTGCTCTGTCCAGAGAATAATTTTTTTAAGTACTTGTGCAATTCATAGAGCACAAATGCACAGAACTTCTGCTGGTGAATACAATCTAAGCCAGGTGCCAAATTCTCACTGACATGGAAGAGATTTAGATACCTAACTAGTTTTATGGATTTAGTTCTTCTTCACTTAAGAGCAGTTCACATGAGTTCAAACTATTTTTGCTGCCCACATGGCATGCACTTCTGCAGTGTGACTGAAAAATCTTGACATCTGAAATACCATACACAGAAGGAGTAATATAGGACAATTACAAACACACTGAAACTTTGGATTCAGGAAACAACCCAGACCACGGTACATTTGGCAATCTGCGTCCCTTAGAACATCAATTCCTTCTTTTCCACATCAAGTGAACTCGTCTTACAGAAGTCCAGTACTTGCAGTGGTAGTATATGAGGCATGGATCTTTTCTGAGGTTTATCAGTAAAATGGCCTACAGAAATAACACGCATGCCTGCCTGCTTTATCACACCTACCTACAGCAAGCGTTATTAGCCTTTTGCTTTCATGAGCAATTCAGTAAAACATTTAAAAATGCAAAGGGGATGGAAAAGATAATAAATTAAGATCATAAGATAAATGAGGGGAAAGATTTACACCTTTCAAGTAGAGGCCTGAGAGCAGAAGTCTCATGCTGACACTCTGCAAAGACATCACATGATAATCCCAAGAAATTATTTAGTGCTGAGGACAACGCTGCCACTGAACAATGAAGGACTTTGCTGGCAGAAATGCTGAAAAACTGACATCGATCAAAGTTAACTGCAGCATCTTTGCTCATGCTGCACACCCTGGAGGGCTGCCAAAGTGTGTCTCAGGTGCAACTGGTGATAAGGCCATACATGACTGTGATGATGACTGATGTGACACTTCTGCCAATGTTAGGCTTCTGAAGGCATCTTCAGTTTCCTCTCTCTTGCCCCTTTTTCCTTTTCTTTTTAAATATAGCCTGTTCTTTCATTTATTAATTGGAGCTTAATGAAGATGCATACTTCATCAAATTGAAAAAGCCTAAATCTTACAGCTGAGGCTAATACTGATAGCATTCCCTTTTTCCCTCAGCTGGCTGATCAGGACCCTTTATTCTCTTTTAACTGCCCCATGCCTTCTTTGGGAAGGTTAAGGAGCTGTCGTGGTTTAACCCCAGACAGCAACTAAGCACCACACAGCCGCTCACTCACACCCCCCCCCGCCAGTGGGATGGGGGAGAAAATCAGTAAAAGAAGGAAAACTCGTGGGTTGAGATAAGAACAGTTTAATAGAACAGAAAAGAAGAAACCAATAATGATAATGATAACACTATATAAAATGACAAGAGTAATGATAAAAGGATCGAAATGTACAAGTGATGCACAGTGTAATTGCTCACCACCTGCCGATCGATGCCCAGTTAGTCCCTGAGCCACGATTCCCCCACTCCCCCCAGTTTATACACTAGATGGGATGTCCCACGGTATGGAATACCCTGTTGGCCAGTTTGGGTCAGGTGCCCTGGCTGTGTCCTGTGCCAACTTCTTGTGCCCCTCCAGCTTTCTCACTGGCTGGGCATGAGAAGCTGAAAAATCCTTGACATTAGACTAAACACTACTTAGCAACAACTGAAAACATCAGTGTTATCAACATTCTTCTCATACTGAACTCAAAACATAGCACTGTACCAGCTACTAGGAAGACAGTTAACTCTATCCCAGCTGAAACCAGGACAGGACCCCAACTAATTTTGTGTGTTGCTGTGAAACAGAACAACCCCATATTTAGCTGGTGCGAAGGGAAAAGGAAATAAGAAGCCCTTTCCCTGACCACTACCACCTTTAGAGTTGATTTCAGTTGTTGTGACACCATGCTTGTACAAGAGAAATAAACAACTTGTGCTATTCATGTGGCTGTCACAAACTGGACATAATGCCCACAGAGTACTCACAGTTATTTATTCCAGCTTATTAGCTTGCTCTTAACTCACTAGTTCATGCAGAAGGTAAAAGGAAGTCCCTAGCATTGGAAAGGATTTGTAGCCAAATGATGCAGAAGGGAAGACTGTAAGAAGTGCTGTACAATGTAAGCTTCATTTAGCTTTGGACACACTTTATGAATAGGTCCCCAGTGCACACATACCATGTGTAGTCTCAGTCTACTTGCTGGGACACTCCATAGCAGCAAAGTAAAGATCTGTGGAAAATACAGAGAGATTAAAGAAGTCAGTTTCTTTTTCTCTATTGGACATGAGAAGAGTAATATAACTCTTACATTTCATTCTTGGCTCTTTAATATAATAGCATATTAATGTCATATAAACATGCCCCTAGTGTTTTAGTTCTCAAGTTGTTGTTGAACTGGATCCCATGAAAGAAAATACATTTGTTTAGCCGTAGGATGCTTCCCTTGCCACCTTTCAAATATCTGCTGCAAACAACAGAGTGAGCATAACTTTAAAAAGGTCCCAGGGATCTTTTGTCATAGGAGGTGTTAGGGATCACTAGCAGCTTCTCTGTTATTATTATAATTACCTACCTGCTAAACAAGTTAGAAAAAAAACAGTTGCTGTTAGAAGAGGAATTGGCATGATTTGACTCCCTTTAACACAAATGGTGCAATTAACACCTCTGATAAGTTTCTTGCACGACATTTGAGAACTCAGAATTACAGTCTTGTGCTGCTTTGCATTTTGCTTGCCTTCTCTGTTAGACTTGGACATATCTTTGCATTTATAGGCTCATGTCTTCACTTTTTTTTATTCTGAGGCAGTAGGTGATGTCTGCAACTGACAGGCACTAGTTGTGCGTTTGGTATGGCCCCACGTATCAAGTGGTTGATTAAGAGGTATCTTCTGTCTTCTGCTTTGTACAAGACAAGTTCAGCCTACCTGCTTGGAAATGCTGCTTTTTAGTCTTAACTGTTTTGTATGTGTTCATTCTGTGCTTACATGTGGTGGTGAATTTTTAACTTGGATAAGTGACAGAGACTTGCTTTTCCTTCAAACAGATGTAGGACCAATACAGACCAACCCCATGCTGATTAATAGACTTTAGCTCTAAGTGGAGGAATTATTCAGCACATTCAGTGAGAGATACTTGTTGTCTCTCCACCTTAGTAATACGTAATTCTACAAGATTTAAAAAGAGTACCCTGAAGTTATACCCAGGAGGACCAGATGAGAAGCTGGCTAAGACACAGATCTGCTCCTCAAGAAAGCAGAACTATGAAATTAAAAGTGTGTAAATGGTAAGGTGGAACCTATGAGTAGTTTGTGTATAGCAGTGACAACTTGTCTCTCTGCTTGTGGATCAGCATCCCCTAACACAGCTGCCTTCTGAAGCTTAGAGAGCACAGTGTGTCATGAGTAGGTGTCTGCACCTGAATAAGCTGACTTATCAATTAAAATCATTATCATTCATATTCCTTACATTTAAGGATACTGGCCTTATTGTGATCCAGGTTGCAGTGGCATATCATTGGAGAAACTGAAGTTACAAAAGAAGCCTGTTCATAAAAAGAAACTGGAACAATGAACAAAATCAGCCCAGAAGCCTGAGGAGGGTTTCATGGGTGCAAATCCTGGCACAAGATGTGGGGACAGAACTGCATAATGGATGGAGACAGGTGGAACTCAATGACTGGCACAAATCTCAATCTAAACAGATGCAGAGAGATTGGAAAATACACCACAACCCAGAGGTCTGTGACTTCTTTTTCTTTAAAGGGGGTCTTTAACTCCAATTATATTGGGAACTGTTTATGTATTTGCTTGAAATGACACAGCTCCATGTTAGTTTTAATGAAAAAAAACTTTGACAGAGATGGTTATCACCTGGAAAAAATGAGTTTTTCAACTCTGGAGTTGGGGTGGTAAATAAACAGCAAAACCAAACAACAAATTAGCTGGTGGGATAGTTTGGATCAGCATGAAAACATATGAAATGGATCAGGACCACTCAATGAATGGGTATGGATGTTAAAAAAGCAATGGCATTTAAACACTAATTTGAATAGTAAGAAAGCAAGGTTTTTTCCTTCTACAGGTATACGCTGGAGGATGAAAGAGAAGAGACCAGAAGCTGAAGGAAAATATTAAAAAAAATTTCCTAGAATAAAAGGCATGCTCTGATTTGCTGTAAAGTCTTCATGAATCCTACACACAGCTGCTTCATTCTGACATGTGCTTAAGGAGTAGTTCATAGCTGTGGATAAAATGAAGTATGAATGAGCAAGAAGGTTCTTCTTATTTTGTCTATTTCTGTTTCTTTTTGTACTACCTATTCTTCTGTGTGTAAACCCAGAAGGTTTCTTCAGATCTGGGAAAGCATAAACCACTGGAAAATTGTAGAGTGCAGTGTAATGAGCATGCAAATTCCATTTTTTGCAGAAGCACAGTGCTTCTAGAAAGCATGTCAGAAATTCTAAGGCAAAAGAGACTGCTGTGGCTCATGGCCTAGACAGCACTCAGGACCAATATCAAGGGAAAACTATACCACATGGCACCCTGGCAAAGATCTGAATGGCTTAATCAAGGGCTCAGTCAGAAAGACCAGCCTATATCTTAAAATATTTGTTTTACATATTTTTTACAGATGAAAGTAGCATGGAACAAAAGATATGTGGATTACATAAAAAGGAGACACAAACAAGGAAAAAAGGAAGAAAAAAGAGTGACAGAAAAGAAGAACCAGGAAAAGACCAAAGGGCATAGAGAAATCTGAGGGATCAAAAAAGAAAAGTTTTGTGAGAAACAGTGGAAGACTGAGAGAAGTGTAGAGGAAGCAACAAGCAAAGAAAAAGTGTCCATGACTAACCAAAACTGGTGTCTGATGGCATCAGCATCCCCTGCAACCACCCAAAGGCTTAGCTTGACCCAGTCCTGCATGCCAGCCTGCTCTGTAGGCCACTGGGCAGAAGGGAGCTGCCATTCCCCTATCTCATGTTACAGTTAGCAGTGGGCTCTCCCAGGTTCTCTATTTCTGTATAGCCCAGAGGACATGACCTGAATTTAGGTTGTGAGCCATCTAAGCATGTACAGGTTGTTCTTTTGTTTGCTTTTCTGCTTATAGCTTGTGATGTAGTTTGTAATTGTGCATCACTACAGTTTGGTTCTCAATGAAACCAGTATTATTTATACCAAAGTAGCATAGAAAGGCACCATGCCCGTGCTTGCTACTTTTGCTGGATCAAACTATTTCTGCCCACTCTTTTCACTGAGTACTAATTCTAAATATAACTTTACCCTCAGTTCTTATATTTGGCTGCACTTCCTGCAAGTTCCTAGACCCTTTCTCTAGCCACCGTTCTTCATGTCCTCAAAACAGCTGTAGGGCAAAAGAGAGCTCAGGAATAGCTGAAAATGTTATGAACTTAGTGACTACCTAAGGACATTAGTTTGGATCTCTATCCGTTGTTAAGCCAGCAATTCCCTTGAAATATTCAGCAGCATCACTGTCTTTGATGGGAACGGGACGATGGATAAAAAAGGCTTTTTTCAGGGGATGGACAGCATATCACAGGCATTATTTTGTTAGAGATACACATTAAAAATCCTTATTAAATTGCTCCCCCTGACTTTAACAGTGTTCAGAAATAGTTGCTGACTGTGTTAAACAAGAAAATGGACTGATGTAAAGTACTTCAAAACCAGTCCTAAAACCATTGATTGTTCATGACTTGTACAGTGATGATAGACTGCTTTCATCCATCCACACACAAGATCCACACTCTATTTTGTTACCCAACATTTTTTTTCATTTACTTCCTGACACCACTGAGTTACAGCTGGCCTCAAGATAAAAGATACAGAACAGATTTCAAACACTGCAAAGAAGCATTTGTATCCAAATTTCTGGGTCAACTCTTTATACAGAGGGCCACTGGAAGAATTTACATTTCCCCACCTCTAGAAACCATACATTTATGTAACTGAGACCTTGGCCCATGTCCATCTCTGCATCTGCCATCTAACACAGGCAGTAGACTGTCCCCATGCTGTATACTTTTACTTTCAAAACATCCCTCTTGGGTAGAAATAATATCACACACACACCTTTTCTTTCAATTATAAAAGTGGTGTTTTCCCTTGATTGGTAAGACTTTATAACTGACTTGGAGGCAAATGATTACAGCTCACACCTTTTTATTGCTCCAAAGCAAAAGAGAAAAGCAAGGTATAAGCAGAGTTAAATGCTAGAATGCTAAATCAGGATGGAAAATAAGTCAAATAGGAAGCTGGAACCACCTTCTTGCCTTTTATTTCATAACTAGGCTGCCATATTAAATACCATTGTGAAATAAACAGTGCAAAATAGCCTTTTCCTATTTTATACTCTATTGTTGAAACCAGTTAAGATACACAGGAGAGAATTCAAAGCTTCTGCCAACACTTTCATCAGGGAAGCAGTCATTTCACTGTGACTTCACCATGGACATTATGGCTGTAAGCTTACAATGCAATGAGTTTCTATTATTATATTAATCAACAGTATTAAAAAAAGGTTCCAATTACAGTTTTAATATAGAACAATATAAGTGCAAAGTATTGTTATTATCCTTCCATCTGCTGATCTCAAAGTGTTTTGCATACGTTAGCAAGCCAAACACCATAATTCACAATGCCATAATGTTTCAGGAAGTCAAAGCAAGTTGCAATCCATGCTGCTTTTCTGGGTCAGATACAGCTTAGAGAGTCCTTTACATCCTGCAGTAGTTCAGTGATACTTTTTGAGGAGTTCACTGCATCGCCTATGCAGTTTAGTGAGATACTCAGATCAGGATTCAGAGAGGTTCTCCAAGGGGAAATGAACTATTTCTCTTAATCACAAAATCTCATATCTGTCGTGGAAATTATTTATATCATCCTTAAATCTACACTACCTGAGCAACAGAAAGCAAAGAATAGATAGGTCTGGCTTCTGCAAGTTTGAAAGGTGCTTTTGGAAGAGGGAAATGGAGACATTAGCAACTAGAATAATTTGAAAGGCAAAGAAAGACTGCTGTTCCTGGAGATAAGAAGGGAGATTTCCTCCTGCTTTTGGCACTGGGACTTAATGCTTTCCTTTACTCAGATTTTTATTATGTTCTGCTCAGTTCTAGTGCTTGAAGAGCTCCCATAATTCCTAGACTATGCTTAAAAAGAATCAGGCCCACTGATTCTTTAGGAAAACAAGATACTTCATCTTCCAATACAAACTACCAATATAGCAGAGCTCAGTCACAGATCCTGTGTATAACTGGTTTGTAAAGAGAAAAAACCCTATAGAAAACCTCCTCACTTTTCAAACAAGAACATTGCAATAAAGATGGTTTCTGTCATCCCTGGCTGGGTAACAGAGGCAAACTTAGATGGGGTAAGAGAGGCAGTAGTGAGCAGAAAGACTATATCATATGCACACTGCAAATTAGCCATTAGAAGGGCCATTCTCATGATCCTTTCTGACTTTCCTTTCAATTCAAACTGAGGTAAAACGTTATGATCGGGAGAGTGAACCTTGGTAAAGATGTGGATACTGAACAGCTGCAGTTATTTTGTTGGATTTAACCTCTTTGAAAGGTAAGAGATGTAACTACCATCTAATACTTAAATTAGTCAAAAAAGCCACAAAGAATGGCATGTTTTGGAGTGTAGAAATCTTGTTCATAAGCTCACAGGATTTATTATCCTTAAATTCTCTCTCTAGAACAGGTGAAAAGTCAAACAGGCTGTAAATATCATCCTCAAACATTTTATTCCTTTCCTCACTGTCATCTATTCTGCCTATAAAACTTACCTCTGTCTGGATGTTCTTTGACCAGAACATGCGTAATGTTTTAAAAGGAGCATTCAAAACAGACAGGATGGCTTCATAGTCTCAGTCTTTCCCACAGACAATCTTATGCCAATTAGAGACTGGATTTGTTACCTAATGCAAACTGCACTGGCCCTGTTGACAGGTAAACTGGGATAAAGTTAGAAGACAGAAAGTTTGAAAAGGCTTAGTGCTTTTTTGGCTTTCAGCTAGCTGAAGTAATTTCTGTTTGCTATGTATATACTTATTATTTGTAGACTATGCACTGCTATATCAGGATCATTCCATTGGAACTGTTCTGTGAAGTCTTATTTCTGTAACACAAAATACACAAGCACTTTTGCAGCTCCACAAACTTGTGGATATTAACCCTTCTGCTCCTCATCAAACAATGTGACAAGATCTACAGATAAACCAAACAAACTGTAGATCTATAACAGTTCACACGATTTTGAACAGACCAATTGCAACAACCACTTCACAACCCTAGCACAAATCTTTCTTCTAATAAATGCAATTTGAAATTTTAAAAAATAAGCTCAGATGCAAGATTATAAATATTTTCAGATCTGTTTCTGCTTACAAGTCTGGAAGGAATGGAATAAAAGACATATTTTCAAAAGTGTATGTATGTATTTGCACACGACTTTCAAAATGTTTGCATTCCTGTACTAGGATACGATGTGTTACCACAGCATATCAAAATCAGAGAAGCAAATTGAGGTTCACCTTTGCAAATTAGTCTCATAATCTGATTCTTCTGGATGATCTTTTCATTTATTCTTTTGATGTAACAAAAAAGCCATGATACATTGCTTATGTTCTGAGATGCTCAATAGAGGAATTCCAAAGAGGTGTGGAAGTAGAAGATAACTACAAAAGAAAAAAGAAAGCAGTTAGCAACTGAAAGAAGAGGAAAAGAGAAATGGGATGATCAGTTTTGCTCTGGCACTGATACAGCCACGCTAATACTCTCAAATTCTCTTCTTCATAGGGATTCACATTCTCATTTTCAAAAGTGAGCTTCTAGTTCTAGTCCCTGTTGATTCATTTATGTTCAACACTCAGTATATGTATTCCTTCCACTTCCCCATTATTTAGATGTCTCTATTTCTGTGTAGCCTTTCTTTCTAAATAACCTATCTCTCACCCTAACTTCCCTTAAAATTCTTAAAGTGATTCCCACTGTGACCTTTACCACCTCAGTGCATGTTTTTTGTGCCACCAACCTACAGTCCCTTCTCAATATGTAAATGCCACTGCCTGAGCAAGGATTCTTCAGATTAAGTTCAAATCACAGGGCTGAATCCTGCAAACCTTCACATACTTAGTCCCTACTCTGAGGTCTCCCTTATGCGTAAGGTTTGCAAGATCAGGCTTCCAGTTTGAATGTAATGCTTTTCCATTGACAGCAGTTGGATTTGCATTTCTATCCTGTCCCTGCCTCATTGACATTTCCAACCTCATTTCTTTGTATGCAAAGGATAGTTTTATTGAAAAAAGGGTGCTTTTTTCCCCCATGAAAAGGTATTTGTCAGTGCCACACAGAGATGTATTCTGACTTCTCTGATTTGAAATTTCACTAAGAATTTCATTTGCATGAGACTGGAGCGTAACTCAATATGACCCTACTGGGGTATCATTCTGAATTTACATCTTCTGCAGCCACTGTGGGGGAAAGGTTGAATCAGTGTCATCCACCTAACTAAACAAATGGAATCTAAATGCTCATTTCCACAGAGAAGGGTGAAGTGCATTCATTTCAAATATCAGCAACAGCAAAGACACCATGCAGTTTTGAAACAGTGGTAGTATTTTTGTATTTTAATTAAAAGGACATTTGTCATATCCAATGCAATATAATAAAATGAAGGAAAAAATATCTATTATCAATTAACACTATCAACTGTCAGATAACTGTTCATTAAAATCAAATAAAGGCATGGTAGTGAGAGCTCTATGATAAGCACTGAAAGTACAGGCCAAACATTATGCTTGTCTTCCTTAGCCTCACTATTCTTCCAGCTATTCAGCCAATTCCAGAAGGACATATAAGGCCACCAAGCCATTTCCAGAAACCTTTCTTTCCCATGTCAGAAAGATTTTAAAATGCTGGACCTTCAAATGGCAACTTTATGATTTATAGAAACGCTTGTACCAATTGATTGTACCAATCAAAATTGTGTAACCTTCTAAACAGTACCCAAAATAACTTCTTTGGCTTCCACAAATGAGGACAGAGGGGAAAGTGAAAAGAACCCCTCCTCTGCTGATAACTGACCAGTCACCCCATGGAAAAGATTACTATGCAGGCAAAATATGAGTTCAGCTATATAAAAAGGCAGGAAGTTTGGGAAACATTGATGACTTTGGGAAAAGTAAGATGTAGAAGCTCAGTGATGTATAAAAAGCAAAATTCAGGCTCCACTGAGTCAAAAAAAGATATGTTTAAAATAAAGAGGAAAAACAAAGAAGAGGAAAGAAAAGTGAGGGTTTTTTTCAGGACAAAGAAATGAGGACCAAAATTAAATGCAGAGAATAAGGAGGAATACAGGTGAAAAAAAGAACTGAGAGGGAATGCTTTAAGATGAGAGGAAGGAGAAAGGCAAAATAAGAAAAAGCAGAGACACTGCCAGGTGGAGCAAAGGGAAAGGTTCCTGAGTGAAAGTAATGACTTTTTTTCCCATCCCTTAAAAAGCTTGACAATTTCTTTGGCAGAAAATGCTTGGCAGAGGAGATAGGAACAGAGCAGGAGGTTTGAGAGGAAATTCAGAAATAGCAAAGAATTGAAGGGACAAAGGTCATGTTAGTTTAAGAGAAAAGAAAAATAAAGATATTGGTCAAGGGACAGAGAAATGGACAAGAAAAGAGAAAATCTTTTGTGGAATTGAAAACTCCATGATGCTCACAGTACCTTTCTTCAGCAATGCATGGTGACACTAAAGTAGAGCAAAATCAATGAAAGATGGAATAGTAAAAAAAAATGCAAAGAAGGACACCTTTTAAAAGGACCCCAAGGAAGCAAAAGGAAAAAGGAACAGTGAAGGAGAGAAGATCAGGCAGGAGAGCTAAGAACAGCTAACAAAATGAATGTGAACACAAAGAGGGTCAGAAGAAAGTAATTCAGTGAAAGGCTGCAGTAGGCTGAAATCACAGTGACTGGCTAAGAGCATGGGCCTGTACAGGCAATGACCCCAAGAGACTCCAAGAGAGGGTAGGTGGCATACCATGGAATGACAAGGACCTTCACTGTGGAAGCCACAGTTCCCTTAGCCTGACTGGAGAACTGAGGAGAGAAGAACAGGCAGGATTACTGAAGGAATAATAAGAAGAATCAAAAGAATGGTAGATGAGAGCAGCAGAGGCAGATGAGGGCAGAGGAAGGAAGAATCAGATACGACAAGTCCCATCTGCACTGATATGCCATGTTACTGCTTGGGCAACTTGCAGTAGTATTGTGAAATGTTGGAAAAGAAGCAGCTAAATTTGGGTTTACTCATTCCTTCTAAAAATTCCAAAAACATTGCAAAAGCTTCCAGTAATCAAAGTCTATCTTGGCTATAAACCAAATTCACATTTCAGATTTGAATGGAAACCCAAAGTTATCTAGAATCTTGTTTTGTTTATTGCTTTAAACATTTATGGATTAAATGAAGCAGCTCTTCAAAAAATAGTCCACACTCACATACATGCATTATAAGGATGATTTGTTCCCTTTGAAATACTGCTCCTGGGAAGATATGAAAACATCAGATGAAACCTGTAAGGCATTTATCACCCTTGTTTGTCAGACTGTAGAGAGAGATATATATATCTCAAGCACATCTTAAAAAGGAATTGTATGGTAACTGAAAGTTATGGTTGTTGCAAGAGATTTGACACTACACATCACATCTTAGTACAGGACAAATTTCTGAAGCAGAGTTTTCAAAGCAAGGCTAAAAGAAAGATCTTGCAGCTCAGAAGGAAACTACAAGTGTTCATTATAATGACAGATAATTGAAATCTACTATTCAGACTTTCAAGACTATACAATAGGATATCACAAATGCATGGTGTGTATTTAATCATTAAATTCCATTCCTTTTGTGGCTCAGAAAGCAACTACCATACAATCAGTACACAACTTTTTCAATAAACAGAGAATTTTGGGGACATATTAAGAATTCAGCTGTGGCTTGTCACACTTTCTGCATAAAGAGATGCGCAGTGTCCTATGAAAAGCACAGTTTCTTCCCTCCTTTATTCTGGGACAGAAATAAAGGACATAAGCAACAATTTGATACTCTGTCATGAGCAGCCAGTGGTAAAACTTTCTGTATCGCAACTCAGCACCAGATGCCTTCTGTCTGCAGTAAGGCACATCCAGAGTAGGGGATGATTATTCCTGCATGGAGGGTCAGCGTTTACTAGCCATTAGCCACATGTTCCCTTCAGAATTTCTGAAAGAAAATGAGAAGGAAAACTGCCTGGTTCTTAGGCATAGCTGCTTTTCAATGCAGTCAGTATTTTTTTTTTTTTTTTTTTTCTCCAGGAAAGGATACCATTTTGTTTTTTATGTGTGCCATGGTTTTGCTGGACAGTTCCCCTCCGGAAGAAACCAGCAAGATCAGCAGGAGAGGCTCTGAGATATCGTTGCCTAATCCTACTTCCGCTTAATGCTGCGAATTACCTTGCAAAACTCCAGGGAGGCACCACAGTCCTGGGTGGAGGCTTGCTCCCCCCTAGTAGTTTCAGTTCTCATTCTGTACAAGGCTGCTGGCTGATTAGTGATTGGGTGCAAGCATCAAAAAGCCCCACTCTTTTTGGTGTTAATTTATAAACAATAGCTACTAAAGGAAAACACAAACTCAGTTTCTGAGAGGCTTCTGAAAAGAGAGAAAAATGGTATGTAAAACAGATGTGAGGGGCATTCCTGAAGAAATTTTAACCAAATATTTCTGTATTATTTGAGCTTTTCCTTATTAGATTTGAGTCTGGTCCTACAAAGCACTGAATGCCTATGCTCCTCAGGGAAGTCTGAGAGAACTGTCAGCATTAAGCACCATACAGCCATACCTGTAGCTTAAAGATCTCCTTGTGTCACTCATAAAGAGTAAAAGTGGCATTTTGGGGAACTGGTGCTTTTTCTCCTTCCTCAGACTTATTGGACTTTTGGAAAAGATAAATTAAAATAACTCAGTAAGAGTTTTCCCACAGTAAAGAACGAAGAAAGACTTGGTTCTTTAGAGGCAATAGCTACACCATAAAAAATTCCAGTTCATGGACAAGATTTACATTTCAAGCACTTTGAATCCTACTTCAAAATGTGATGGCCTATGGCAGACAGCTGTGCTATTATTACTGTCAGAACTAAGTTGATCTATATTCTGTGATTTATGTTTCCTGGGACAAATATTTTGAAAAATTAAATCCCTCTCTGGAGCCAGAGTATCATAATTTTGGGAATGTTCAGTCCTGGGCTACTGTTTCAGTCTCTCCCCCAATCTCAGATATATCCAAAGTAAAAAAAATTCTCAGTGATTACATTCTGTCAGTCTCTGTAAGAGTGTAATGTATTGGAAAGCGACTTTATTCACTCAGTACTACTATCTGATCATCTAGACAGTCTGGTAGCATTCACACACACCCTCCCCCTTCTTTCCTTTGTCATCAACTTTTTTTATTATTATTCAAATGAAAAAAAAAAAGTAATTAACAGACAAATGCCTTTAAAAGTATTTAAGGTAGAGAGACAACAAGGAAACAAGCAACAAAATTCCTGTTCCTAACATAACAGATTTTATTTAGACAGCAGTGAGCTACCAAAAAAAAGCCCAACAAAAAGCTGTCATGACAGGAAACATGACATGACTGCCAAAGCATTTCTGACTAACTCGACATGTGAAAATCTGTTCCAAACTGCTGTGCAGGGCTGGTTCAAGACACATGTGATGAAGGCACAGCAGCTGAAACATTAGCATGTCTAACCCGATACAGCCAGGCAAGTGCAAACTTTTAACTGATGCACATAGAGTGTGTGTGTGTTAAACGAGGGTGAACGGACTTTGACTTCCCTCTTCAGGTCTACTAGCATCCCCAGATGACTTCAAGGTAAGTGACTGGAAGAAAGTCAAAGATCACAGCTTCAGTGACCAACTTCCTTACATATCTTAACTCACTTAAAGAACTGAAACAATAGTTAAATCACAACTACTACTGCTTTTAAAGTAAAAATTAATATCGTTGCTTCACTCTTAAAAGATTTTCTTTTTATCTGTTTATGCATGGAACATCTTGCCAGCAGAAGATACACACAGACAGAAATAAAAGAAGGTGTTCATTATTCCATAATCCCAGCTCCTATCTTCTTGCAACATCCTGGTTTGCAGATTCAGCAAGTGTATTTGCAGGAATCTTTCTCCTTGTCAGTTATGCACTCACCCTCTTCAATCCACAGGCATATCGCTACCAAATTTTTGTATACAACAGAAGAAAAAATTAGTAGTCTCCACTATGATCAGTCCTTCATTTTTCTTAAGGAAACCAAAAGGCCAGAAAAAGAAATCCATCTGACAATCTTGAAATTTTTACAGAGTTTCTAGAGGAGAATTAAAGAATTAACAATAAAACCTGAGAACATACCCTCTATTTTTTAAGCACTCAAGTTCTTAAAGATGATTTGGAACAGGAGATAGTGGAGCCATGTAGGGTCAAATAATATCTCTTATTGGAGACATCATTGATTTGTGGTTTAAATTATAAGCTCTGAGGGCAGGTATTTTGGATGACCAACTACATCTGTTGTCAGTATCCCAATACAACTGCCAGAAGTGAAGAGCATACACAGGGTAGCATAGGGGTAGTAAAAAGAGCAGCAGCCCATTGGACCACAAAGCCCGTAGCATGCTGATGGGGAAAGGGTTGGTGTCACAGGGCCCTCTCCCTCCCAGCTGTGCATAGCTGGTGCTCTAGTACCAACCCTAGCAGGTCTCTGGCCCTCCAGGAGCTACATTAGCTTGCCAAGCCACAGCTGAGTTATTCAGGGTTCATTCTCCAAAATCTCACATCTCCCAGGCACAGGGAACATAAGATCTGCCATATCAAGTTGGACAAAGGGTTCTTGTAGCCTACTCATCCTGTCCTCACTGATGGCCATATGTGGATGCTTAGGGAGAAAATACCTAGAGTGAGAGTATCATTTCAGTCCACTGATTTCTTATCTGCTTTTAAGGAGACAGTGAGGCAATATTCATTTGTCCTCCACCATTTCAGCTAAGCTAATGGGTTTGCTTTTAATTCTCCCATTTATCCTTCCCAGAACCTGCATAAATAAACTTTCCTATCACACAAAATGAAAAAATCTCCTAATTACATACTGTTTTTAAGGAGGCCATATGTAGCTATTCATGTGCACTGAAAACTCTGTGGAGCACCCAGCATAACTGCACACATGCAGCATCTGTCTCCTCAAAGAAAACAAAAGGAGAGACAAAACAGAAGTGGCCTGTCAAGCAAAGCGATGGACCAAGTATCTTCACATGATCCCTCTCACTGCAGCTGCTTGCTGCTGCTATCACTACAAAGCCAACTGCAGACAGACATGCTGAGGAAAGGGAAGTTCTGCAGCAAATTCAGTCTACTTAGGAAAGAGCAGAGCTCAAGCACTTTAGAAAATGTTTCTGCTCTTTCTAGCGTGCCTTGTATCCCAGCTTGGTCTTAAATTGGTAAACTAACCTGCTTACTCTCTGTCCCCTTCCAGTGCCTCCTGCATTCTCTTAAGACTACAAGCTCTTTAGAAAATGATGGATGACACCTGCGGTGGTCATTCAAAGGCTTAAGGTTCTTGCAAAGGATCTGCTTTGTTTTCCATTTGGTTTTAATTGGCTGTGCATAATAACAAAAAGGGCTTCACAGCCCCCTGCCCACAATCTCTGCCTGGGAATCTCAGGCCTTAAAGGCGCAGTCCACACTGCTACTGAGTTCTCTGGAAGCTGAGAGAGTAACATTTGAAAATGTACACAATAAACAGACAGATTTACATCAACATCATAAACATACAAATTGTTCTCTACATGTAGACACTCAAATCGCTTATAGTTGAGTACTGTAGTCAGTTATGTTTACAGTATGGTACAGGCACTTACTTAACATCTGTGCATTGGCTTATCTGAGAACATCTTATCTGTGAGAAACAGAGACCATTGTAAGATGAGCATGTTAATTACTGGCGACTGAAAGGTGACAATAAAGTCTCTTCGGGCTTCTTTTCCTCTTGCTCTGTCCCTAGTTGAGATAGGTGCTTTAACTCAGTTATGTAGTTTAAATCAGCATAAGCCAATCCTAATGCCTCAAAATTGGTCCTGACAGCACAAGCTCTTGTGTGGCCATGCAGTGAACTGGATTGGGAAATTGATCCAGGTTAAAATTAACTCAGCAATGTAGGGAAAAAAAGAATGAAAAAAAAAAGAGAGAGAAAGAAAGTACAGCTTTAACACCTTTAGGAGGAGGAAGAGGGAAAGAACCAAGTAGTCCTGGTAGGAAAAGAGCACACACTTTTGTTGCAACAGTGTCAGTTCATGTTGGCTTACATTATTTGTGGCTGTGGCATACATCAGGTCATCTTAAGTGGTCCCATTTGCTCCCTAGTTTGCACCCTGTAGACATGCAGTGTCAAAGCTGGTACAAGAACGGTGGGAAGTTGAAGGTGGTGTGGAGTGGGAGGAAGGGCACTCAGTGTCAGCCTGCAGTTAAATCTGATTAAGGATACAGTGAAATTGCACCCAAAGGCCACAGAGGCAACAGAAGAGCATCTTACTCAAAAAGCTCTTTTCTCCCACTTATACTGATCCGACAAGCTTTGAGGGAAGATTTTGTCACAAGTACACTGGCTATCAGAGTTTGGGACTCCTATTGTGTCCAGCTTCTCCAGGAAAGGTTCACGTCTGGTTAAATCATTAAAAGACAAACCCATAGTTATTATTGGGTTTTTTTTGCTTTGTTTTGTTTTCTGGAGTATAACCAGCAGAGAACATAAAGAAAGCATATACATAACTATTCATACTACCAATTGAACTTAAAACCCCACCCTTTCATTGACTGTAGTTCACTGCAATGCAGACAGGAACCACAGAGCTTTCCTAAAATGCTAGCAATACTTCTGGGAGCACATACCTGGTTGTGCAAAGCCTTGGGATCCTCAGCCTGTGACAAGTATTGCTTCTCTGGGCAAACTCTCAAATATAGTGTGTTTCCTCTTCCAAAAGGGAAGGAAGAGGCCATCTACCATCTACATAGTGGTAATGCATTACATTGTGTTTCCTACTTATTTATTCGTCAGTGAATGAGATCTATACACAAGTGAAGGAAATCCACCTTTTTTCCCACCCTCTCCTCTTGGCCCTGTGATTCCTCAGCCATGCCTTCATGAGAAAATGGATGGATTAGGGCACATATGCTGGATCCAAAATGTTGTAGACTCATAAGAAAAAAGAGTTCAGCTAGTACAAACTCACTCTGTGGATCCAAATTTGTTTAAAAAAAAGTATTATTTGAAGGGTAACTTCGTCCTGGCAGATTTTCTGCCAATCACATATCACCTGTCCTCCTGCAGTAAGCATGAAGCCAGAATAAATAGTGTATCATGTGTTCTAGCTAATTTGACAGAAATGCAGTCATACACTCAGGCCTGATCCAGTCCAAATCTGTAATAAGAGATGATCTGGTGGTGTACAGCTCTGGTATTCCTGGACACAGAACCATAGCCCCAGAACAATAAAACTAACTAAATCCTCTTTTAATCCTCCACCTAAAGTTGGGGATTTCTAGTGGCACGAATCATGCAACATGGATTGTTTTCTCTTTTCTCAGTTCTGAGCAGAGTGTTCTGCAAGGGGTCCTCAAATCCTTCCTTGGTTGTTCTGGGGTCTTGAATCTACTGACAAGGTCCAGGGCTCAGCACAGAGTACCGCAGCAAATTCCTGCCTATCCAAACATTTTATTCTCCTGTGCCTGCTGTGAGGAGAAGCTTAGCAGTGGAAACCTACAGTTTAATTGTTTACTTCCAGAGGTACTGGCTTTTCTTCAGTGTAAACAAAACTGCTTTTTGTGTAATTTGTTGCCAAAAACAATGTCCAAAGTAATTTAATAGGTGCTCTAATTGCTTTCAAATTAATAGTCCAATCATTTCCCCAATCGCTCAACACTCCTGGAGAAAATCCCCTGAATTAATGGTGCTGTTGTTACTCTGTATCTGTGGTGTGCTCCATATGCATACACTCCAGTACTAATGCAAATGCTTACCGAGTCACAGCTCATACAGCTCCATGCTGCTCCACTGGACTTTAAATCTGCAGTACATGCAGTCCTCCATGTTTCTTTAAATGTTTTTTATGTAACCATTTTTATGTTTTCCACTTTAGTGGAATATTAACTACCTTCCATAAATTTTCATCAGGATATGGGGAAATCTCTTCTTTTACAAATTCCAGGTATCTTCCTGAAGTCTTCCCAGCAGTCTGGAGTGTTTGAAATCTGGCCTCCTCGGGGACTCAGAACCCAAAATTTCAAATTCAGTTCTTTTTGAGTCTGCCTTACAAGGAGAAATTGTGAACTCTCCTGTTATTTTATGTCCTGTCTGGTGCTCTTGTTTAAAATCATGCCATTCATACATTTTTTCAACTTCCCATGGAGTGTATCATTCTTCAGATAGAACTAAGTTTTCTTGGTATTCTCTTCTGCTTGAAGAAATTATTAAACTCAGAACTATTACACCTATCCATTGCCAGAGATAATGGGAACTTTTGTCGTCTTCTTTGCTGCTTCCTTTATTTGCAATGCAATCAAAATTAAAGAGTGTGAAGTACAGCTTAAATCTCCTTTAGTTATCCCCTTTACTCACAGAGAATTTAAGGTGTGAGGGGTTTCTAAAGTTCCTTCCTTCCACTCAGCTCTTTTCCCAGGTTTGTTTTCTTTGTGGTACATTCAGATTTCAGTTTTCCCCAGAGGCAGCATTTTTTGCAGAACATCCATTTTATTTGGTGCCCAGATTCAATTTAAAGTGCCATATGAAGATGGAGGAACACTCCATCAGCAGGGGCCAGACACAAGCAGCCACATCCAGCAAAAGAGAAGGATGGCAAATGTCATCAGCAGGACATGGAACATGGGGTAGGACTGAGGTTTACCCTGCCTCAGCCTCTAAAGCCTACTGTTTATGGAGCTTCCATATGGAGACTGCAAGTGCATGAAACAGCTGCAACTTCATTCTTGAAGATAGTCTCTCTGCCTGTCTTCCACAGCTGTTCATTTATTCTGGAGAACTGAGGAAAGATGCTGTAAGTAAGGAGAGGATGGCCAACACCAATATGAAGCTCTCAGCCTCACAGGTCAGACTGCCATTAGGGCATTGGTTAGTACCCACAGTGGGGAAGGAAGGCTAATATATATGACACAGTATAAAATATTAACAGAGGGAAACAATACCTAATAATAGCCAGCCTGTTCCACATTCAGTCTCATAAGAACATGACTCTATAACAGTATCCACTATTGAAAACTACCCTGCTCAGTAATTTTAAGTACCCATGCTACCCGATCATGAAAAGAAAGAGAAGATAGCCTTTTGCAAGAATACTGTTTGTGCAAGAAGGTACTACACAGGCACCAAGATGTACCCTATAGACAGACAGAGAGCAGGAGTTAAAGGATGTAAAAAGGGATGTGACAACAGGCATGGAACAAGGCAAAATCAGTTGACATTTTGAACATGATTGCATTCTAATATATAGTCAGCAAAACTGAACAGGAAATGTCATGAGTACAGGCTTTCTTATACCATTTACAGTACTTCCCGCTTCCAGGCTGGCCAGATATTTCACCAGAACAGGCTCTTTATCTTTCTACCATGGAAAGAACAAGAACAAAAATGCACAAAAAATAGAGATTAAAAATAATTAGCAGAGTGTTTTCAACCTTTTAAAGAGGGCTGCTCCCACTGCATCTTGAGTATGACTTTATTTCATCTTGTTTTACTTTACTTTACCCATCTTTACTATAAAAGATGGTCCCAAGGCACAAAGCTCACATGCAAATCTTAACTTTCCTAACTTTGGGTATGCCTGAATCTGAGGACTTGGTTCAGGCTGGGTAGAAATAACTTCTGGTCTGAATCTTACTTGTATTTCAAAGTCTGAGGTGCCTAGAACTAGGCTAGAGGCATCTCAGTCCCATGTACACATACAAAATGAGGAGAAGACTTTAGAATTTTAGAATGAGCCCAAGCCCCAGGAAAAAACACTTTAGGTGATGCAACAGTGTACTAGGTCTGGCTGGCTGGAGCTAAATTTTGTCACAGCAGCCAGTATGGTGTTATGCTTTGGATTTGTGACCAAAACACTGCTGACAACTCACTTGTGTTTTAGCTACTGCTGAACAGTGCTTGCACAGTGTCAAGGCCTTCTCTGTTTCTCTCTGCCTGCTATGAGCGAGGAGGCTGGGGATGGGCAAGAGGCTGGGAGGGGACATCGCTGGGACAGCTGACCCCAACTGACCAAAGAGATGTCCCATGCCATATAACATCATGGTCAGCAATAAAGACTTGGGGGAGAGTATTTCCAACGTAGCCATTGCTCAGACACTGGCTGGGCAGCAGCCTGCTTGTGGGAGGTAGTGATTGCCTTTGCATCACTTGGGTTTGGGTTTTTTTTCTTTTCTTCTTTTTTTTTCCACTTCACTTATTAAACTGTCTTTATCTTGACCCATGAGGTTTTTATCACATTTGCTCTTCCAATCCTCAACCTCATCCCAATGAGGGGGGAGTAAACGAGCAGCTGGTGGGTGCTTAATTGCTGACCAGTGTCAACCCACCAAAGAGGTAAGCATATAATTTTTCAAGAAAAAGAAAGGAAAATATTTCTGTGCTAATTCTATTGAATTGAAGTAGAAATGAAACAGGAAAAACACTCTTCATTTTTTAAGCCAGGGTATGTTCAGGGGCCATACTCCATGGCCACACTTAAGCACGTAACAAACATTTGTCTCAGATGCCATTTCTTTATTACTAGGCACTAGATTTGGATAGCCTGATTACATTTCCACTCTGTAAAATTAAGCTTCCTAAATATCAACAGAAGTTTTATCACTGCTCATGTCTCAAGAACAGATTTTAAGAGAGGCAGATAAATCTTTTGCTCCTCTATAGCAAGTGCACTATGCAGACACTAAGTAAGTTTCACAACACAAGAATGAGACAGGTAAGTATGTTTTATTATCCCATTTTACAGATAAGGAAATCAAGAAAGAGACATGGAGCAATCTGTGCAAGGCCACAGAGAGTTAGTGTTGGAGTCAGGGCTGGCTGGCTTTCCTGTCTTTAAACCCTGCCTTCAGGTCTGTGGATGGCATTCTTCTTCTGTCAATAGTCCGTGTGGTTTTACTTTGTTTCTTTGGGAATCCTGAGACAGCAGAACATTTGGAGTAGTCTATGTTTGATACAACATTCACCACAATTATGTTAAAAATCCCTACTGATGATGAATCACTACCTCTGTCATGCCTGACTGATATACCAATTTGTTTAATTCAAAAAGACCAGAGAGGTGCATAGTTTAATTTTGTTTATTTATGCTTGCCAATTTAATAATTTCTTTAATAATTCAACAATGGCACTGTTTCCCATCCCCCTTAATCAGTTGCTGGCTCTAAACTGAATGGCAATGATCATAAGCGTTTCTTCATGTCTTTCATGTTATAGTAAAGGACTTGGAGATATTTTTTCCCCCTAAGTCGTTGTTGAATTTGACAGCAGGACTATTCATTGCAGAACTAGCTGCAATTAGAGCAATTATGCAGATCACATGTCTTTCCAGTGTAATAGCTGTTTTTTTGTTTTGTTTTTCTTTTTCCTTTTTTTTTTCCTCTTACTGCAGCTTCTCTAAGTCAAAGAAGAGGATAAGGAAAGACAGACAGACAGACAAGCGGACCACCTACTGACTAGGTCCCACCACGGAATTGGAGAATTTGTTAAATACCTTTGTGCCGGAGGAAATTCCTGCAGGGTGCTTTGCATCTCATCTTGCCAAAGGTCATCATCACAACAGCACCCCATGCTCTGTTCCTGCTTCCCAGGCAGGAAGGGGATGGCAAACACTGATATATCTCTGTTCTCTGCAAAGTGGTTTGGAGTTGATAACTGAACCGAACTATGAATCAGAGGGGAATCAAGATAAAAAGTAGCAAATATAGAGTAGCTTGCATTGTGAAAGTTGCAGAAAGAAAAAGATCTTGGTCTCAGGTACCTGTTTATCTAGCCCCTGCCTCACAAAGAAAAAACAGGTCACTAATTAAGGCATACAGCACAATATGATCTGTTTTCCATACTGAAACAGCATATTGACTTCAGTAAGAACTGTGGGCTTACACAGCATCTTTCAAAAATCTATCCTCGGTCACACTAGATACATTTATGCATGTGAGAACCTACCTTCGAAGAACAGTGTGAACAAAGTAAGAAACTGCTGTCCCACAAGGCATAGTTATGAGCATAATTCTGGTCCTCCAGACCCAGAAACACTTAAAAGCCTAAAAATCTGAGTATTGCCCTTAAATACTTAACTGAAAGGAAAATTAAAGAGACTGACAGTCATCTGTAACATGATTTATTGCCTTGTCAACAATGCCTTCTAGTCCTGCTTTTGCAAATTTGCTGTCAAGAAAATACCTCAAATTGCCTGTGAAGCAAACAGAACTATCACACCCAAGCTTTGAAATTATACAGATAACTTTACAAAGTAACTGTGACATCTTCTAAACACATAAACAAAATTGAGTCAGACAATTGACCACCCCTGAAAAAGATCATGCAGCAACATGACAAAGAACTGTTGACATATCAATTGCATTGTTTAATTCCAGCCAAACTTTCAAAACAAACCAAACATATCCTTAAAATAAACCTGGTGGCACATTTTATCTTCCATGTGACCACTTGGCTTCATGTGAGAGCTCAATTAGCAGCAAATATTACACATAAGTTTGCAAAATGTTTTAGACAACAATTCAATACAATAAGAACAAAACGTTGTAACATTTGCTTTTTGGATATGTGGCTTTTTGCTTGTAGAAATCAGGAGAAGGTGAAGACATTTATGAGGTTAAACAGAATTGGTTTTATTATTTGTTAGTTCTAGGAGTGTAAAAATATATTTCTTACATATGTGTGCACGTTATGCAGCCTTTTATCCGCTCCGTCCCCCTCCCCGCATAGTTGACAGACAGGGGATACATCCACATCCAAATGTGAAAAGAATATTCTAATCATGAAGGTCTAACAATGAGCTGTTGCACTCACATTGTCAAAACCTCCAGCACAGTACAGCCCTTTTGTGTTGTCGTGCTGGAAGAAACAGATCCAAGAAGGTTCAAATTTCACTGCTTATTCTCCTTGTGAGACTGAAGTAAGAAATGTGTAAAATGTGTAATATAGACAGCTTTACATCTTAACAACCTGGGGACCTGCATCTATCTTTTGAGAGAATTTGTAACTAGTATAAGATAAAGCAGTGAAAAAATTTAAGGAGATTTGTAGTAAAATCAATGTAGTTTAAAGGTGAGCTGTAAGCCATCTTCTGTATGTCTCGCTATCTTCCTATTCTGTTAGCTGTGTAGACAAACTGCACGAATAGGGCTGGATTCATAGACAAATACATTACACACACATATATAGACTTTCTTAACTTGGCCTGCATCTGTATATGGGACTGATTTTAAAAGCCTTTAATAAAATGACTCTCATTAATGTGAAATGGCTTTTAATCAGGTTCCTAATCAAGCAGCTTGACACTAATGAGACTCATTTTATTAAGGACTTCCTAAAAGTTTGAGTTCAAATCTTGATTTTACTTGCTCTATAGCAAAAGCCCATGTGAAATGCATAGAACAATGATTTCACCTTTAATTAGTCTTTATTAAGAGCTTCAAATGATTTAAACTTTTATGCTACATTCACAGCCAATTAAGGACATCAGTTTACCGTAAATGTTTGAAAAGGGTAGTGTAAGCTTTTAATTTGTCATGTCTAAAGCACAAGAAGCTCTTCATCTACTCGTAGCTTCTACATATTCAGAAAAAAAATGAGTGTTACCTGGAGCTTCCAATGTGTTATAACAACTAGAGGGTCTACAGCAACGGGAAAATCTTAGTTATGTTTGCAATATACAGTTTCACACAGGCAAGCATGATAGGTATGAAAGGCTGCTCTTCTAATAAATACACGGTTATGAGATGACCTCAAGTAGCCCCTTGTCATTTCCATGATCTCCTCCTAATGCACACTGGAGGGAAAGGGCAAGGAGCAATGTCATAGCACACATCAAATATGTCTTGTATTTAGCTGCACTGTTGCATTAAGGTACAATATGCTGCACTTGGTATAAACCCAGTATAGTAACCTCTTTCTGTAAGTCCCCATTTCCTCAAATTATTTTTCCTGGCTGCTCCAGGGGCAGCATAGCAACCTGGTTTTCCTAATAATGAGTTCATGGTAAAACCAGAATTCTGCGCAGGTAATTTCAGCCGTTATTCACTGACTGTCCAGCTGTATTTCTGAATGTAACTGGTTTTCTGATTTTATCTTAGTTTGTTTTATGTACAGGTGGGTTTCCAACATATTATGCAACATGCTATCTTTAAAAAATCTTCTTTAAACATCTGGAGATAAAGCTTTGAATTAGCAGTCACATTTTCATCATTTTTAGAGTCTGTCAGGCTTTGAGCTTCACTTTCTTGCCTTTCCAAGAATAAATCTGGTAATCTCTTCTGAGTTTTATCAGGTCACTCCAACTTTCTGTGATACTTCTTGTGAGTGGATTTCATTATCTAAGAACAAGTTTCCTTGAGACATTTAGTTGCTACAGCTGGCTTCCATGTGTTAACTTCTCATCCTGACAGCATCTCCCTGTGACACTAGAGATGAAAAGCTTGCCAGTTGTGTTATATTGTTTTCTCTGTTTACGTTGAAAGGTTTTCCGTTTGGTCCTCACCTGTGGTATTACTGGTGCTAAACAAAGCATGTTCTGTTGGAGGAGGAATTCTTGTTCTCCTCATGCATGCAGCAGTGTTCAAGCATCATTTCCTGTAGCTGAAGCAACAGCAAAAATATTATTCAGAAATGATTGCATCATCTTTGTCATCTTGAGACCATCTCACAGCCAAGTTAACAATATTTGTCTGTGCATCTAGAGAATCCAAACCAGGAATAAATACACATTTGGACCCATTCCAGAGATAGTCAGCCAGCATCATACAGTTACATGACCTGAATCAATGCCCTCCCCAAATATGCTGGAAACACATCACCCTGATTCAGTGAGCCAGGTCCTGATCACTGTTACACTAACATAAAGCTGGAGTATTTCTTCTGATGACAACAGAGAGTGATATACAGCTGTGGAGTTGATCAGAAAACTGCCCAGAACTAGAGCTGACCAAGCAACTCAGAACACAACTGACTGACTAAGTGAGCACGGGACACCATCCTTGGGAGCCTGTTGCATGTTGCTGGATTCCTCTGCCACACTGCAAGTAACAAGACTGAGGATTTAGTTCCATTTATTTTTTTTATTGAATGTCTACCAAAAATTGTCATTTCTTATTCATTACTTCAGTGCTGGGAGTGATTATATTTTCTCTGGTTTTCTTTATTTCATGGATGGATAGATGAAGTGAAAAGTGAACTAAGTGACACAGGATATACCAAAATCTACCTGTGTTAGCAAGTTCTAACTGATCATGTAAATCAGAGCTTATTGCTTCTCTCTCATGGTACAAGTGTGACACTTCTGGTCAGAAGGAGGTCTTCGGAAGCCCAGTCTTCCTTATCTCTCAAGGAGATCTGATGTTCAGATGGATTGAACATTTTAAGCTGCTGTCTCTCAGGGTCACACAGGCCTTGCCTAAGGCATTATTCCCAGAAAAAAAATATTGATGATTATCAGATTTATTTGCTGGGTGGAGCTTCAAAATGTAACTTTTAAACAACAAATTTACATCATGTGTGTATCTGTGAGCATGATTCTCTTGCATTCATGAGACTCTCATGAAAATTTCAGGGAACTTAATGAGCTGGTATATCAGCGGTGGTGATAATCTATACACTATTGTCATGGTTTAAGCCCAGCAGGCAACAAAGCACCACAGGGCTGCTCACTCACTCATCCCCCTTGGTGTGATGGGGAGGAGAAAATAAAAAGAAAAGCTTGTGGGTTGAGACAAGGACAGGGAGGGATCACTCACCAATTATGGTCACGGACAGAAAACAGGCTCAACTTGGGGAAAAGACAAAATCAATTTAATTTACTACCAATCAAATCAAAACAGGATAATGGGAAGTAAAACCAAACCTTGAAACACTTTCCCCCCACCCCTCCCTCCTTTCCAGCTCCACTCCATTCCCAATTTTCTCTACCTCCTCCCCCCAGCAGTGCAGGGGGACAGGGAATGGGGGTTGGGGTCAGTTCATCACACCTTGTCTCTGCTGCTCCTTCCTCCTCAGGGGGAAGACTCCTCACTCTTCCCCTGCTCCAGCGTGGGGTCCCTCCCACGGAAGACAGTTCTTCACAGACTTCTCCAGTGTGAGTCCTTCCCACGGGCTGCAGTCCTTCAGGCACAGACTGCTCCAGCTCAGGCTTTCCCACGGAGTCACGGCCATCTTGGGGGGCCTCCCCCCGCTCCGGCATGGGCTCCTCCCCGGGCTGCAGGTGGGCATCTGCTCCCCCGCTCCCCTCCATGGGCTGGGGGGGGACAGCCTGCTGTCTCACCACGGGCTGCAGGGGCATCCCCTCCTCTGGCACACCTCCTCCCCCTCCTTCTTCACTGACATTGCTGTCTGAAGAGGTGTTTCTCTCACATTCTAATCTCTACCCCCACTGCAGGTTCCCCTTCTTAAATACATTATCCCAGAGACGCTACCACTGTCACTGACAGGCTTGGCCTGGGCCAGAGGTGGGTCCAACTTGGAGCTGTGGAAGCTTCTAGCAGCTTCTCACAGGAGCCATCCCTGTAGTCCCTCCCCCACTACCAAAACCCTGCCAAACAAACCCAAAACAACTACAGATCTACTTCTTACACTGTGAATATTGAAATTTAGGGCTATGACCTGCAGAACTAACAAAAACGAATCCTTTCTTGCATTTCAGCAAATAGTTGCATGGTAATGTACATACCTCTCACTGAGGAAACAATTCTTCAGAATACAAGAAGGTAAAAGCTTTCCAATGTGCAAACAACATCACTTTCAGGGTGGCTCTCCATAGCTGCTCTTTTCTTTTTAATGATGATTTTGGCAGTGTTTTTTTGGAACTGCTACCTATCACAAATATGCATTCTGTACATTAAACAGGTCTCTGCATTATATTTATTTCATGGAATAATCTGCATTTTACAGCATGAAGAAAACCAGTGTAAATACAATGGGCCACAGAGAAGTGTCAGACTTCTAACAGGTATCTTGGCAAATGTTCTCACTTGCTTTGTTTGCTCTGTAATTATGCAGCTGCTGAAACAAAGATTTTAAAATACAAATATTTGGCTTTGAATTATCCAACTGAGGAATCAACACAGAAGAGATGAAGGGGAGAGGAAGACACAGAAGGGAAGAAAGAGTGGAGTGCTTATGAGTGCGGAAGAACTTGACGTAATTTAGAACCAGTGTTTTATATTTCTTCCAGAATGAGTGAAACTTTTGTGGGAGCAATCTAATTTCCTCATGAACTGTGGGAGTTTAATTTCCTAACAGCAGAGAAAGGTGGCAAAAACTGTCTTTTGCATCACTTACAATATAAATCCAAACCAAAATAACTTTCATTTTAAAAAACAGTTAAGCCCTCTAGAAAATGTACTTTACTGTCAGTATCACATCATTTACAAAGCTGGGGCATTTAACAGCAAGGAAATGAATATATAAGGAGATCATAAATCATGTATTACCCACATGGTAAAGTCACACAGTATTCTTATCAGTTACTAAAAAATGTCTATTTCAGCCTTAACTCTGACCAGGAGCTTAACTTTTCTAGCCTCATTTTGGTAATTAATTACTTGCTTCATTAATTCCTTCTTTCATTCCTTCCTTACCTTTTCTCCTGCGTCCTCTTTTACTCTTGTTATGTAACACCATACATCAGAATCAAAAGCCCATCTAAAAATGATCTGTAGTTAAACAACTAAGAACTTAGCTAAACTTTCAACTCAGATGATGCTTTGTGGCTATAGATGTATTAATTTCACTTGTCAGTTATCATCATTCTCCAGACACTACATTTCAGATAAAAAATGCACAGGTGAGCACAACTGGACTCATAGGAGGCTTACATAAAATACAAGATTCCCAGAACTTTCTGGGAGAAATGAGTTGTCTGAATTAGTGAGTAGCTAAAGACATCCAGATCCCTCTTCTTCCCTCACAAGCTACTTCCTCCAGTGCTAGTTTACACATTGCTGTGCTGAAGACTCACCAGTGCTGTAACTTCTGGTTCAGTTACCGTTAATTACCACTGTAGGACTCTGCATTTTGAACATGGACTACCAGTTACAGAGCACTAGGCTATTACCTATCAGGAAGATATGATACCTTAGCAAGGACCTCTCAGCAATGCTATACCAGATACACATCGTCATGGTCATTATCCTTCATGAAAATTTTCAGCTGTGATGTCCCTTGTTTTTCCTGATAAACAGAGGTGAGCACAGAGAATAACATCCCATGACTAGGACATACAGAATAGATGTCTTCGTGAGAATGAAGGGGAGAAATGATGGGATGGACAAAGAGGGAAGAGATAAATCTTCCCAGCAGCAGAAAGATGATCAGAGAAGGAAAGGCAGATAGACTGCAGAAACGAAAAAAAACCAAAAACAAACCCAAAAAAACCCAACAACACAAAACTCTGAAGAAAACAATATGAAGGATAGAATTTGGGAAAGGAAAGATCTCTCATCAATGGATTACTTTGTCCTTTGTGCCAAAGCAAAGAACACCAGAGAGGCTCTGACAGAAACTGTCAGTGCACCTCTGCTCTTCAGGAGGCAGAGTGCAGGGGCATTCGCAGAGATGTGCATTTTCTCTATCCATTGTAACAGAAACACCAGAATTGTCTCCTTAACGAATTGACACAGCAAAATGAGTTTCTGAGGTGAGAAATCTGTCATTCCCTTGGAAAAAAAACCACTTTGCACTCACAGTATCCTTCTTTGTAGCTGGGCCATTCTTATTGGGTGTCCATGTTTCTGCCCTCCATCTCCATTCAGACTTAAAATCTGCCAGGATGTATCAGACATAGCTGAATATTTTTCCATTTTTGTTTAAAACTAATAAACAATGAATGGAGACTTCCATTTTTGCACTCTTGGCATTGTTTAATTACTATTACAGCAGGCAAGAGCATATGCAGTTCCACCAATGGTCACACTACCCTTCTGTTTGGTAAATCCTTCGAGTTCTTTGCTATTCAGGAGCAAGAAAGTTTGTGAATGGTATCTTAGGAGAAAAGAATGTTCCACAGCTGTGATCTTGAACTCCCTGAAGAGAGAATTATTACAGAATTATAACAAAATTATTTCTTATTCGATCACAAACAAACAGAGGTTATATGTCCTAAAATACCCCTTCCCAACTTCCTGTCTGGAACACAGAGTGTTCAAAAATCTGTCATACTTCCTAAATGATAGTTGGTGTTCTTTCAGCCTCCTTCCCCTTTAATAAACTCACCACTACCAGGTCATATCTTCTGTTAGACACAGGCTGTAGTAAAGAAACTCTTTTTTGTTTCAAGGCCCAACAAATTGCACTAAACATTTTCCGTGCAAAGCAGTGGCAGACATGTATGTAATTCACAGGAGTTGTGTTGGGAGCAGTGGAGAGCCCCACTTTAAAAGGGTTGCTAGAAAACTATTATTTCTACACATTATTCAGTGGAAAAAGTGCTCAGGTTCTCTTAAAGACTACAGACATGACTCCTACTTTTTCATACCACAAGAAGAGGGCAAAGAAGCTTAAGCATAATCACCCTATCATCACGAAGTTAGTTTCTTAGGCATGTACATGAGTATCATGACAAGGTAAGTCTCATGGAAGCCCCTGAACAAAGATAAGGGAACAAGACTGAGAATACAATCCCATTTCTAAAGAAGGTACAAAATGTGGCTGTAAAGCAGCAGCTGAATACCAGCTCTCCTAGTGAAGGGTCTGCAGTAGTCTCTAAGAGGTGGTTGGGCACAAATGGAACTAGCCCAACTAGAGCTCATGAAATGAGGGTGGGCCATCCCAGAATATGCGGGATTACATTTTCTCTCTCCAGGTAAGGGCATTTAGCTAGTATTTTTTAATGATGTTTATAGTTTTAAAATTGAGTTGTATTCTCACTTGCCACTGGACCACTCTTCTTAGCAAGAACATTATCTCAGCCATATGCTAACAACAACATATTGGCCTAGAACAGAACAGTGAAATAAACAGTGATTTTGCATTTGATGGTGTCTATGATACTATAATAGGAAAGGAAAATCCTATAGCTACTTACAGTATAGCTGAGTCAGTCTTACAGAAAAGGGTAGCTATAATAATTCTGACGCAGGGGACAATTGAGAAACAAGTTAACTGGAATGTTAACTCAAGTGAACTTGGGTGAAAAAACCAACTTCTTCCACAAGGATGAATTCACTCAGATGAGTCATTTCAGATAAATGATTTTTCCACCATCATACTGAAGGGGCCTAAGATAATTTCCATAGCTAAAATTCATAGCCAAACATTAGAAATGTCATTTTGATGCTTACTTTCTGCGTGTATTTGATATTCTATAGTTGAAACTTTACAATCCAATGAGAAGTTGGAAAGGGAAAATCTGCAGTTGTTCTTCTGAAAAAAACTCAGGATTTAGTGTCACAGAATGCTGGATCAGGCACTGACGCCAGCTCAAAAAGATTCCTGCTTCCACCATGCTTCTTTTCTCTCCATGCCTTAGCCATTCATCCTAGCTATGCACTGTAGGTTGCCAGTAACATTAGTACAGCTACTTGCACTGTCAACTAGATCTCTGAAACAAAATTAAAAAAAATAAGGAAAAAAAAGAAAAAAAGAAAGATGTAAGTTACCATTATTTTAATGACACTGTTTAGATTTCAGCCCAATCAAAGAGATGCATCTGCACAAATGGGAAGGTGGCAAACAAGCATGCTGGTACAGGCATCAGTACAAGCAGTGGGAGTCTCTTCAGATAGTTTTGCCACTAACGCTAGCATCTTTTCAAATTGTGCCTGCCTCTATGGTCAGAACTATAATGAGGTGGAAGCCAATCCTTCAAAAAAGACAATAAACACAATCAAAGAAGGAAAGGTAAGAGAAAGCACAGGGTGAACAGAATGGAAAAATATGCAGTACAGCCTTATTCATAAAAACAAAATGAAATCCACATGGTAACTGAATGAGGCAGTATCAGTCCAATTATCAGTGATCAGGAAAAACTCAGACTCACACCTATTCCAAGGTCCAGACCCAAATTCTATTTCTTCACTACCAACAGACAGGAAATAAAAGATCCTGCCCTTTATTTCCTTACGTGAATCACTGAACTTCTGCCATTAAATTGCTCTGATGAAACCCAACACTTGGGCTGGAGCACACCCTGGGCAGACGACTACTCTGCCAAATACCTGTCCCTACTTCTTTCTGTTCCTTTCTCCTGCCCCAGACTTTTTATCCCAGTTGAGTACTTCCACCCTCCCTGTTTCTTGTCTTCTCTACATTCAGGGCAGAAGGCTTTCCTCCTCTGCATTGCCAGAAGGCTCATTAAAGACTGCTGTCAATTATCGTGCTCACTCTCACAGTGACCAACAAGAAGTGGGAACAGCAATTGCTGCATAAAAGTCATGCTTTGCTGTGGATCGTATACAGGGTTAGGGGTACAGACCCTGTAGTGTACACACTAGGAACAGTGAAAGGCATGCCCAGTGAGGATAAGCAATCTCGAGGTATTGGCTGCTGAATGCAAAAAAAGTGTCTAATGTACAGGTGAAAACTGTCACTCAAAATTTGGACATACATAGGTGGCTTTTCATGAGAAGAGCGATATACTCAAAACAGGGATCACATCCTGTTTCAAAGCATAAGGAGGCAGGTATTTGCTAAGGAAAAAACTGTTAATATAATTGATCATGTGCAAAACCAGTGTTTTATTTTAAAAAAACCCACATCTTTATTCTTTTCAAAAGCAGTTCAAGTTAAAAGTAAATAAAATCAGAGGCAAGCCTGAAGCATGGAAACCTGCAGATCAAAGAACTGTGTACCAGCAAATTGGATCGTATGGTGGCTGGTGTCAAGCGACCTAGCTGCACGGTTTATAAAAAACAGTTTTCGTTGGAACTAAGGAAATCTGAATACTCCTTTGGATTCCAAAACTATCTGTCTTTCTAAGACAACCTCTACATGACTCCCTGAGACAACCTCCAGATGACTCCCTGACACAACCTCCATTCTTTGAAGATTTCTCTTCTCTTCCCTGAAAAGTATTCTTTCATCTACTATGCTCCAGACTCTCCCCCTCCAAAAGCTGATGAACATGTACCCTCAGTTCCTTCTGAAAACGTTCTCTTTTCCTGAAGGTTTTCAGGGGCCAGCACGTCTGCTTGCAGGACTTGTTCCTGGAGGACTTTGGGCTGCCACTTCCTTTATATATATGCCCTCTGTGGTTTCCTCCTTAATTATGACCCCAGGGTGCCTAACACATCTCTGGAGCACTGATGTGCGAAACTCACAAAGAAAAGTGCTGGAAAGTTGAAATGAAGCACAGCACAGTAGAGAGGCAGCCAGAGCTAGTGAGCCAGAGGGATTTTCAGGCTAGGAAAGGACTAGAAAGGAAAGAATAATTTCAGGACTAGGGAGGCAAAATAGCGAGAAGAGAGGCAATTAGATCAAACAGGAGGAAAGTGAGAACAGAGACTGAGGTCAGATCCTGGATCACAATCATTTGGAACTAACAATAGAGGAGGGATTCAGGGATTAGTATCAATAAATAAAGGACAAGACAGAGACACATGGAAACTTGCATTTTGAGCAGTCAGCCAGATATTGATTTTGATCATAGCAGAGGGGTACGAAGGGGGGGGGGGGGGGGGGGACACGGAAGACATAAAAGGCACAGGTTGTGACAATAGTGATGAAATGGACCAATTTAGTGCCCTTGCTCAGAGGAGAAAAACTTTCCCTGAAGCATGGTGTGTACAGACAAGCTGTCTGGCCTCCAGTAGAGTACAGAAGCAAGCTCTGCTACCAGCTACAAGCAGTCCACATACAGCAGGTAAGCTGAATAAAACTACACCACTGCTGACAGTCCCCTCAGAGGTCTCTCCACTCAGCTGGTGCCCCGTATACTTAATTCCTAGCTGTGTTGGAAAGGAACAGCTTAGAACATGGCATGGGTTAGGAGTGCAGGAGTTCTTGTGTGGTTGGTTTTTTTTGGGGGGGGGGGGGGGGGCAAGGCGGGGCAGGGAAGTGCAGTCCCCCCTGAGAATGTGGCTGTGATGAGATATTCAGCAAAACTTTGCAGTTTGGCGTTCACACTGAAATGGGTTCAAATGCTCCACATTGTGACCAATGTCCAAATGCTCCCACACTAGCTACAATTGCCACCTGCCTCTGTCCTCAGCGAAGAGGACTCTATAATCATAGAAAAAATGCTCCTGGGGACTATGTCCCTCCTTTTTCAGAGGCTGTTTTTAGGTAAAGCATAACTTTCACAACATCTTTGTTATGCTACGTGATGCAGTGCAGTGTTAGGAAAAGATACTTGGGGACAATGATGTACTTACCAAGTCTACCAATTCCTAGTGGCTTTGGTGCCTGTGTATAAAACACTCTGTTGTATAAGCCAAGTTTGAAGTAGATACATGACAGCATGGCTTTATTTTTTGCTTGTAGTTTGTGCCTTTTGTGCCAGAAAAACCCCTACCATCTATAGCAGGAAATAAGGTGGTGAAAACAACAGTAAAATTCACTGAGAGAAGATCAGAAAATAGATTTTTAAATTTATCCTCTTCAGAAAAACAAACTGAGACCGCACAAGGTTCAGATTTTGTGACCCATTGATTGCTATGTACTTCAGTAAGGCGGCCATTCACGTTTAAACATACTTGAAGCACTCCAGATACAGGAAGAGAATTGACTTGTATAATAACCATTGAACCAATCAATAAGGAGGGCTAATTGCTAGAGAAGATTTAATGTCATATTCAATTAATGTATATTTATGAATATTAGATGCAAGATGTAACCGTCTGGGCCTAACACTGCTCCTGCTGAATCCGATGAGAGTGTTAATTGTGGTTTCAGTAGAAGAATGATTTGCTAAACAGTGAGCCATCGTCTGTGAAATCCCAGGGAAGGTGAGCCACGTCGAGGTCTTAAATCTACAAACAGAAGCAAACAGTGTGTTGTAATACACTGAGCAAATGATAATGCAAACCAAAGGAAAAAATACTAACAAGGGAAAGCTAATCACTGGCAAATAAATTTTGGGGGACATAGAACAAACAGGGAGGTAAAGAACGAACTTCCCCCTTTTCTCCCCTTTAAAAACAATCAGAGGATGTGGGAAGACTTTCGCCATTAATATAATACTGATGTTTAAATGAAAAATGAATGAATTTAAGGCAGAGAGTTTAAGGTGGAACATGTAGTTTTGGCTGTCTGCATTGTACTATTTCTACTTTATTAAGGAAACAGTGGTTTCAAAGGTGGGAGCACAGGTTTTAGGGGAGGCAAAAGGAACTCCATGTTACTGTATGACTTTCTGTAAAGCATTTAACTTCTCATACTTCACGTCCCTGGAGAAAAAGAATGGCTGCCTGACTTTGTAGGACACCTTAGGTTCCTCGGAGAAAAAAACCCACATCTTTTACATTAGTACATTAGAGTAGTACTTCTTGTGTTCACATTCCTTCACAACCTGTAATGGATCCTCACAGTAGGTCAGTAGCACTGAATTTTATTGACACTTATTCTAAATTTCAAATAAAAGGGAGTACATCTACAGGTTGCCCAAGCCATTGTGGTGGCTCTAAAGGTTTAGTCCGGTGAGTAACAGTTTGGGCTTGGGTGGACATCGAGTTCTCGCTCACCCCACTGAGGCACCTCCAGTCACTGGTGGCCTTTGGGCCGCGACACGACCAGCCGCATCTTTTCTAGGGCCCCCGCGTGCTCCGCTGCTGGAAGCGCATCCCAGCAAGGTGGCGGCAGCTGTTGGCCAACGCTGCGCAGGGACGGGGACAAGGGAGCAGCAGGCCGGCCGCGCTCCTCGTCCCGACCACCGCTCCTCCGCTGAAGCGCCAGCCGCCAGCTCTTCTTTCCGAACGCGGTGACCACGAACGGACTTTGGAGGACAACAGCTCAGCGCCAAACGACACCGAGCAACGTTTGTAAAGCAGCTGCCGGCAGACGCCCGTAAGGCACAGCCCCTGACTGCCGGTGAGGCAGCTTTGGGGCTCCTCTTGTCCCGCTGGGCACCCCGGCCCGCTCCCCCGGGGCCGGCGGGCCGGGCCTGGCCGAGCGGGGCAGCCGGGGCTCTCCCACGGCCCCTCCTCGCCCCCGGCACCCCGCGGGGGCAGGGCTGGGGGGGGGGTGTCGCCGCCGGTGCCGGGCACGAGGCCTTGCCGCAGGCCTCGCACCTCGCCGCGGCTCCCGCGGCCCCGCCGGCGGCGCGGCGGTCTCCCAGCCCGGCGGGGCCGAGGGGGCAGCCCTCGGGGGCGGCGGCGCCCGGGGCCGGCGGTAGCAGCGGGCCCGGGAGCGCGGGGGGCGGCGCGGCTGCCATTTCCCCTGGCCCTCGGCGCTGCCGGGCGGGAGCAAGGGCGGGTGGAGAAGGCGGAGGAGGAGGAGGCGGAGGAGGAGGAGGAGGAGGAGGGAGGGAGGGGAGAGGGAGGTGGCCGAGCCGGAGTGAACTGAGGCGCTCAGCTGCCAACACTCACACACCGCCTGCCGCCGCAGCCGAGCTGCTCCCGGACCCCGGGCAAAACGGAGAGTGAAGGCGAGGAAAAGCCAGACGCGGGAGAGGAGGCAGAAGATCGCTGGCAGGGGGAAGGAAGTCAGAGAGCAGGGAAGCGCGGAGAGAGGGAGAGGGAGCCCTCCTCCCCGCGGAGGGACGACTTCCCATGTAGCTGGGGTCAGAGGGAGAAGCTGGCGCTCAGAAACTGTGAGAGAAGCTTTCCAAGCAAGTTACTTAATCCCCGAAGAGCGGCGGGAGGAGGGGACAGCAGTAATCACCGATCATAACCATTATTCCCAACCCCTCATCATTTAACCTCCGGGCGGTTCAATGCACTACTCCAAGCTCTTCCTAGTTTCCTCCTCGGGGTAACTTCGGAGGACGCGCCGCCGGTGCCGCCCGGAGGTGAGGAGAAGAGCCTCGGAAGAAGGAAGGAGAAGTTTTGTGGGGGTTGTGTGCGGAGGAGGAGAAGATGGGCTGGAAGCGCCGCTGCTGCTGGGGAGGCGGAGGCGGCGGGGACCTTCTCTGCCGGCTCACCCTGGTGCTGGGGTTCCTGCTGCCCGCCTGCAGGACGCGCCTGTACACCAACCACTGGGCTGTGCGGATAACTGGGGGGCTCCCGGAGGCCAACAGGATAGCTAGCAAATATGGATACGTCAATATAGGACAGGTAACCCTCCTTACAACTACTTCCGAGCGGGCGCCGGAGGCGCGGCCGGCAGGCGGGCGGGCAGGGTCCGCTGCCGCCGCCGCCCTGCGTCGCCGGGGCAAGGGCAAGGGCAAGGGACGGGCGACTCGGCGGCCGCCGCACGACCCCGGCTCCGCCGCGGGCCCCGCCGCAGCGGCGGCGGCGGCGGCGAGGCGGCCTGCGAAGCCCCCCGCCGCCCCGGCCTCCCGCCGCGGGCCGGCGGAGGTGATGCGCAGGGGCAGGTACGCTGGAGCCGCGCCGGAGGGGCCGGGGTCGGGGCCGGGGCCGCTCCCGCGGCCGCAGCGCCCCTTACGCAGCCAGGTGCGGAGCGGGGCGCGCACCGCGGAGCCGTTCGCGGGCCGGAGGAGGGGGGGCGGGGGACCCGGCCGGGGCGCTGCCTCCGCGGCGGCTGAACTTTGCGCTCCGCGCCGGGCACCCTCTTGCCCCCCCCTTGCAAAGGAAAAAAAAAAAAAAAACGCCAATACCGGAGCAGCTCGTCCTGCCGCGAGCGCCCGTCTCCCCGGCAGCCAGGACGTGGCAGCTGCGGCCGCCGGCCTGCCGCGGGGGGCGTCCCGACCCCCCTTCTGGCGGGGCGTGCGGAAGGAAAAGGTGACAGGGGTGGCCCCGGTGCCCCGGGGCGGCTGCCGGGCGTGTGGCGGCCGCCGGGGTCCCGCGGGGAAGGGCAGCGCGCCCGAGGGACGGCGGGGCTGGCCAGGGCGGGAGCCGGCCGGCCCGCCCGCTGCTGCGGCCCGCGCTGCTGTCCCGCAGCCCACCCGCTTTCCGCCGGCTTTGCGGTGGAATGAGGGGAGAGAAGAAGTCGGCTCTCGGATGCCGGCGCTGTAGGCAGAGCTTCCCCGGCCCGCGCCCGGCCGGTTGGGCAGCACCTGGGCTCTGCGGAGCCCTCAGATGTTTCGCTAGAAAACACCTGGACTGGCTAGATCCAGAGATCAACCCGTGAGAAAATTCTTGGATCCAGCCAGGTCCAGGAACGCAAGTGAGGAAACCCCTGGTTCTCGCTGGATCGCATCATGCTGAAAAATCCCCCCCCTGCTACAGCTAGGCACAGGTGCTGTTCAAAATGTCCTAAGATCACTTTTTCTGACAGAGTTTGTGCCCAGTATCCTAGGATTTCCTGACAATTGTCCTCAAAACATGAGTAGCGAGGTGAGTGCCTAGAAAATAAACAATTCCATTGCACGCTCCCGTGCGAACATCCAAGCACAGTCTTTCTAGACAATAGTTTACACTACATGATTTGAAAGTTTAGAAATGAGCATTTACAGGTACAGAAGGATTCATCTTATACATGAGAGTCACAAAAACCCAGCTGCATTTACACAACAGGCCTTTTACATCAACCGGATCAAAGTGAGACCCAATTACTCTTTGTGTTGTAGAATGAGTTCCCATGTACTGCATCATTGAATCAAAAGTTTGAAGCATGCATCTCAACCCTTCCCAGTCATTGCAAGCCTGAATAAGACAGCTGTGCAGGCTATGAAGATACATAATTTACATAAGAAAAGCTGGAAAATGACACTGAGATAGCACAAAACGTGATGTGTAAAGCTGCAGTTACGTAGAAAAACTGAGTACCAACTTCCCTGTTGGAGCACTTGGGCAGGTAGGCAATGTTATTCGCAGCTGGAGGCACAAAAATTCAGGAGGAAGCTTTCATGTCAAAATTGAACTCCCACCTTGAAGCTGCCATTTAGGAATCCAAGCGCAAATTTTTTTGCATTGATGTCTTTCTTTTTTGTCTTACACACATCTTTTGCTCAAGGTGTTTCTCTGTATTCCTATCTGGGCCTTTATAGTGCCGAAATAAGCAACAGTTAGTCGGTTGGAAGATGTGCTTCTTCCCCTTTTGTCTTTTGTCAGGCCAGCTGGCTAACTCAGGGCCTGCTTTTTTTATATCTTGAACATCCAAACCTCATGTTGAATTAAGGAAGAAATGTAGTAAGCCACTATAGCTTCTTATGTGTCAGTGAAAGTGTCATGTATACACCTATGAGATATTAATAATGGATACATTATTGATCAGGTATACAGGTGGCAATGAGAGAAAATAGAGACTATAAATAATGAAAAACTGGAAAATACATTAATGGGTATGCAGATGAAAAGAGAGCATATGTGAAGGGAGCCAATACTGTGACTTAGTTATGCAGATAGAGTGCAAGTAGAAGATGAATATAGGAATGTTAAATGATGGATGCATGAGAAAGAAAACTTCAGTAATAATATTAACTAGACTGATGGGTGGTTCCTCGTCTTCTGACTGTAACCAGCCTTTAAAGGACAAGAAGCAGGCAGCGGGCATATGTGAAGAAATTCCAGAAAGCTTCCTGTATGTATTTTGATTTGGAGTAACCGGGTGCTAGTTGTCATTGTGCTGTGCCAACACAGAGCTCAGCACTCTACCATTACAGTTACGTGCCCTAAGAAGTGTCATGCATCTGCACAAAGTCTTACGCAGAGTTTTCTTTCATGGGTATCTTTTTACGATGGCCAGTGTTAAGTTTCGGATTATTTCTTGCAAAATCATCTCCAAATGATATTTCTGTGATGGCATGTTAGCTAGTATGTTGGTGGTCAGTCTAGTGTCTGTTTGTTTATTCCCAGCTAGTGCTTATACAACTTTCATCAGACTGACCTGGTTGCTAGATAGAATTTATAATTTGAGAATTCAGAGTTCATAAAATAATCGAAATAGCTGTGGTCTGACCATACGTAGTTTAGCATGTAAATATATGGTTCAAAGCCTGTGTAAAAATAATTCTATAACTCTATTTCTTAAAAATACAAAAAAATGTGCATTGTTTTCTGTGAAGGTTATCGGTCACTCTTTGTAGACTGTATCACTTGATAAAGCTGGGTAAAGGGAGTAAGGTATTAACTTTTAGAGAAAGGAAGTCAGGAGCGGTCTAGGACTGATGAGTTAGATTTGCCTGTAACAGGCTTTTTTGCATAGATTTGGAAAAGCAGGAAAATATTTGACACAGAACAGGAAGTGCAAAAGGATATGAGAATGGGGCAAGAATCTACTGTTTTTTATTGAGAGACAATTGCAAGCAATTTAAAAATCTGTATTTGGTATGAGATGTTGAAAGACATTCTCTTAGCTGAATACACTATGAAAACACTGAAAGAGATAACCAGTAAGCAGAATTCTCTGTTAGAGGCAGGACTTCACATGCTTAATGTCTGTATATTGTAGCAGCTATGGCCAGGCAATTAAGCTTTGGTTTTGCAGATAATATCTCTTCTAGGTAAGCTGAAATATTATAATTAAAGTTGCAAGTGTCAGTAAGAGCTAAGCTGTTTATTTCTGCTTGAAGAAGGTAATTACAAATGTCATAAAAATACAAATCCAAAAATCATCTGAAATAGATTTAAAAAACCTAGTGTAATGCATTAAGCATAATGTTTTTGGTTAAATTAAAATTGTGAGCTCACCTCTAAGAAGAAAGTGCAAAAAAACTGAATCCAAATCCCAATATGGCTGGCCCAAAGAACCAACTCAGTACAAATGACCCAGAAAAATAATGGAATTAAAATATTCAAGATAAGAGGTGGTGAAACTGTGTATAAAAGATGAAAGTCAAGTAGGTGCAGTTGCAAAGTTGCAAACCAGGAGTATTCTGACAACAGTTAATTGCATGATTAGAGCTGAAGGGAGTAGTGGAAAACAGAAGGGTCTGAAGGTCTTGTTCTTACCAGCCACCCTGTTAATTTTGCATGAGTGGAGATGCAGGGTGCTATGGAAGAGAGAGAGTTTAGGGTAGCTTAGGAGTAAAACAGTCAAGAGTAGGCAATATTTGGGTTGTGTTTGTGGAAAAATGGTATTGAAAGGTACCTTAAGTTGATCAGTGGACACAAGACAGTAGACCAAGGAAGGCTGTGAATCATAAACAGGGGACAACATCCCTTCTCCCAGTTTTTGTTATTTGGTGCATTCCTGGTAACATGCGGAATTTAGCTTTTCCTTTTTTTGGTCCTCATGTGATTTGGAGAATATCAAGTTAAGTCTTGAAATACCTCTTAAGTCGATTTTCATTGCCACGGTGATGACAGGAAAGCTACAAAGCCTACCTGAATGACTGGACGAGTCAGTCAGAAATAGATGGCAGAAAGGGATGTTAAAAGAGGCCGTGAGATCACCTGCTGGTGAGCTGTTGAGAACTCCTGCAACTCACAGCTTCTGGTAAACTCCTGTTGCTCTCAAACTTCTTCTGTGGCTTCCATCTCTTGTTACAGAAATTTGAAGTTTTTGCTTCTCTGCTTATTGAAAAGAGGAGTTTTCCATTAATTTTTAGGGGACACGGCACAACAAAGAAAGAATCCTCTTTTACTCTGTGTTTTTCCAGGCTGCATGTTCTGGTTCTAGTTTCCTACAAATTGCTCGAACGTACTGCTCATTTATCCTGTATTTCCTTACCATTACCGGTGTGAAGTTGACAGTAGACATAGAAGCTTATTCAAAGATATTTGAATTCTTGCAGTGAATCTAGTGACATTGTCATTAATTTTCTTCATCTATGGCTTGGAAAAGCATAGAGCAGCAACTTAGACCTATCGTTGTATCAACTGTTACTCAGTTTCTGCTGGAAAACTCTTTTCCCCACAGGACTGAACAAAGGTTATGTATCACAAAAACAGAGGCAGCAGATCCCCTTACTGACGGACACAAGTGGGCAGGATATCCTTTGGAAAGTCAGTGATTTTGACTGCTGCAGTTAGTGCCACCAGTTTGGAGCTTCTGATTTGGACAGTAGGGCCCACTTGAGCTGACACTCAAATTAACAGGCCTTCATCTAAGGCTGTTAAAGGCCTGTCCCAAAACTTTAGGCTTGAATACTTGGTTACTGGTAATGTCATTTCTGTGACATAACCACAGCTGCATTAAAGACAAGGGAGGAAACACAGTGAAGCATCAGTATAAGCTACAAAAGAATCTGCCCAAGGTCTGTGTTTCACTGAGCTTTAAAACAGCACAAACATGTAATATCACGACTTAAATGAATAGAGTTGACTTTTTTTTTTTTTCCTTTTCGCATGTATTGCAGGGGTTGCTGGCCTACCCTTGAAGTGCAATTAGTAGTTTCTCTAGTGAGTGAATCCTTGTCTCGTTAAAAAAATTGCCTCTATTCTTTTTGCATGGGTCTTTTAAGAAAGTGGTCTGGACTAGCAAGCCCTCTGGGACTTTGATAAGGTAGTAGAATGCAAAGCGGCCAAGGAGTTGTTCTAAGTTACACGCTGGATGGAGCAATTCGGAGTATAATGCATCCTCCAGCAGCTCCTTGCTGACATATTTTACCCTTCTGTGTTGCAGTGGCTGCACTAAGCAGACCTTTCTCTTAAAGCAAAGTATGTGTCACTGACTTTTGGGAAAGTTTCTTTAGCTGTTTGCAGCTGCTGAGGGTTAAACATACAGTCTGTGTAGCATTTTGTACAATTGGCATAAATATTATGACTGTGTTGACAGCGTGGTGATTCCTTACTATACAGTGAAAGAAGGAAGCTTTATTTTGATACAGCCATGAAAATTAAGGTATACTGATATGTCACCTTGATTCCCATTAATGTCCTCGTTTCTTGTAAACACAGCTTCTCACTGGATGTAAGTTTGTCGTTTGCTGCTAAAAGAACCAGCTTATAGAGGCATGACTTGTGAAGCATCTGAGAAGCTGGGAATGCTACTCTAGGCTCCAGTGCTGAAGGCTTTCGTGCTCTTGAGCTATTTTTCCCCTCACTTCTTCATTTATATAGATAAAAGAGGAGGAGCTCCAGTAACTGACTGGGCACATGCATTTATTTGAATTTGAAATGTGTGGGCTTCAAAATAAGGAATGTTTTCTAGGCTTGTGGTCTTCTAGAAAGTAGTGCTTCATGAGTTGCAGGTTGCTGTCATCAGGTGCCAGGAGTTTCTCATTCAGGCAGGGGACTTTCTTTGAAGGTGTGGGAGAGCAGGAGAAACAAACAGCTGATACCCCAAAGGTGATGGAAGAAATGAAGATATCTTATCTGTGGCTCCAACAAGGGAGAGAAATGCTGCATTAATTAGCACAGGAGTAAACTTTAGATCCTTCTAATTCCTTTTTCTTTCTTAATTCTAGGCAGGGCTTGAGGATGGGTCAGCACTTTTGAAGATTACATCTTTCCTCTCCTAATTGTATTCTTCAAGTAATTCTTCTTTTCTGATCTCTTCCAGGGTCTAGTGGCCTAATTCCCACCCTTGGCAGGTGACAGACTACCCTTTCCCTCCAATTTGCTTCCTGCAAGGAATACACAGTGTTTGCCAAAAGACACCTAAGTGTGCTAAGCTTGAGGTGTGGCCTAGGAGTCACTGTTAGATATACAGATGTGGGTTTTTAGGTAATGTAAATGCTGATGTGATTTGCCGAAAGGTTAGTTTGGTTGGTTGGGTTTTTTTAATTGGGAGTTTATAGATTTAGAGCCAGCAAATCACACAAAGAGTTAATAAAAGTTAGTTAATTTCAAACCTGAGGTCCCATTGATGGCACAGAGAAGGTGTTGTGTAACAACATCAATTGATCAGAAGGAATGGGAGAAATGGCTGGTTTCCATTTTCCAAATCTATTCCTGATGGGAGGCAAAAGGAAATTTTGCAAACTGAGTAGCTGAAATTGGAAAACTAGAAAAAAAAGCATTTAGTTAAGAGAAAAGGGAGCTTGTTTTAAGATAAAGAGCCTGAAGTAAGGTTGTTGTCTTCAGCAAAGGAAGGAAGTGACCTTACATGGATCACTCAGAAAAGCAGGATGATAGGCCTCTGTGTGCAAAGATGTTCAGCTACCCCAGAATTATGATATAGACAGTTAATAGAACAGACGTGCCCCTTAAGAGCCTGTGTGGTCACAGCATTGAAACAGAGTATACTCTTACTAAAATTTAATACCTGGGATAAGTTTAATGAAGTCGTGAGTATTAAAGATGCAAGCATCAGACTACGGTACTAAAAGAATCAAAGCTAGGTGTACTCTAAGCTGTATGCACATGTAGATGTAGTGGGGTTACACAGATAGACCAAGGAAAATTGAATTTTCTCTTATTCATGTCAGAAAAAAGTACATTTAGGGACTGGTAGAGAATAACCACCAGATAGAAAGATCTTTGGAAAATGTAAGCACTGAAACAACATTCTTGCAAATGCTCACATGCCACAAAAACAGAAAACCATCACATAGTGGAGAATACAAAGGGTATGCCATGGCTAATTACTTCATACTTAGCCATAGTTCTCTTGTCTGTGTGGTTAAAAGTGAGAGGGAGGAGGGAGAGAGAGCAGAGCCTACTACTACTAAATGTGAGCTTTCATTAGGAGAGGGATGAAGAAAAGGTTGTGCCAAATGGGTTCTGGTGATAGAGGCAATCTAATAGTCTTTGTATGTTGTTACAAAATGAGGGAAGACGAGAATCTTGTTTAACAGCATAGTAGTCAAGCTACAAATTATGTGATGATTTTTTGTTTAAAGCCCTTAGGGAGACAGACACTAAATTATACTTTTAAGAATAACAGTTAGTTGCAAGCCCAACTTACAAATGGCAATGTTTGTGGGAACTGCCCGTCTCAAACAAAATACATAAAGTGGACCAGGCCAGATGGAAATGGAAGAACCAGAAGAAATCTGTAAAACATACTGAGGTAAATCAGTAGTGCATCATACCTCTGGTGTGACAGTGGTCATGTGTGGTATGACATGACCTCTCGCTGACAATAGATGACAGTTGTAGAAGTGAAGGGCAGGGGGCACATCTCTACAGATCAGTTTGTCCAACGCAGTGCCCTTGAGGAGGATCAGCTATGCCCACATCTTTCCTGGCAGATACTTAACCAGTTTTCGAAGGTCTTCAGTAAGGAAGCTCCACAGCGCCAGGCCATGGTCGATTCTAGTCGCTCATTATCATCTTTGCCCCAGTGAAGTCTCAACTCTATCTCTCTTTCTGCAGTTCAAAGCCTGTATTTCTTGTTTCTCTATGAACATAAAGAGTAACAACATCAGAAAAGTTGTATAGTTCCACTCTTCCTGCCACCCACCTTTATCTTCTTTCATCCAAGCCCAGTCCTTTCCTTTGTTTCATATAGGTCAGGCTTTCACTGATCAGTCTTCCTGTTTGACTCTGGTCTTTTGAAGTGATCCTCATCTTCTTGAGCAAGGAGCTGCTAGAGCGTTACAGCTGAGTACAGCATAAGGATTCCTTCAGTTGTGTTCAGGACAGCCCTCCTGTTATGTAGCCCATTATGGTGTTTGTCTATCCTGTAGCCATTTGACCTTGTTGACTTAGTTCAGCTTGTGATCTGCTATGGTTCACAGATTGCTTCTGCCAAATTCCTAGCCCATTGTTCTCCAGCCTGAATTTGTCTGGTGGATTATTATTGATTAGGTGTAGTACTTTGCATACGTCTTTGCTGAATCTTGCCCTGTTTTTCCAGACCTCGTTTCACAGTTTCAGTTTGTTTTGAATTCTGTTCCTGCCCCTCAATATGCTTGCAGATCCTCTCTGCTTCTTCATGTATGTTATGTTTAATAGGTGTCTTTCCTATGCCAATATTCAAGTCACTAGTTGAAATGTTGACCAAAACAGTTTCTAGAGCAACTCTGCCAGGTAGTCATTTGCTGCCCTGCTGTAATAAATAGATATATCAATGTTACTTACATAGTTTTGACCTACTGTTCCATAGTTTAATTTTGTGCCCTACTTCAGGAATTTGAAGGGGACTGTTAATCAAGTAGTACTTGAAGATAGATACAGTTTTTAATTTGCAAAGCATCAGCTCAAAATAAATATAAAAATTGCAAGGATATTGGATTGGACTAGATCATCAGTGATTGCTATAGTATACTTAAGGTGTTCATAAATGGATTTTTCACCCCCGTTTTAAACAAGTCTAAAACTAACCAGTTTTTGTGTGGTGGCTTCCAACTTACAGACTGAATTTAGTCATGGCCACTATATATCTGTTGTTGTGCTTAAGTGGCTCGTCTGTTTCTCCAGCACGTTTGCAGGGGGAACCAGCCTTCACTTTTGCATTTGTACCTTCTGGTTTCCTGCTAGAAGATAGGCTTCCCAGTCCCATGACCATCCCGGTTGCTGTGTTTTGATTGGCATCTGTTTGCCTTGACCAGAAAAGATGGCCAGCTTGTATACAACCTCTCTACTGCTTTGTACAATGTCATAAATAATTCTCTGGACTTTGTCAGGCAAGGTATTTCCAGTATCGTATTTGCATGTTTTGCAGCTGTGTTCTGTGGTTCTGTGATTGACCAGTATATCTTTCTCTTCCTCTCCAAATGATGAACTGTAAAATCAAAAAGTGGGGAGATACATATGTCAGCCGTGGATGTGAATAAATCATATAGTCCCTAGTGAGGAACTGTGGTGCTCTTTGTCACCTGCCAAACACAGGGAAAAGTATGATCAAACAGAATTTTGCTTGCCAGAGATATATAGCTTAAGACAGTAAGTGATTATCTGGCAACATACTGGACCCAATTTGATTGATATTTGCAGAATGAAAAACTCTTCGGAATGAAACGTTGGCAAGTCCAGAAGAGTATCAGAGCTACACCATGAAATCCTGCCAGAATAGCTTGTTCTGGAAATTCTTGTGGATTACATGATAGTGTATGATGGAGATGAGATTGTAAAAGGCACGTTAGCCAGGCATGATCATGGATTATGTAGTTCTAAACAAGCTAGGAAAGAAAAAAATTCTAAGCAGAGACTTCCATATAGAAGGAATCTGCTCCCAGGGAGACAGCTGACTTTTAAATGAGGGATAGCCATCCATGAGGGGCCACTTTTGTCAAGTTTTGGGTTTTCTCCTTTTTTTTTTTTTTTCTTTAGAGACGTTTTTGTGCCAGCAGGGAATAGGCCTCACTTACATTTGTTTTCCAGTGCCAAACAGAAGTTACAGAGATGTTACAAGTCACAATTAAAACCTTTGCTACATGCTCTTATCATTCTTGTTCAAACTGTAATAAAACCACCGGATTTTGTGCAGGAGTGCTTAGTGGGCTATGAAAGTGTTACTGAGTAGTGCTGTGTGGCTGAAATTCAAGCCTAGAATTGGATAATGTTTCCATTTTTAAATATTTAGCTTAATCAATGGTAGCATGTAGTCTCCCTTCTGACATCTAGGGCATAGAGAAGTAGTTCCTATAACATTTTTGTTCATGTGAACAGCCTTTATTCAAATAGACCTGTAAGGATGCAAGGCCATTCTGGGTCAGCTAGAAGATCCACCTAACCTGCCTGGCTATGGCAGTGGTGTTAAGTTGCTGTCTGTGGGAGAGAATGAACAAAACAAGCATCTGATGCTTATCCCTAACACTCCTGTCAGCTGTTTTCAGCTCAGGAGACTGCCTGAGCTGGATATGGTTTCTGCATACTTAGAAATTCTTGATGTTTTTTTTGTCCAGATGCTTGTCCAATCTTTCAAATAAAAGTAAACTTTCAGCATCCACAATGTTCTTTGGCAAGGATTTTAAAGGTTTGCTACTTCACTGCATGAAGGACCACCTCTCTTTTGCTTATTGCTTACTAGCTTCACTTGATGACTGATGAAAGTCAATCTCTGTCCACTCTTATGCCATACATGATTTTTTTAGATTTCTAGTATTTTGCCATAAAGTGTGTCATATACACTGAATATAGACTGTGTATATAGACTGAAAAGGCTTCGCTTACTTAGCTATTCCCCATACAGAGGGTGTACAACATCTTTGTCCATCCTTCTTCTCCCACTTGGAAATTTTCCAGCTCTGCTATGTCTTTTTTTAATAGAGGGGACTAGAACTGCACACAGTACTTAAAGTGTGGCAAAACCTTGGATTATTCCTATGGTGCCATGTTCTCTGCTTTATTCTCCATACTTTTATTGATCATATCTAGTATGTCATTTGCTGTTGGAACTTCTACCAAGCTGAGTTTCCATGGATTAGTCTGCCATAACCCTGAGATCATCACTCCTCAGTGGTACTGGGCAACTCAAAAGAGTTCATTTTAGTGTGAGGTTAGGTCTGTAGATCAGTTCATCTACATTTGTTGGCACTGGATTTCATTTGTCATTTTATTGTCATCACTCAGTTTTGCAGGGTCCTTCTGCAGCTCACACATAGTCAGCCGTAGTCTTTACATCTGTGATTGTTAACAACAGCTGACATCTATACCTCATTGCTCACTCCCCTTTCCATGTAATTTTTTTTAGGAAATAGTGTGGGTCCCAGAAGAGATTCTACCATGAACCTCAGCAGAACTCCAGCAGGGACCTCCACCCATTGCGAGAAGCTAATTGCTTTTTATTAAACAAATAACTAATTACTCCTAAGCTTTGTTTTCAGTCTTTTAACTGATTGCTTGCTTCTGCAAAGACCTTATGCCATGGATTCTTAAATTCTTAAAAGCTGTCGGTGAAGGACATTGTCAAAAGCCTTTTGGAAGTCCAACAAGAGTCTATCTATCTACCCATCTTTATATGCTTGACCTCTTCAAAGAACACTAATAAATTTGTAAGGCAGAATTTTACTCTGTTTAACTGTTTCCGTAGTGGTCATTATTTATCCAAGTGTTCATTAATTGTCTTATTTCTTAGTTTCTACCCATTTGCCTGGTAGTGACTTGCAAGTCCATAGCGCTTCAGATCTCCTTTTAAAAATTGACATCACATTTGCCACCCAGCTGTCCTGAAACGTGAAAACTGTTTTTTAAGTAACAGATTTCATGCCACTGCTCCTATTGCTTTCAATTACTTTAATTTACTGAGTGTTTTTATTCAGGTATTTCATCCATATTCCTTCCACACTCTGGACTGCAGCATATTTGTACTTCAAGTATCATATCTCTAGTAACCCATCTGAGCTGAACTGAAGCAAACAAATCAATCAAATGCTAAAGTTCGAAAAAAAAGTCGATGCTTTGTGAGTATGCTGGGCTCTAGTGAGCCAAGCATGAATGAACAGCAATGGCAGGGCTTTAAGCTCAGAAAGTTCCCTGCCCCTCTTGGAAATGAGTAGCACTGCTTCCCTGCAGGAATGGACTGCAGAATAAGCTCTGTTTCCTCTTGAGCAACCAAGCCCCATCCTGCATGAGGAGCAGTAGTTTTACCAGTTGGGAGTGGAGCCAATGCAGATACCTGAACAGTGTCTTACAGCTCAGATTAGCTTTTTCTGCTTTTAAAGAAAATCACTTCTCTCACTGGACCTCAAAGAGAGTCTGAAATTTAGCTCAGCAAAGTATTCAGTTGCAGTTTGTAAAGGCCTCAGTAACTTTTTAGTATGAATATTAGAAATGCATTTGCAGGTACCCCAGTTGTATCAGAAAGTCTGACAGACCAGGTGTGTCCCATCACCACCACACAACAAGAGCTCCAGCTCTAACTAGGATGACAGTATTAACTATGATACTGTTCTCAGTTTTCCTCTTGAAAGATTCCCTTTTGCTCCATTGTAAGCCAAATCATTCCCCTTCCTTGGGTCAAAAGCACAACATTAGTAGGACTTTATTCACACCTATTTGAAGTACAAGGTCATTTCCAGAAAGGACATGTGTGACAATATCTGGGATTTTCTTGACGCTCTTGACACATGCCCATCTCTGCATTACTGTCATTACTCCTTTCTGCCTGTCTGATTAAGCAATACCTTTGTTTCAGCTCAGAGAATTTTAAATATCCATTGTCAGTGAATGGACTCTTCCTGATAATTCTTAGGCCAGTGCATGATGATTGTGGCCAACTGACAAATCACAAGGCCATCACCTGAGAAAACTGATAACCAGAATTAAACAGAATCTTCGAGACTTGCTTTCTAAAAGAGTTAACCAGCTCGTGACCTAAAGGGGCTCTGGACTATGTTGGCATCACAGGTCTTATCAATAAATGGTTCTACCATTGCAAAAGACTGCTCTTTTGGAAGAGCATTTCTTCTATGTAAATACCATTCCCATCTTGTGAAATTTGAGTAATTTCCATTTCTCGCTTGGCAACTACAAATATTAATCTGACACGCTTAACTGCACAGTGAGCAATTGTAGTGGTGGCTGGAATCTGTGTTGATTTCCTGATGTTTCTGAGCTTGTAGGACTCATTTGACATGAAAACAAATGTTTCAAAATGGAAATGCAAATCCATTTATAAAGAAGAATACATGGTTTTATCCAGTTCATTGCTAACATTCTAACTAACTGTTTTTTCACTATTTCAGAATTTTCTATTATCTATTTAATACCAACTTATTCAACAAATATACATTAGAAACATTTCTTCTTTCTCCAAGAAAATCTACTTTTGGGTACACAGCTAAGCATTCACTCAGCCCTCAGATTATAAGATTCTGCTCTCCAAACAAGAAGGCCACTAAGGAATATTCCTTAAATGTGTGAAATGGACAGTGTATGAAAGCTGTGACTTGTTTTTCGTTGGTTTTAGTAAATTTAGATATTTCATCATGAATTGGATATCAGCTCTTGATTTTTCTTTGTAGTCTGAAGTAATTTAGAATCTGGTATATGACCCTAGACATTAGGATGCTAACAATTTAAAATGTAGGCCTCACTGAGGTCTGAATTAAAAAAAAAAAAAAAAGTTTCTTCATTAAGTGCTTATTGTAGCTCCCATTAAATACAGTAGAAGATCCCACTGATTCCAGTGAAAGCTGAATTGAACCTTAATCGCTCTTCTGGCACTATGGAAGTTGGTACAGCAGGAGAGACCTGTGTATATCTGAACTAATACATCACATTTTTTTGTTGTTGTTGTGATTGCATATAACTACTTTTAGTGGAATATTACATGACTATGCTAGAATTAACAGTCCCTTGGTGTGCTGTAATATTTTTTTTAAATCCTCACTAAACATTGGTTATGATGATGTTGATGTTTTCTTTCTTGCTAGGTTTGAATGCTACATAAAGCAGTCATTTTGGGATTATTTTTTGGTCTTGTTTGCTTACTCACTTGCATTTTCTTTACGTGTATCTTTAGAACCTGTTAGAGAGACGTTTTTTTTGTTTTCACACTATTAAACTTAGGAAACTATAAGATCATCTCCAGAAACTGGTACTCATATGAATAGTTGTTGTTCAAGTTGTCTTATCAAAATCAATGAGATTACATGTGGGTGTAGAGAGTGCTTATATAAATAATGGATACGGACAAACCTTGTACAGCTCTAGCATTAACCAAATAAGGTAGGTGAAAGTATCAGCATCATGCCTGGTTCTGGACAAGTTGCATGCTTCTCTGCGTTCAGTTAAGCATGTTGTAGACAGTGGAAAGTCATTAGACTTTGATACAGTACAAAGTTGAAGACGTGTGATCTAGGTTCGCCGTACAAGAGCATTGGATTTAGTGCCTACACATGCCATATAGATGAACTTAACTCACTCGGAGATATTCCCATGAGTCATTTCTTTATTACTCTTCAGTAAATTATATTGGTGATAGAGGAGGAAATTGCTTAAATCAAGTCTCATGAGAATGTCAGTTAAATGAAAACTTTGTATTTACTATGACCAATAAGAGCTGAATTCAGATTTGTAAGACAAAGTACAGCGTGAAAAGGTTTATTGCTGGCAATATAAATGTTCACTGGAAACAGTATGACTACTGTAGGTCACTGCATTAGTCATTTTGAATGTTATAAACTCTCTTGCTATTAATGTGCTTAAGAGTTTTATATTGATGTTTAAATAACTGGATAGAGATATAACAGTATATCTAACTTGGTGCCCAGTTCTTAAATCTTTTACTAATACAAGTAACCCCATTAGATTTGATTGCCCTTGATTTATGCCTCTTAAATTCCATTAGCTTCAACAGAGTTATTTCTGATTTATGGTTTTGTAAATGAGAAGGGACTTGATCCCACTGGGACTGGGTAGATGTTTACAAGTTTCAAGACAGGGACAACAGTTATTAAATATTTCACGATCGAGATTTAAAAGGAAATTAATATGGACATTCTTTACTGTGAAACTTCTCTTGCTGTAGTTTGTTAAAAAAGAAAACCTATTTCTTAACCACCCTTTATACTGTTTGCATGATTGAAATAGCAGTGTCAGAACTTTGTCAAGCGTCATTCTTATGTTTTATTATAATTACATATCAGAGAGTACCGATTACAAGAAACAATAATCCTTAAGAGTCTGGAGTAGCTAATAATATATGGAATATGGCAGTTCTGTTTGCTACTTAAATAAACATTCATGATACTGCATGAGTATCCATCCTCATTCTGTCATCATTTTACATTTGTTCAGTGATACAATGTGAAATAGAATTTGAAGTCAATAAAATAGTGACAAAGCTCATTTCAGGCCATGCAGTATATCATTTAGATAGTTAAATTACAGAGTAGTGAGTTAGGAAAGGGAAAAAAAAAAAGATTTCAGAAAGCAGTGGCAATTTAGTTGACCCCTCAAAATGTTTTAGGTATTTGTTTCGTATTCGATAGCTTCATTATGGGGGCTGTTTACTGAAACAAATGTTACGATATTGCCTAACAGTTTCTTTGCAGATACAATGTTTGGTATGGCTTGAACTTGCAATGCATGATTACTGTGTTTGAAGTCACTTGAAATATTGCAGAGGTTAAGTTTGTTAGTACAGCAGAAAAGAAACACACTTTGTTGCACTCATTTTTACTTGCAGAAATAAGGTGGTGACTCATTGGGCTTCACAAAAAGGGGCATGAACTACCAGTTTACATTGCACTGCTTTCTGTATTGAAAAGAAACAATAGAAAAGATTAATGGGAATGAAGGCAGTAATTGATTTCCGTTTGAGAATTTTCATGAAATGTGTAATGTTGCCCTGGAACTGCAAACCCACGGTCACAGGTTGCTGAGCAACCTTGCATTGCTTGATTTGATAGGGACATGAACTTGCCAATTGCTGCGATGCCTCCTTAGGCGAAGCTCGTGGTGACGCTGGGGTTGGAATTATTAATGCCCATTGTTGTACTTGAATTGTAAAATTTCACATGACAGATGTGGAAATGGCTTTCTTCACTATCTCCCACCAGCTCTTTTAGGCAAATATATCTGTTGGAAGACCAAACCTGCACTTCATACAAAAGCCTCCTGTCCCCCCTTCTGCCCCCCCCCCCCCCCCCCGAATACTTAAGGACTCTGTGTTCATTAATTTTTAGCTACTTTTTTGAACTTTGTTCTAATAGTCGCAACCTGTTTATTGGTCCTAGTGAGGAGGTGGGTGAAACTCTTCCTTACTGACTTTAAAAGAAAGATTTCAAGTACTATAGTGATATTTCTTTCAATTTAATGTTTGAACAATCAACATAGTGTCCAGATATCTTCCACTTCTCACATTTTATTCATTCTTAACTTCAGTGAGGACATATTTACCCTCGTCTCTAGGGAAGTGGTACCACATAGCGGAAGTTCAGACGGTATTGACGCACAGCACAGTTGAGATTCGAGGAGGTCTGCCAGCTCTTGTCCTCCTGTAAAGACTGATGCATGTTCTTGTTCTCAAAGCTGCAACACCAAAAGGCAGGGGCCAGGCTCAGGCTCTGCTTCTGTCATGGTTTTTAGAAGGAATACGTATTTACTGTGGTCTCATGTGACCTGTGGCGTGTAAGGCACAGTTTTCTTCACTGCTTATCCATGTAAGACTCAAACAGCACTTTCACCTGGTCTTTATTCAGGCAGCTTTTTCTTGGCTTTATTTACCTGACATGTGTCTTCAGGATATCTCTTTTTATGATTTGGCTTGCGTATTCTTCTTTTTTTCCTGCACTTTTAGAAATAGCATTGTTTTTAATGAAAGTTGTATTTTTATTTTAAAGAAAATCAGCTAACTGCTCCCTCCTTTCAGAACTCAATTAATAAGGCAGAATATCCAATATCCACGGGATTTATATGAATATATAATCCAAAAAAGATGCCACAATCCTCTTTGGAAGGATTGTTCATCCTGTATAGTAGGGTAGATTAAATTAATAAATCTTACTGTGATTTAGTGTGTATTAGAATAAAGCTATGATACAGTTATAGTTTATATCTTTTTAATATCTAAATTCATATTATCTCCTGAGACCTGTGACCTCTTTTATGACTTGGTGCTTTCCCATTTTTCCAAAAATAGTTGTACTGAAACTTAGTTGTGCTACATGACAAAACATTTATTTTTTTGATGAAGCAAAACATTTTATGTTGCTATTTGGTCATTAGTTTTTTTCTCTTTTTTTTCCAAGTAATTCCACATGTTAAATAAGGTTACCAAAAGAGCACTAAAGTACTGGAATCTCAAAAAGTAGAATTTCATTTGGCAATACTTGTTTTAAAATAAAATTGTACAAAGTAATCTGTATGCAGAGGATATGATCTAGGGAGCTTTTTCCGATTTACCTGAACTTTGTAAAAGTTATAGGCCGATTATCAGTCTCAGAGGAAACTTAATTTGTTTTATATTGCTAAGTATATTTTATAATATATTTAGAGTAGAACATTTCCCTATTTAGAGAAGTAGAATTTTGGAATTCTAAATATATTTTAGAATAAATCTAACTAGGAATTTAGAATTCTACATTTACATTTAGATTTTAATTTGAATTACATTTTAATTATAGTTTAGAATTGAGACTTTAAATATGTTTAGATTATATTCTGGAATGCAGTAGAAAGTCTTCAAAAGAAAACCTATTAGAGAAAGTATTTTTATAGAGGTAATAAAAAATTAAATATACGAACTCATGTAAAGAATTTCCACTGCAAACTGAAATGTTCCTTTTATGTTCTTTTTAATCTGCATTTTTACTTAGTTTAGCTATGGTAGTATTTTCTCAGAATTTTAAAGCTTCCTAACAGATACATAAAAAATCCAAAATCACATTAAAATTTAAGAAATTACTTTGAAAAAATCTCAGCCTTGATACCGAATTAGAATGATATCAAGAATTATAATTGACCTCAGGATATTGTTACTTTTTTATCCTACAAACAAAGGCACCTGAAAAGTTAAAAGACTAGAAAGCCTATGTTTATTTTTCCAATGAAAGAGTTAATGTGCTACTTTATTTTTAAAGCAAGATACAGCAGTATGTAAGCAACAGCAGTGACGTTATCTGAGAGAACATAATGCAGAGCTATTTTATTTTAATGGCTCTGTTACTCATTTTTGACATCAACTGTTTAAAAAACCAAACTGTACTTTCCTAGCTCAAGGTAAGTGCCCAGACAAAATTTCTCCATTCAGATAGCTGAAACACAGAGGAAAAATACAGAAGAAGTCCAGAGTGGCATATGTTAATTCAGTAAGTTGATTTGTTTTTCTCCCCATTTAAACAGGAGAAGGAATGTCAAAGGTGAAGTGGTAAAGCATTAGCATGTTCCTACCGTGTGAAGAGATACAACCTGATTTATTTCTATGGAAATTGTGATGTTTCTGCTGTAATAGCCATATGGTTTAATTTATCTGACTGTTTTGGAGTTTTGTTTATTTTTCATATGCAGGTGGTTCAGAAGTGCCTCTCCTTTTTCCAGCTAAACTGTCCTGTCCTCCAGACCAAAGATTTAACATAAAACCTCTTGATTACAGTATAGGGTTTTTTCCATCTAGGAGACTCAAAAAATGTTTCAAGAAGGAGAGGTGCATTTAAGACCAAGCCCAACTTGTTCAGTGTCACTATTCAGGAACAGCAATGCTCTGCAGACATATCAGTTCCCTTTAAAACAAACCTGAAGAGAAAGGAATGTGAGAGAAGCAAAATATGAACTGGCAAGTTAGGCTATTTCTACCTCGAGCACATACAGAGATGTTTTCACAACTTGGGCTGTCGAACTTCTGTTAGCTAATTGGGCTTAAAATAGAGTTGAGAACTGGGTTACTTGGGCATTTGAGCGTAGCTGGAATTCAAGCTTTCAGAGTAGTCTGGGTTGCATCTGAGGTGACAATCTGTGTTGATACCCACATCACCTTGGTTCTGCTGTTGCTTCAAATTCCTTTAGTAAACTAAGTTTGGGCACATTAAAAATGCACTTTTTCTCCCCCACTTGGTAGATATTCCTGTACTGTACAGATTCAGAGCCTCTGTAATACAGAGACTAAACATCATTATTTCCATCCTTTAGACTAGTCACTAGTATTATCTTGCTACTACTGCAGCTCAAGACAAGACCATAGTGTTCAGTAGTGCCAGTGGTTTCAGCTTTTTTTTTAATGTTATCTGCCTGTAGTAATCCAAGAAGCCATTCTAACTCATGCAGGGTAGTGTAGGATATCAGCCCGACTGGGGTCTAACAGAGAGCTTAAATGTTTAGATAGAGGCCTCTTCTTAAGAGTTAGAATTTTAGGTTTTAGGCTGAGAAAGGTCCCGAGGGCCTGTGCTTCTCTCTCCTAAATATTTCATAAACTGATCTTTGTGAGAGCCCCAAATTGTGCAAAACTCAAAGTGGTCCAGTCTTTCACTTCACTGCAATGAGCCATATGTGGGCAAAATCTGCTATTATTTCTTGTGAATGACACATAGGAGGTGAAACTCCTGATTCTTATGACAAAAAAAACCAATAAAAAAGCTTTTGATTAGAGGGTATATTTGGGAGAGAAAGAGCCCCCATCTCAGTCTGGAGGTCAGATGGGGGAGCAGCTCTGCAGCTGTCCTCATGGTGGTTGCTTCACCAGCCTCAGCATGATGGAGATCTGTCCGTGCTGACCCAACAGGGGTGGGAGTTGGGAGAGAGAGCTGGAGGTTACGAAAGTGTGGTCACTATTGCAGTATCTTATGGGAATAAACCCCAACCCCCAAAAAAACTCCAGTACACTGTTTTGCTGCTTGGAATACAAGTCAGGTTCAGGTTGCAGGTCTTGGATGAACATGCCCTTTTCAGATATGGGTGCTTTAATTTGAGTAGGTCAGTGAACAATTAACAACCTCTGCAGGGCTTTCTTGCCCCTAAACGCTGAGATCAGAACCCTGTTTTTAAGATATTTAATACTTCCTAAGTCTGGAGGGACACAAGAAGGAAAGGTCCTGGCAGTTTTCTGTAGTATCAATGAACCCGTCTTCACCTGTGGATAACAAGGGGCCAACAGGGATCAGAATTAAGGGCTATAGGCTCACCTTCACGTTCATTAGTGGTGTGCCTCAAAGGAGCATAAGCGGTATTGTAACCTGTGTCAACATTTGGGTCTGTCAAAGTGCTTTGTGATATTAGGTTGGCTTCACTGGCATTTAACACAGGGAAGAAAACTCCGGTAATACCAACACATTCTGTTCCAAATTTTTCAGAACAAAACGTTTTCATTCTTGCTCTGAAACATTATTTCCAGTGTACTTTATATAATGTGACAATATTTTAAACATTTTAAAGTTTGAAATATAGTTGAAGTGATTTTGTCAAAATGAGATGATGATAGTAAACTTGATAAACTTTCTTCATCTCTGTCTTCTTGGTATTTCCTTCTGTCAAGGATTTTAGCACTTTGGAAATTTGTTGCAATTCTGAAAGAAGTGAAGGGTCAGATCTACCACCCACGTGAGGTACATTGCTGTACCTATTTATAATGGTTTATGTTCCAGGTCTGCAGAGGGGTAACAGCAGATCTGTGCTTCTTAGGCTCTTCTAGCACTTTATAGAGTTCAGAACCAGATTTGGACCTGATCTGCCTTCCTTTCCCAATCCAATTAAGACCAAAGTCATTAAAGACTGGAGAAACAGGGGACCCTTACAATATATCCGCCCGTTCACCTGCTCAACAGCACATTGTTTTCCTTTCAGCCCACTGGGACAAGTGTACTTTGCAGCCAGATGTCTAGGTGAATCTTCTCTTAAAAAAAAAGTTTACTTACTAGGTAAGAAACTGTTGGGAAGGCATCTCTTGGGTTCCTTCCCATTAGCTTGAATGACTTCCCTGCTCATGTTCTGCTACATGGAAGTTTTAGTTATAGTTTCAGAGCTTAGTCAGATATGTCAGTTTGGTGATCATATATATATTTAACGTAGATTTAACAGGCAGCTTTAGCATTTGTATTTTCTTACAGAGTTAATGAGGACACAATATGGATGTAAATGAATTCATTCAGTAATTATGTCCTAAATTATCTTAATATTGCCTTAGACTATAAAACTACATATGGAAGAAATATTTTCCAAGCCTAGAAAGCCTGGAAAGTTTGGCTCTTGTTTCATATTATCTTTAAAATTCACACATTTTCTCAACTTCAAATAGAAAATAAGACCTAATAAATATAAAATTAATGTAAATATGAGGATGCTTTGGTTTTCTGGGATTCCACTGTGATATTGTAGGTTTCTGACTTTCAGGAATTCTTTAATCCTTGAATAAACATGGTATCATACTATTAAAATGCATGTATATATCTATTTAGAATGTTCAGTGATGAAGATTACTCCTAAAGAGAATAAGTCTCCCCTGCCCCCACCATCCATTCTCCTTGCTTTTGGCCAGGCAATTCCTCAGGAATGTTTCTCTGTTTCTTTTTAAAGAAATCAGGTCCTCCGGGTCAAAAAGGAGATTACAAAGATTTCCCAAGGATAAAACAGTTAAATTGCCATCAGTCTCTAAGGTAGTTAGAGACTGCAGTCTGGTGTTTCTGTCCTTGCATTGCTTTTCCTCTGAGAGTGCCTCTAAGACCTGGTAGTTAAAAGTATAAAACACAATTTAACAAAAACATCCATAATGATAAGTTTTATTATGCTATATTTCCATGGTTTAACTGTTCTCCAAGTGGTCCAAGGATTTGGAAGGTCTAAGTAAATTCCCATTAAGGGAAAAGAGGGCAATAAAATTTTTAATAATGCTGGTGTTACCTTACTGTGAGAAGCACTGGCAGTTAGTGAATATGAATTAAATTCCACTTAAAAGATTTGGGATCCTTTTATTTCATTGACAGTTATGAACTAAAGCTGTAGATCTCACCATTTTAATTAATTATGATTATTAATAATTGTTATTATCTGAAAACTGATGGTGCCTGGAAGACATGGCGTTACAATTACCACACTTAATTCTAAGGGCTTAATTCTGTCTTCTCAGTGCAAGGTCTCAGAGGGAGGACAGCTGTCAAGCATTACAAAGCGTCAGGCTGTCCCCCTTTGGCTGGAAGGTAGAGCACACAGATCGTTCCAGTCTCTTCTGTGGGTGGCTAGTGCTGCTAAACTGTAGGACCTCCAGGAGTGCAATTATGTCATCTCCTAAATTTGCTGGTTTGGATGCCCTTAGAGGGGTCAGCTAGAGTTTATCTTTAGTAAATATATAAATAAATAAAATCCTCAAACTAGTGCAAGACAAGACACAGAGAACTGGGTGATATTGATGTCTGTGTAGCACAAAGCAGGACAGATGTTTATTTTCCTTAAAATATGACCTTTCTATTTGTGCAGTTCTGTGCAGTGGCAAAATAGTTACCTGCTTGAGCTGTGTTTTTTCAGTAATGTGTGTGCTTGTGTAGACACACACATACACACAGAGTAGTAGGTTTCTAATTCACTCTGAAGACAGCAAGGTCCATAAAAGGTCTGTAACCTTTGTAGAGTACTCTGGTATGGTGTATGTGCACTTTGCTGATCTCTGAGGACTTAAGGAGCAAGAGTAGCATCACTTTCCAGTAGTTAGCACTTCAACCCTGTTTGAAGCTACTGATGAGTCCAGGAAATGTCCAGAAAGTGACTCATTACACCCCTTTGTATCAGGGAAGCATGCCATCACCTGCACTGTTGCTAACCACGGCACCAAATTTCAGTGGTTGATATAAATAATAATAATTCAAAAAGGGCGCAACAGTAGCCTGATGCTAGGGGATATTCAATGTGCTGCAGGCTGTTAAACTCAGAGTAAACTCTAGTTAATGTGGTCAAAAGTGATGCAATAGAAGAGAATAGACTATTTCTGATGCAGTGGAAGAGAATAGACTATTTCAGTTTGAAGAAACCTACTACAACCGTCTAGTCCAACTGCCTGACCAATTCAGGGCTGACCAAGTTAAAGCATATTATTAAGGGCATTGTCCAAATGCCTCTTAAACACTGATAGCCATGGGGCATCAAGCACCTCTCTAGGAAGCCTTTTCCAGTGTTTGACCACCCTCTCGGTAAAGAAATGCTTCCTAATGTCCAGCCAAAACCTCCCCTGGTGCAGCTTTGAACCAGTCCCACATGTCCTGTCACTGGATCCCAAGGAGAAGAGATCAGCACCTCCCACTCCATGTCCCCTTGTCAGGAAGCTGCAGAGAGCAATGAGGTCACCCCTCAGCCTCCTTTTCTCCAAACTAGACAAACCCAGAGTCCTCAGCTGTTCCCCAAATGACATGCCTTCTGGCCCTTCCACCAGCTTTGTTGTCCTCCTCTGGATGCATTCAAGGACCTTCATCCTTCTTAAATTGTGGGGCCCAGAACTGCAGACAGTACTGGAGGTGAGGCTGCACCAACGCTAAATACAGCGGGATAATCACCTCCTTTGACTGGCTTGTTATCCTGTGTTTGATGCATCCCAGGACGTGGTTTGCCCTCCTGGCTGCCAGGGCACAGTGCTGCCTCATACTGAGCCTGCTGTCAACCAGCAGCCCCAGATCCCTTTCTGCAGGGCTGCTCTCCAGCCACTCCTCTCCCAATTTATACTTGTGCCTGGCCTTACTTCGTCCTAGATGCAGAATCCAGCATTTTGACTTGTTAAATTTCATCCCATTAATCACAGTCCAATGGTCCCATCTATACAGATCCCTCTGCAGGATCACTTGTCCCTCAAGAGAGTCAGCAGCACCTCCCAGTTTGGTATCATCCCCAAACATGCTAATGGGGCATTCAACCCCTGCATCCAGATCATTGATAAATATATTGAACCCTATTCTGGCCCTAGAATTGAACCCTGAGGAACACTGCTGGTGACCGGTCACCAGCCAGATGTAGCCCAATTCCCTACAACTCTTTGAGCTCTGCCTTTCAGCCAGTTTTTCACCCAGCGCACCGTGAACCCACTCATCCCACAGTTGGACAACTTGTCCAGAAGGATGCTGTGAGGGACAGTATCAAAAGCCTTACTAAAATGCAGAAAAACTACATCCACCACCTTCCCTTCACCCCCTGGGCAGGTTACCTCACCATAGAAGGATATCAGATTCGTTAAACAGGACTTTCCCTTTGTGAACCTGTGTTGACTGTGCCTGATGATTGCATTCTTCTTTAAATGCCTTGCAATAGTACCTGGTATAATCTCCCTAATTTTTCCAGGAACTGGGATTAGACTTAACACGTCTATAGTTTCCTGGGTCTTCCCTCTCACCCTTTTTGTAGATTGGAATAATATTGGCTAGCTTCCGCTCAGCAGGGACCTCGCCAGAAGGCCCAGGGTTCAGCTGCAGCTCTTTGAGGTGTCCACAAGAAGAATTCCCCATATATGTTTAAGGAGGGTTTATTAATGGGCATGCATGTGGAGGTGTGAGACAGGGCTCATCCATGCTATAGACTTGCACCACTTCAGCTGGAGTTGCCTTTCAAAGAGAAGGCAGCATGAAATTATTATCGCAGTGCTAATATACTTTAATTAGGCTTAGTCAAACCAATTCCTATTTAATTTATGATAAACTAACTCAGTTTAACTGCATGTTAAACTAAACATAAGTCATTGTTCCTGAAATGAAGATACCGATGGACCAATTGCACAGACTGGGATTAATATCTTAGACCCTGTTGCCGTTTTTCCCATTAGTTGAATTAATTTAAATTGTTGGGGTTTTTTTTTCCCTCCAAAAAAAGTTCTCCCTCATTCCCCTGTGCTGTGTACATCTATAAATTTTAAGGTAAAATATTCAAGTGATCCTTGAGAATAATAGTTTTCTATCAATATTTCTTCTTAGTCTACTTTGATATTTTCTCAATATTTTTGTTTTCTAATATTCTAAGAGCATATTCTTGGAGTGTTTCAGTGGCTTATTTCCAGCTCTCTTTGAACCTTTACTGTTGAACTCTCAAGTTTCCAACATGTATTCTTATAGATGCAAATTCAGAATACTGTTGGGTTTTTTTTTTTTAAGATTAGAGTTTTTGAGTGTGCTCCATCCTCTCTGGTGATTTCATTCAGATTTATTTGCCTGTTCTCTGAGGTCACCTTGAGTTCCAACTTGAAATGACAGTAAGCTCAATTGTCCCTTTTTTTCTCATCATTAAGGAACTTCTAACTAAATTATTAAGTGTCTTACAAGATTCGCAGTGAAATAGAAGGTCAAATTCCAAATGAGCTGGAGAGACATTCTCCCTAAAGCCAAGGAGGCTGATTTTTATTTTTTTTATAGGTACGTGAAACTAAAGTTTCAAGTTATGAATGTTTAGATATTAATGATTCTGGAAAGGAAAATTTCTTTGTCAAATTGTGAAGGCTGTCTTAGTTTAATATTTACATTGCTAATGTGTACTGATGGGATGAATAAGAAGTATTTTTGTTGTACTGTTGTGAAATTTGCAATTTTGCATGAATTAATTTTGTACTTCGAGCTAGTCATTATCCTATGAACTTACTGCTTGCTTTCTTCTACTTCTTTCTTGCCCACATTTGGCAGGAAGAGAAGCCTGTTCCTTTGGTATAGTCTAATGTTATGAACATCCTTTTTATAATTTAATTATATAAATAACCAAATCTAGTGCATTTTACAGTACATTTCCTTAAGCAAACTGGATGGAATGCTTTTTAATAACCATATAGCCATTTGATGATTTTTATACTTGCCATTTGAAGACAGTTTGGATATAGATTGATATAGAATTACTTAAAGTACTGCATATAAATTAAACATTAAAAAGGTAGATACAGCCAGACTAAGCAGCTCAAGTATAATCTTTGGTTATGCAGTTACTGCCTCAAGGACACTCCATCCATTTCATATCATATGTCCTTCTTTTGAAAGATGATCACTGGGTTCAAGTAACATTTCAGCACACAGGAAATTGCATAATTTATAGACTTTTAGAAATGAAAACCAGAAAACTGGTTTTCATAAATTAAATCTCCCTCTCTTTTTTTCTTCTCTCCCCTTACAGATTGGAACACTGAAGGATTACTACCACTTCTACCATAGTAAAACAATTAAAAGGTCAGTTCTTTCAAGTAGAGGTACCCACAGCTTCATTTCAATGGAGCCAAAGGTAAGAAAATCCATGTATATGTCTGAGGCAAAAGCCTTTGCATTTTTTATATGAAATATCATACCAGAGGACATTCACCTGAATGGCATATAGCATTACAAGAACTGACACACTATCTATTTGCTAAGGTTCTGCTTCTCATTAAAACAAAGCAAAGACAATACCATGCTATTAAGTATGTGCTATTCTTGGAATATAAGGTCCAACATTATTCATGGAGGAGTACAGGAATTTTGTTAATGCACTAATCACTGTGCTGTGCTTCTCTGCAAAACCACATGTGTAACATTCATGTTTGCAGATCTCCTTCTGTAAATCAACCAGCTTTCAGAATGAAGATGAGCAATGTAGGATGGTATGATGTTCAGAGGAAAGTTTCTCTTGCTTTTTTCTGGTCTTTTTCTGGACTTGGTGTATGAGGGATTAAAACAAGAATGCTCTTTTCTGTGGTTCTTTTGCTAGTTCCTACTGATCTTAATTTTAAGATCTGTTTGAAAAATGGTGTCATATCTTTGGGCTATATATTATAGTAGGTAAACTGTCAACATCATTTAATTACTGATTTATAGTTAAGTATAATATTGTGTTGTATCTGTACCCAAGACACACTTTTGTTTTAATCCTTTAATTTCAGTGTTTAGTAGCTTCATCAGTGACTGTAGAATTGGACTTCCTCTGGTTTTCTTTTAGAAAGGAAGTTTGGAGAAGATCTAATTAGCTTTTTTATGCTGTTCATGCAACCCACTCTCACCAGCAAACCCCAAAGTCCCTGGTGTTTTTCACTGGTGATAACAGAGTCAAGCTTTTTTTAAGTCCTTGGATGATGACTGTTGTCTGTGAAGGATTTGTCAGGTTTTACTTGACAAATAATTTATGAGAAGTAAAACTTATCAGTAAAATACAGTTTGAATACTGTAGATGTACAGTGTACAAGTTTAGCATCATACAGGAATACTTCTGCAGTCTGGAAAGCCATATTTAGGGCTGAAGTTCCTCTTGAGGATGGGACATGACTAGGGAAGTGCACATGTTAACCCTTCAATAACATCAGTAGCTCTGCTGAGCAGTATATTTTGGGGATTAATATGAAAATGATCAGGGCCCAAACCTCTGTTCCCACAAGTGCTGAGACCCAGCGTTCAAACAAGCACCGCACTTAGAATAGGCGATACCACAAAAGGAAGGGAAAGTGTTCACATCTGTGTCAGCCTATGCTCTTTTCCATGTGTGCAGAGGTGGAGTGAGTTACACACAAACACACAAGTTCACACGCACGTACCACCATAAACTTTGGTGTTACACCCAGCTTCCAGATACCCCTTCTGCACCTATGGCAGCCAGCCCAGACTATTGTGGCCAGAATCATGAGAGACTCTAAAGCAGAAAAAAATCAGAGCCATCATTTATTTTCCAGTGCTTTCCATGTTAGGCTGTTTAGGTCTTGTGCCCAGTCTGTCCTGCTGCTGGTACAGAATTTCTGAATTTCTGAATCATTGTTAAATATCACTTCAATATTGAAAAGCTTTAGTGAGGGTTGTGCAAGGTACTCAACCCTGTTAATGATTCTGTACCCAAAGAGAAGCTGATGGTCTAATACTGAGATCTGGCAAAAGTGTTTGTGATTGACTTTGTGACTACTCAACTGAACATGGGCTTGGGAATTCTTGTGTGGCTGCAAACATGTCAATATACGGACATGTATTTGTAGAATAAAGGACGGTTTGTCCTCGGTGTGTATAACATTTAGTGATTATCAAGGCAGACTGGAGATCTAATTTTAATATATAAGCTGGACCTTTTAAAAACAAAAGCTTTAATCTTAAATAAGGCATATTGCACGGCTATAAGAATTTTAAAGGACCAGTACTATATGCTATTATATTTATGAGTGTTACTGTATCTAATGCCAATATTTGCAGCAGATTAGATGGCATGTGTATTTGTGAACAAAGGAGCACTGTGGTTTGTTTACTTTCCAAATCACTTAACAGTAGTTTACTTAATGCTTAAAATCCTCTCCATGTAACACACAATCTCCGTGTAACATGTACACACAATTAACTTGATCTGTGCTTGCTTCAGATGTGGATCACTACTTTGATCCTTTATGAAATTTTAAATGATGGAATTTTTACTGAGTGGTATTTCATTAAGTAATTAACTGCATATAATGGAAGAACCGTTATGAAATCTGGTATTTCTAAACTACTTGTGTGGATAGTGTTTAATTTCACTGTATGAATGCACAAAGATATACAGGTAGTATAAAATCTTGCTATTGTAGATTTCAATATATGAATTGCTCTGAAGAACTTTGGCTTGGTTTTTTTCTTCTGGAAAAGCCTCTTGACACTTATAAACAATATGAATAGATCCAACAGAGGGCATAAACTGAAGACATGTGGATTACACATTTTGACAATTTTCTCAGCATTAACCAAGCATTAATCTGTATTTAGGTGCAAAGATAAAGGATATGCAGTGTAATACATTTGTCCATTATGATCCACGTCTTTGCCTAGCAATGCTACGTGTTGTCATTTAGAGATTAAATGGATTAAGTAGTTTTAGGAAGAGATGCCCAAATGAGGCTTTAATGTCCATAACATAGGTTGTCATGTAGAAAATTTGAAACATAGCTTTATCCACAGCATCCTTTCCAGGCCTGTGTATAGTTATGTGGTGTTTCCTATGTGTTGATAGAAAAACAAAGAAGTGAGAGAAGTTTGTGGATTCAAAGCAGAGATTAGTACTATGCATCAAAGCTAAGCGTTGAATGAAATCTATTACAGAGGTTTCCTGTCTCTCCAGCTGATGTGCTGCTTGTGGTTAGCCTTTGGCAGGGGTAAATGAAAGCACCATACCATGAAACAAGAGTCTTTTTTAACTTCATAGAGTTTGCTCAGCAAAGTTATTTTGGTGACGCCACAATGCATGAAACAATGGGAGCAGGAGCAAAAAGGAAGTGGGAAAATGGACAGAACCAGTCCATAGCTGAAAGGTATCCTGAAGCTCTAATTCAACTATTAAATTGTTGAGTTTATTGCTGGTAGACCCTCTATTGAAATCAGACTATTACAGCACTTGCAGGGGTGGGAATAAAGAGCTGTGGTGCACCTCTGGCTTTGCCACGGTAGTGAAACAAAGAGTCACAAAGTGGAAAAAATTGCAAAGAATGATTGTTACCTCAGTCTGTAAGTCAGACTTTATATGAATAAAAAGCATAAGGAAAATCAGGTGGAGCTTTTCTATCACTGAAGAGATTGCAGTTCCAATGAAATGTCAGAGTTGAAGCTCCTATGCATGACAATAATACATAGAAGTTACATGGACATTGTAGATAAGAAAGCTGTCTTTTTATACTGAACAGTTACCTGAGATGAAGAGTTTGTAGAGAAGGGCTGTGATAATGAAATTTGTGACTCATATGGTAAAAAATATCCCACAGAATCAAGTAGCATAAATGACAAAGCAATAATCCTAGAAGAACATAATTCTTAAGGTAATAAAAGGCAGCTTTAAGATTGATAATATATTCAAATTGATGTACATATGAACTAAGGTTTGTTCCATTTTGCTTATGAGGTCCCCAGTGCTTTGCATCACAATGGAGATTTGAAAAAGACATGGCCCCCAGCAATGCTCAAAAATGTAAAATTAATAATTCATGTTCCTGTAAAGTGTCACATTTACTAATGGGGAAAACATTTTACAGCATTAGTGTTTGTTTATCAATCTCAACTAACATGACATCTCATCTTTTTTTAAATTTTAATTAATTTCAGGTAGATTTATTTGGGGTTTGAACTCCTGGTTGATGGGTCAGGTTCACTCATCTTTTAGAAATGGAAAGACTTCCAGGCTCACTTCCACTGAAATAAGTAAAGCTACCTAATTTCAGCAAGATACCCTGCTTGAGCAGTATTTTGCAAAAGTGTCATGCGTTTGTCACCTCTGCTCCAGAATCAGAATACCTGGGGAAACATTACTCCAGACATTTACATGTTACCCAGCCTGACCTATCCACACATAGAACAGATGTGTGTAACCTGGTGATATAAAAATGCTAGTACCATGACTGGGCGGGGGGGATTCCTACCTTTGCCATAACAAGCTAAATGGAACTGGTGGTTGCAGCATGTAAAATGCTGGCAAGTGTATCTTTGATGAGACAACACAGAATGATCTGCCCTGTCTTCAGAGGATAAGAAAGTAATGCCAGAATCCTGTCGTCATTACTGGTAGGACATTGTGGATGTTCATAAGAGGGCAGAGGGAAGCAGAATAGTAGCAGCCACAAGTAGATGTTTCATCTTGTTGCTATGTAGTTACACCAGTTCATATTGCTAAATCATATCCTGGGTTGATACAGGAGATAGATATCTAAAGAGTAGGGGAAAAGGTGGATTTCACCACAAGCTAATGGTCTTGCTTTGGCAAGGAGTATGCCACTACTTGTGGAGTGCGCCATTGGGAAGCATACATTCAATCACTCTGGATCAGACTGCTCATTGCAAATAGAGAGGAGGGTTAAAATTTTTAGTGCTAGGATAGTTGTCAAATTCTCTTTTCCAATTATTTATGAATTTAAATGTTCCAAGATTGCAGTGTGAGGTTGAGTAAGGAGAAAATAAAGCTTCAAACAATTTGGATTTAATGTAGGGGGTGCAAAATTCAGCAGGAATGAAGAATGTTATTACAGTACTAAAACCCCAGGCTTTTAAAAGCCAGCATCGTGGACTTACTGCTTAGACTAATTCAGATGAGAATGTTGTTATGGGTGAGGTTGTGTTTCATATTGGCAATGCTAAGTGTTAAGTTGTTAAACCTCATTAGTGAACAAAAAGATTTTGTTAGCTAAATAGAATAGCACAAGAGTTAAACACTGGGACCAGGTGATTTACTGATGTCTGCCTGGGTAGCCATAATCTGTACAAGCACTCAGAGGACAAAGAATCAATACTACTCTACTTGGTTGCAAAATAATAGGAACTGTCATGTTGTTTTCCATGTTCAGAGTTTGACTGGAGGTTTAAGTTAGTATTAAGTAATACAGTATTTACCACTGTGGACCCTTTATTTAACTGCCTCAAAAAGCTTTTACATGAGCAGTCCTTCCATCTTTAACTTAGTCAAAATCAAGGATCAGACTTGCTATTTCCAGGGAGCCTGTTGCTGGGTGAGCTAGGACATGAACTGAATCACAATGTGTGAGAGGGTATAGCAACATCTCCTTTTAGTACCTGCCTTCAGAGTACTAAAAAGTTTCATGTAAACATGAGCAAATAGTCCTACAACTTGGATCTCTTTTCAGGGCTTTTTGAGATATGAAGTTACTGCTCACTGACAAAGAACTGCACTGGATCCTGCTGTAATTAGTGTTGTAACCGCATTTCATGTTGTAAAGTTTGCACAAGTTGGTATTTTGTTTGCTTAAAGGTGATTGAAATCCATACTTGTAGGGATGCCTGGTATGTTAGTTTTAGCCTAAACTACATTCTCCATCAGCAGAAATCCCTGGGTAGTCTGTGTTGCTTCAGCAGGCATCAAGAATGATTTTACCATGCTGAGACTGCATCAAACTGCTTTTCATCTGTGACCCAGTATGGACTAGACTGCAGTTCACAATATACCTATACCTAGAGGAAAACCATAGTGATTAATTCCAGTGAGTAGAGCAATAATGGAGTGGAATTGCAGCTGCGTTTTCTAGCAGGTTTCTCCCTTGTCTGCATCGACCCAATAGCTGAAACACTTGAGAAGGTGGGGTGAAATGTCTAATTGTTCTGAGGAATAACAACCTAAAATTTGGTGTTCCGTTTGAGAACATGGAACAGTGTTTGGTCTGTTGGATGATACAAACCAGCTCAAAGCTGAACCTTGGGTGACCATAACCTAAAGATGAAGAGCTTAATCCAGAGCATGTTCAGGCAGTATCACATGAGTATACATGGCCTTCCCCTTGTACTGTACTGGCCAAATCCAGTGCTGCTGTAACAGGAGATAACAGTTCTTCAGTCAGCAAATTTTGTCATATAATGGTAATTTCTCTTCATTTAACTAGAATAGGTAGAAAGTTAATGAAGTTAATTGTAACACTAATGGGACTGAAGTTTATTTGTGAAGAATAAAAGCTTTGGTAATGTCTAATTCTATTACTATATTAATGATAGCTGACTTAAAGAAATCCTCAAAAAATAATCACTGAAGCTTCCTAGTGGAACTACCTTTTGATGTTTTCTACTAAAAGCAGAAAAATGGCCAGTAGAAATTCAGTGCAATATAATTTCAGAAAAGAAAAATGTCCACTGTCAGGGAATATGGAAGTGTTTCTTGAAATAAATTATTGTGTTTGATTGCTTAAACTTACGTTTCTGTTTCATCATGATTATCCCAGTTGTTAGCACCTTCCTCAAAGAATTTTTGTCTCCTCGATGTTGCTAATTGCATGTACATTAAAAAAAAATGCTAGATTTCAGAACATCCCAATTTTCTGGTTTCCAAGTAATTTTACAGAACTCCTTGGCAATGACAATCTCACTGTTAACTTTTGGGCAAGAATTGGAGATTAGTCAAGAGGTTTTAACTGGCTCACTTCCTAATTAGTGTAGCAAATGGTTTGAGGAATGAAAAAAAAACATTATTCAGCAGGATTGCATTCTCTTGCTATTTTCATATCATTATTTTCTTAAGCTGGTAATGAAATGGGCAGAGAAATTGAAAGACCACAGCATGGCAAGGAGTTGGGTCAAGATTTTGACCAGTAGTATGCTGGGAAAAACTTCAGATCCCCACCCTTTTTATTAAATTATCGCAACTTCACAGAAGCCCAGTGTCAGACCAGCTGTCAAATCTCCCATTCCAGCACTCAGCAGTTTGTAGGGATTGCGGTAGAGCTGCTATTATGGTCTCTGGACTTCACGGTCAATGAGAAAGGTGTTGGCTGACCCTAAAGAGGCAGGCAAGGACTCAGCTGTCTCTCAGAGAAGTAGCTAAAATCTTCTGAGACAAGAATATTCAAAATGAGTCAGTTTTCATCGGTCTTTTGAGTTTGTTGTATTTGGAGCCTCCTGGTTTTAGGGAGGCAAAAGCAAAAGACCCTACATATATTCAGTGGCCTGGAGTTTTGCAAGGGACTTACTCTATCAAGAGAGAGAGAAAAAAAAAGTAGTAACCGATTCTGAATTTTGCAGAGTAACATATGTCTTGAGTGTAAGTCTTAAAGACTTCAAAAAATTAGCTGGATTGTAGCTGGATTTTAGCTTAGAGCTGTTTAAAAACATGGGGGATTTTTCTTTTGAGAAGTTGTGTTCTTTGACCTCTCTGCATTTGGTGAATTTGGGGCTCTTGCCAACAGGACTCTTTGGCTTTTGCTTTGTAGTGTGTGTTCTGCTGTTAAAAAAACATTCTCTTTCCAGTAAACATGTCGAGCAGAGGTTAGGATCAGTGGCAATATTTGTGACTGTAGTCTAGATCTTGTTACAGAAATTTGTTCAGAAACCTTCAAAAATACATAGAAATGTTCTTTAGGAGTGATGGAGAAGAAAACTCCCTCTGAAAGTGAATGTTATACAGTGTTCATCCGCAATTTAAGGTTTAAGATTCAAAATGTAACATACCTCTTAAATTTCTTGAATTTGAAGACAAATTAAGGAAAAGAGTTTTCCCTTCACTGTCACTAGAGGAACCTCAACAAAAACCTGTATTTTGGTATCTTAAAGCCTAAATCTAACCTGTTCATACGTGATAGTGGTCACAATTTTCTTGTGCAGACAGATTTTACTGGAGCTGCAGTGCTAATCCTAGCAATGGATAAATTCAGAAAAATGTCTTACTAGACCTAACTGCATATTTATTTAACATTGGCTTTAGCATTTGTTATCTTACTTTAGAAAATAAAATTCCTTAGGATATTGATAATTATTTTTGAATGCTTGTTTTGGTTCCTACCTTATATTGTCTAGGTATTGGAACATTTCAGGATATCATAATTGCAAAGTTGACTATACATTAATGAAATAACAAAAGCAAGGAGGAAAAAACCTCTGTCCACCCATTGCTTCATCAGAGGACACTTCAGCATCACAACCGTGGAGTTAAAGGTTGGAGAAATGATTTGGGCAGCATGCACTCCAGTATGGTGCAGCATGCTATGGGAGTCTTCAGCTGGCAATTGATTTGAGCAGGGACTAGTAGAGGTCACAGCCACTTTTGCTGAGAGTGTAAAAGGTATATGCAGCATGCTGTGTAGCTAACTTAATTAGGCATCGTTGGGTTCGTCCTGTGTACCCTACCTAAATGCTTTCTAACTTCTCTACATTTTGGGATAAGATTTTCTCAGCACCTCTCTGTCAGAATTTCTAAACACGTGGCTGTTCTTTCTTGCTTAACAGCACATCTGCCTGGTTGGCTCTCCCCATGCAAGCTGGGAGTACTCATCCTCATTCAAAGTGAGATCGTTAATGAGGGACATACAATGGATATGCAGCCAGATCGCACAGGCTTGTGCAGCTTTATTTTGTAAGTGCAAATGCTACATTAAAAAACCCAAGGAAAATCCATTTTCAGCCTGAAAAGGAAAAGGGTGTTACATTCCTCTCACAGTTCAGGAACTGCTAAAGGATTTTGCTCAGCCTTAATGATGACAAAAGCACTTTAGGTAAATCTATGTGTGGGAGATTTAAACCCATAAGATGGCTATTTCATCATAGCAGTTATAGACGTGTAAAAGCAGAGGGTTATAAGGGAAACTGCTTGGCAATCCTTAGTTCATGGATGCTCGTAGGTGTTAATAACATTTGAGTTTCTTTACAGTTCAAGTAAGGCAGTACATGCTTCTGTGGTTTTTAGCAGCAAAGTGGGTTTATAGGTGAAAAATGAAAAGGCAACTAAAAGTTTTAAAAAAGGTAAGGAGAATTAGTCCTTTCTTTTCTAATCTGTGTTCTAAGAGCTTGCCAGGGAAGACAGCAGCTCTTGACAGCTGCAATGGTTTTGCATTATACTAAGTGTGCTTTTGCTGTCGTTAGAGTCAGTTTGCGTTGCTAGTGGCAGAGAGATAGCAAATTGCTGGTTTGGCTACTGGACTATAAAACTGTTGGATATCAGAAAGAGTCAGAAGAGGAGGAAGTGGAGATATCATAGTTTTGAACTAGAGAAAGATGCACCGTTCTGGAAGAAGCTGATCCGGCAGGGCCAAATGCCAGAGTATCAGGGGGGAGAGAGAGAGAGACTGAAAGAAATCACATTTTGGAAAGGAGCATCTCAGAGCAGACTGTCTAGGAATGTGACAGAACAGCTTCTATACACCATTTCCTGAGGGGATCCACCTTCATCTGATACTGATGATATTGGTTATAGTGCAGGATATTCATAGAAAATGGATTAAAGGTCTCCACCCACCCCCCCCCACCCCCCAGCATTTGGAAAACTTTCTGGCAGCAGTGTATGTTCCTGATGTAATGTGTCAACATTTTTATGCATCTGTCTGCCTGCTTCTGACAGGCAAGACAATCTTGTTTAATTCTAGTGCTTGTTATCTCACCCAGCTATTCTAAATGGTCAACAGCAAGAAATCATGATACACATAGATAATTTGTCATGTATAGCATTATTAACAGGTAAGTAAAGGCAGGGACAGGGAATGGGAAAGACATGCCTCCCCAAAACAAAGCAAAGGTATCTCCCCCCTGCCCAACTTTTTGTGTGTAACAACCTCCTTTCTTTTAGGATCATTTTAAAAAGTCAATGTCACTGGAAAGCTGCTCATTTTCCTTGGCTGATCTGCTTCACTCTAGCAGATCCTCACCGTCCTGCAAGCTCTAAGTTTTAACGGCTCAAAGGAGGTGCCAAGCAGCTACATCCTGTTCAGAGCTGTGCTGCTTGAATGTGTGTGGCCTTTGTCATACAACTTTGCTGCTTCATCCTTCTGAATCCCTACCTGTGAAACGGGGACAATGCTGACAGTTGAATAAAAACTTCTGCAAATGGCAAATGCACAGAACTACCATGTATTTTATTCTGTGACATTGTATTTCTCTGGGTGTTGCACAGAGCATTTTATGAATACAAACAACATTTTAGTAAAATAAAACACTCGTTCTAAATCCTTTCCATATAATCCACTTAAAGCAGTCCTATCCATTTGTGTGTTGACTGTTGCTTACATAAGCTGTGTTTAACCTAGATTATTGTTTGACATTATTTTTTCTCCTTTTTTAAAGGGGAGTAAATGCTGTCACTCCCATTGATGCTGAAGTTCTAAATAAATATAAAGGCCAGAATATCGGGTTTTCTTTTCTCTTATAAAGGACGCAAATTAAAAATTTCTTTTTAAGTATGTTTACCAAACTGAGACTTGATCCACTGTTTCATCAGTAGCTGTTATAACAACTTTGTGTTATTGTATAATAAAACCAGAAGTTATGAATTCTAAACAGTTTTCAGTTTTCCAGGGTGTTCCTAAGAAACTATTTCTCCAAAATGCAGTTGCCAATAGACTCGTAGTCTGTAAGACCAAAAGGAAACACTGTGGTCATCCAGTCAAACCATCTTTGACCAGATGTCATATGGCTCACCAGAATTAATTTCTATTTGAAGCAGAGTTTAGCTTTTAGAAATCTTCAGTTTTACTTAAAACACTGTGAGCAATGGAGAGTTTCTAGAACTTTTTAAGATGTTCTATTTTTGCTGTATCTGAGGTTATCTAGCTTCAACTTCTAGCCATTTCACATTGCTGTAACTGTCTGTGAGTCTGAAGAATACACCTCTATAGCAGTTTGATGACTACCATATGTGTTTGGACACTGTGACCTAAATGCCCATAAACTCCCCTTTCCTCAGCTAGGAACACCTCCTAGAACCACTTCCTTGCAGATCTGTTTTTCTCTTCTTTCCATCATTTTTGGTCGTCTTTCCTGGGTCCTTGCTGTGTCAACATGCTTCTCTTGCCTTGGATGTAGACAACTAGCAGTGAGAGTTGCAGCTCTGCTCAGTGCAGATGTGTGGTAAACTTGCTTGTCATTTTATGAGCCCAAATACACTTCGATGAGGTAGTCTGAAGAAGGCATTTAGGTAATTTAATACTGCCACCTTTGTGAGAGACTGAGATTTCTTACCATCTCTTTTGACTTTCACACTGTCCTGGCAAATATTGGAAATGCAGTCAGGTGGTTTTAAGCTGTTGACTGATGATAATATGTGTGGTGGTATCCTGGTTTCGGCTGGGATAGACTTAATTTTCTTCCTAGTAGCTGGTACAGTGTTGTGGTTTGGATTTTGTATGAGAATAATGTCAATAACACACTGATGTTTTCAGTTGTTGCTAAGTAGTGTTTAGACTAAGTCAAGGATTTTTCAGCTTCTCATGCCCAGGCACCAAGAAGGCTGGAGGGGCACAAGAAGCTGGGAGGCGACACAGCCAGGACAGCTGACCCAAACTGGCCAAAGGAATATTCCATACCATGTGATGTCATGCCCAGTATATAAACTGGGGGGAGTTGGCCAGGAGTGGTGGATCGCTGCTCAGAGACTGGCTGAGCATCTGTCAGTGGGTGGTGAGCAATTGCATTGCGCATCACTTGTCTTTCTTGGGTTATATTTCATGCTTTTTTGGTTATATATTCCTTTTCATTACAATATTATTATTATTATTATTATTATTATTATTATTATTATTATTATTATTATTATGTTTCATGTTTCATGTTTCATGTTTCATGTTTCATGTTTCATGTTTCATTTCAATTATTATACTGCTCTATATACTTATATATACTCTATATACTTATCTCAACCCATGAGTTTCATTTGTTTTCTATTGTCTTCCCCATACCACTGGGCGGGGTGGAAGGAGTGAGTGAGCGGCTGCATGGTGCTTAGTTGGTGGCTGAGGATAAACCATGACAGTTGTTAATCTACCAGAATCCAGTTTTGTCTTTCAGTCCCTCCTATCAGCAGGTAAAGGAACTGGACAGATGATAAGAGATATAATAATAGTGCTAATAGGAAAGTTTATGAAAGCTGTTATAGTTTTTGAAGCTCCTGAAATGTCTTCCCTGGCAAGAGCAGACATCTTCTGTAGCACATCCCAGATTATATCAAACAAATCTTATGTTTGTATGCTTCAGATGATACATGTTTGCATATTTGAAGATTGTCTTGGTCAGAAGAAAAAAGGCTTTGTTGGTACAGAGTATTCCTAGCCAGTAATCATATAAAGAATCACATTTATATTAGGCCATTTTAAAGTCCTTTTATCCCAACAGAAGACAAAGTAGAAATAGCTTATAAGATTGCTATCAAATGGCATAAACATAGATAACAAATTTTGGCAAGACTGTAGAGACCACACTGCAACCTCATGTAAGTGGCCTGATTGGAGACTGAAAAGCTTTGGTATATGCAACTGAAAAGTCTATCCCATAAATGATAGCCATGGAAATAATGCTCTTTATTTTCTTTTTCTCAATTTATAATGACAAGTGTTATGAATTATGAGCATGGAGAACTGAATCCATAACTAAGTGACTCTTCTTGGCACATTCTAATGTCAGAATGTGCACAGGGACCATCCAGGAGTTGCAAAGCTGAGATGTTGCCCTTGGTTTAGCCAGGGCTTTAAAATAAATAAAAGCAGTAACCAGTAGGTTCTTTAATCAAGATTTTATGTGGTTCAACTTGCAGAAATTGAGAGATACTGCCTCGCTGGAAGCTGTGCCAGCAATTTGTGAGGTGTGGGAATAGTACTTCAGTTGAAAAAACATTTGCTTTTCTTCAGACTACCGAATGTAGGAAAAGAAACTTCAGTCCTTTTTCATTTGCCTGGGGGTTGGGCTGCAATGTTTCCTCAAGCTGGCCGTATGTGTCTTGCACAGGTTGCTCTTTGCATATTATTTTAGATTGTGATGATAATGATGTTTAGGAGCTGCAGCAATCAATATTTTAATAGCAGCAAACTTCACTGACAGCTGCAAGACTGGAGTTCAGGACAGAAAAAGGTATGCTGGAGCTTGGGTCACAGGCTGAGGAAAAGAGATTAAGCCAGCAATGACTCAAAAGGACACAGGATGACTTTGTGTTTGTTTGTTTTTTCCACTACAGCTTGTGCCAGAGGAGACAACGCTAATGATTCCCCTGTCTTGATTTGAAGGGATAGATCAGAGACAAATATGGCCCTGAAAGAAATAGGAGTATTTATCAAGTTGTGCTAAAGAGACATGTGAAATGCCAAAGAACTAGTGAAATGAGGTGGTGTAAAATATGCCACTGATACCCATAAAGAGCAAAACCCAATTATTTTTATTATTTCAAAACTCTAGAAATGATGCTTGATATAAGCACTTTCGGCTCAATTCTGAATTTTAAATACCTACTTCTAAGTATATGATGTAAACAGGGTAGGTTTGGAAAAAATACTTGATCTTTTTTATGATTAGGGATATACTGAAGAGTAGTGATAGAGTCACAATCAAAAAAAATCCAGATGGGATCAACTTTTCCAGTGGTTTAAAGTACTCTGATCAGAAAACTGCTTGATTTGATATTTAGTATATGCTTTGTGACTGAATTTTTCCATGGCGGATTTACATCAAAAATTTCCTTGTTGGCAAACCATCATTAAGCAAAAGTGCTGGAAATACACTGAGTAGTAGGTGATAGTTTCTTCCTTTGTAGAGAGCAAGAGTATTGTATGAGGACAATTTCAAGGGGTTTTTAGTCAGTGAAGAGACTGTTCAGGAGAAGTATTTGCTTTGGCAAGACCAGTATACCACCATTGGATATTAAGTATCACTTAATTATGGAACACTTTTACTGTCTCACTAATTCTCAGTGGATTTGCTGAACTGGTGTGGATACCTATGGCAATAGAAGCCAGGGCAAACCCTTGACTGAATCAACACCTTTAGAATTACACTGGTATTTTTGACATTTGAATTTGACCCCATGGGAGAGATTTGTCTTTCTAAGAAGTCACTTAGTAAATGATTTAAGGCCATCTTAAATTAGCACGTGCAGATGTCTGAAGGACTTAAATGATTTATGATAAGAGTTGTAGGACTAGCCCAAGGAAAGAAAAAAAAATATCAGAAATTTCTACAGGTTTTTTTTAATATATGTATCATCATTGCTATAGTAGTATAAACATAAAACCCAAGATATTTCAACTGCCAGATGTTAGACTCCAAAGCTAATTAAGTTTAGAGAGCTTAAAGTTTTATCCCTTAGTGAATACTGGACTTAGCATCAGCCTTTAAGTTTATTAAGAAGATGCAATTTTAGGCCTAAGTTAGATGGAGTTGTGACATACCAGTTTGTGTTGAGAGTGATATTAATACTAATCCTCATGGTGCATTGAAATTCTAGATGATTACACTGTCCCAAGACTAGATATACTAACATTGTGTGTAATGGTATAAGCAGAGCTTTAGGTACTGTACCAAGCAGACCTATCAATTAGAGGTCTTTTTTAAAATTGTGTTGCCTTGTAGCTCTTGAGTTGTTACGAGGTGAGTTGTGTGACCTGTGGCTATAAATGATAAAATACCTTGTATAAACAGAAGAGTTGTTTTTGAGCTGGTGCAGTAAAGATTTTTCCTCACTTTTCCAAGGCTGAGTTACTTCAGAAACTGAACCAGAGTGTCTGAGCTATTAGGGCACTTCAGATCTGAGAAAGGGAAAAATCTCCAGCTGCTTGAGACACACTTTGCCTATGACAGCTGGGGCTAGTGCTGCTGGAAGCCACAAGGCAGGAGCCCAGGTTCCCTGGAACTTGTTCTCAGTGCTGCCACAAATCTGCTGTGTGATTTTCATCCTGTAATTTTGAACTGCTCTGTGGTCTGCTGTAGTACAGCATGCAAGAGGGGATGTTGGGCAGAGGCCATGGCCACGCTTGCTCAGCAGTTGCTACAGTCACAACTATGAATAGAAAACCTGCTGAGACTTTCCCAAGGAAAGAAAGTGTGGATCTTTTTGCCTTTCATTGTTCCCTGCCTTTCCAGTGGGACATGAGTCCTGGCTAGCAGGAAACACACTGACCTTCTCCAGAATTTCAGTGTGATGCTTGTCCTTCCTAGCAGCTATGGCTGCTAATAATCTGCCTTGGACAGAGACTATGTATCTCCACTGTTAGCTGGGCTGTGCTCTTTTCCCAACTTACTCCTCTACAGTCTTGCTCCCAAAGCAGGAAGAAGACTTTGCTGCCATGCACAGTTGTAGGGTGATAGGTATTGATATTTGTGAGGAGCTCTGGATGTGGGAAGGGTGTAGAGGAAAGGCAAAGGGTGTTTCGGATATGTTAAAATGAACAGCTGTAGATCATTGTACCTTGTGGAAGTCTGGCTATAGTGCTACAATGGATTACTTGTATGTAGCAAAGTAGGTGGAAACTGCTGAATTCATATCAGGACTGACTGGCTTTTCTGTGGCTATGAGGTGGAAAAATGTGCATTGAATTTCATCTTTGTTCCATGGGTGAGACTGCGGTGGCTTGCCCTGCTGTTGTGCAAGATGTGTTTCTTTGGGCTTAAGTGTTAATTTCAAGCATTCTCTGCTGCCTTCTTTGCTCCTCTGGTTTTCTTTTCTCTCCGCAGTCTGTCCTAACATCTGTTTTTTTATCTTGCATTTTTCAGAATGTGTAGCATAATTATGACAACTGCTTTGATTGTGGATTGTCATTGACCCTTGCTGAAGAAGCACTTTGTCAGTCAGCAAGAATGCATCACTAGCATTGCTGGATTCATTGACTTTTTATCCAACTTTAGACAGCTACAGTTTGTGAAATGGTATCTGCCATATTTTTCCATGCTTTTGACCTACGTCAACAGCTACTTTACCCAACTGTCTTCATCTGTTTTTATGGTGCACACTGGCTGCTGCTACTGTGAGTCAGAGAATACTGATAGGTTAGGAAAATAGCCTGGTGCTTAATTATAATTTTAAAACCCCACAAAATTCTTCTTAAGCTGAATAGTCCAACTTTTGGGGGTCTCACTTCTGTGACTCTGCATTTGGACAGCAGGAGGTGTGCCAACAGTCTTAGTCACCCCCTCCTCCATTCCTGAGTAATGGCTTGGGTCTCAGTTGTTCAGTAACCAGGATGTGGCCCTTGGGTATTGGTATATCCTCCCACACACTTTAATCTAAAATTTATTGACTTTTTGTTTTCATTACAATGTGAAATGCAAAAAGAGAGTGTTGTCAAATGATGTGCTTAAGTAGAGCTTGTGTCACAGAAAATTTCATGATGGGACAGCTAAGGTTTTTGTTAGAATCACAGAATCACAGAATGGTTTGGGTTGGAAAGGACCTTAAAGATCATCTAGTTCCGACACCCCTCCCATGGGCAGGGACACCTTCCACTAGACTACATTGCTCAAAGCCTCATCCAGCCTGGCCTTGAACACTTCCAGGGATGGGGCATCCACAGCCTCTCTGGGCAACTTGTTCCAGTGCCTCACCACCCTCACAGTAAAGAACTTCTTCCTTACATCTAATCTAAATCTACCCTCTTTCAGTTTAAAGCCATCACCCCTTGTCCTATCACTACATGCCCTTGTAAAAAGTCCCTCTCTGGCTTTCTTGTAGGCCCCCTTTAGGTACTGGAGGGTCACTATAAGGTCTCCCTGGAGCCTTCTCTTCTCCAGGCTGAACAGCCCCAAGTCTCTGAGCCTGTCCTCATAGGGGAGGTGCTCCAGACACCTGATCATCTTCATGGCCTTCCTCTGGCCCCACTCAAGCAGGTCCATGTCTTTCTTACGCTGGGTGCCCCAGAGCTGGACACAGTACTCCAGGTGGGGTCTCATAAGAGTGGAGTAGAGGGGGAGAATCACCTCCCTTGACATGATAGCCACACTTCTTTTGACACAGCCCAGGATACAGTTGGCTTTCTGGGCTGTGAGCACACATTGCTGGCCCATGTTCAGTTTTTCATCTACTAATACCCCCAAGTCCTTCTCTGCAGGGCTGCCTTCAACCCATTCTCTGCCCAGCCTGTATTTGTGCTTGGGATTGCCCTGACCCATCTGCAGGACCTTGCACTTGGCCTTGTTGAACTTCATGATGTTTGCACGGGGCCACCTCTCAAGCCTGTCAAGGTCCCTCTGGATGGCATCCCTTCCCTCTAGACTAGGAACTGTAACAATTTTCCTCCTATGGCCTTTCTGGGCCAAGCACAGTCTCATGTTCTATCTGAGAGTGCCAGCCTCACTCCTGTCCTTTTCCAGCTGGGTCTATCAGAACTCACATATATGTGTGTGTTGAGGGTCTTTAGGCAAGTGACAAATGAAATGTGCCAGATGCAGCGTGAGACCATCCCCACAGAGAGGAAGGATGCTCGCCCAGAGCAATTTCTCTGTAGACAAACTCCAAGTAAAAGTGCTGCAATGCTGTCCAGTGCCAGCTTTCCACATGATGAGTGTTGCCCCTTTTGCAGATCTGTCCTAGCTCCATACAGATTCACTGCTTGCTTCGCGATACTTCCATGTCCCCTATCTGGGTTTTCTCTCTCTTTTTATCTTTAATCTGTAGAGTCCCTGGGGCACCTGCTTTCTTGTTATCTGAGCAGGAATTTCTAATTTATTCTTACAGGTGTAGGACAGATTGAGGTGACTGATGGCAGTACAAGGGATAAAGCCATGATTACATTTGGGAGTGGCACCTTCAGCAACTCGTCTTCACAGACTGAAGACCCCACAACTTCATGTTTAATTCTGCAACATAAAAATCATAGATTCTGGTATGAAATGTATAACCTACTTCAGGGTTAGGGTGGGGTTTTTCCCCGTGCATGTTTTCCTCAAAATGGAAAGATTGTACCTTCAGCTTGCCTGTAACTTCTGCTTTATAGTAATGGCATTTTTACATACTGGACTTGACACATTTTTAATCAATTTGAAAATATCTATTGAAGCAGACCCTCTCATGATCTGTTTGAAAAAGTACTCTTTCACAAGAGTGTCTGGTGTTCATATGTTAAAAATCACACTGCTTTGATAAATTGGTGGATTTTTTTTTTCAGCATCTTAATTCTTTTTCCATTTTTCAAACTTTTTTTTCACAGTTTATTACATTGGAGGAGGTCTTACTGCAGCATACTTACATGGGGCTCCTTTCCCAAGAATTCTATTGAATCAATGAGAGTGAAAATGGTAGAAAGTAGTTTTGATTCACACAGAGATAACTCTTCATTATAATTTTTAGCACTTAAAGAGAATAAAAGAGTAGTATGTTTGAATTAGCTCAGAGGAGCTTTTATGCCATAGCACTGTTCCATGCAGGTCTGTGAAGAAGAGCTACATCGTGCACAGAACAACCCTGTGAGTGCTGAAGTGAGGAGACTGGAAATGGTGATTTTTTTAAAATAGTTTGGTCTCCAATCTGGCTTGGCTTTGATTTCTAGACATTCAGGAAATGGAACTTTCGAAGCTGAAGTCAATGGGAAAATGTGCACTGTTCCCCCTCAGTAAGTGTGACTTTATGGAAATGTTAAAATGCACCTCATTGTTTGCATAGAGTCTCCTTTTGGCAAGAAATGGGAATCTGTATAATCAATTACACCAGAGATTTTCCTTCAAGACCTTTGGGTTAGAAAGTGTGGACACTTTTTAAAAGAAAATATTTTTATACAAATGAGCTTTTTTAATACAGAATCAAACAAATCCAAGATACAGCAGGCATTTGACAGTGACGTGTGGATGACTACCCATAAAATAATCAAGGGAAATATATGTCAGAATACTAAAATAACTGCTGAGTCTTGACCTTGTGTTCATTAATGTAACTCAGTGATTGTACAATGTAATTTAAACTGGCAATTTTTTTTGTTCACTTATTAGAGAAAAATCCCAAACCCTATGGTTCAGTGGAGTAAGCTATTCTATTTATATAGCAGTGATATTTTCTGTAAACCAGATTTTATGCACTGACTTCTCAGATGAGAAAATTGTCTTCCTGTGATTTTTTTAAATTATGTTCTAGATGGCTGTATCAGTACATCCTCAAAATAAAGACAATTAATAAGCAGATCTCGGCATAAGGTGTTTGCTAAAAGTCTTCCGGACAAGGCTATAATCAGGGCTGTGATCAGGCATGTTGTGATGTTTTAGGTTACTCCGTCTAGTATCCTGCACTGTCTCCCTCGTAGCAGTGCACAGTCACTGACTGGGAATGGTAATTTTGACTTCTTCCTTTCACTGATGTGGATATCTGTAGTGCACAAAGTGAGTCCTCATATTTTACACTGGGTTTGTCTAGTTTGGAGAAAAGGAGGCTGAGGGGTGACCTCATTGCTCTCTGCAGCTTCCTGAGGAGGGGACATGGAATGGGAGGTGCTGATCTCTTCTCCCTGGGATCCAGTGATAGGATACGTGGGACTGATTCAAAGCTGCACCAGGGGAGGCTTAGGCTGGACATTAGGAAGCATTTCTTTACTGAGAGGGTGGTCAAACACTGGAAAAGGCTTCCTAGAGAGGTGCTTGATGCCCCATGGCTATCAGTGTTTAAGAGGCATTTGGACAATGCCCTTAATAATATGCTTTAACTTGGTCAGCCCTGAATTGGTCAGGCAGTTGGACTAGACGGTTGTTGTAGGTTTCTTCCAACTGAAATGTTCTGTTCTGCTCTGTTCTGTGCTATTCCATTCCATTTCATCATTAGAGAGCTACCTTCAGTATCTTCCTATACACATACTCAGGCAAACATGCCATTTACCCTGCCCTGAATTTGTATGAAATCAACTGACTATTTTACTTACAGTAATTTTATGTATGCATAAAATTGTCATTATGTCTTATGGGAAGACAAGAAATTATGGTTTTTTTTCTGGCTTTGGATCCGATCATGCAATCTGCACAGCCCTTCTGCAAAATTACTCTTTCATATGTTTTCCCTAACTTTGCTAGGAGCCAAGGAAATAGGAATTATGGACAACATCTAGCATGTAATAGGGGCAGGCCCTGCAACAGATACATAATCTGAAGTACAGTCACTTACTTTTTTGTTAAAAGGCAGTAGATAAGATACACAAAAATATTTATCCATACCTCACTAAAATCTAACCATCTACTATACTACAGGCTCACAGATTAACTCAGATGGTATCAGCTCTTGTACAAATATATGCATGTACACAAATACCCACATATATACAAAATTCTTTATGTGTCAGATTATTGTTCCAATAAACTGGAATTGTGCAGTGACACAGTGTTTATGATTGTTTGGACTAAATAACTGTCTGATACGTGTTCTCAATAATGTTGTCTGGAGTAAAGGAAACAGAGAAAAGGAATTAACTGGGCATTTTTTTGAGTCATCAATATATGCATGTATCAGTCTCCAGACTGCTGCCTTTATGTTTCAATCTCTTTAATGGTCAACAGATATTTGCAGCTGAATAGGCAGTAAATAAATGGAGACAACATATTTTCACAGTGAATAGTAAAGAGTTTTGCAATATGTCTTGTCAAGAAAACCCCTTTCATTTATATATATAGAAATGGTATTAGGTTGTTGAAGTTCTGCTTGAACTTGTGTGTTGCACAGGCTCCTGCAATATTTTACACTCTTCTGGCTCCATTTACAAAAGAAAGTGTTTTTTCAAAAACTTCCCACAGTTGCTAATGGTAGTTCTTATAGGAGCCTTGATGCACAGGAGTCCCTAATGCCAAACCAGATGCCCTGGGTCTCTGATTTACAGCTCCTCTAGGCAATAGTAGTGTTGGTGACTACCTTCTTCCATTAACGTTCATGCATCTAAATCAGAGGTAGCAGTGGTGGAAAGTTTAATCCTCTTCTGCCGAGTCTATCTCATTGTTTTTTTCTTTGTGGACACTTTTACAACACTATCACATCCTCAGATTGTGTTGGTGGTAGGCATTTGTAACTCCTCCTTGCAGACTCAAGATGTGAATGGGTTTACGGCATAGAAACATGAGACCCCTCACTCAGTTGAAAATGTGTCTAGCACTGAGACCCAAATCTCATAATAAGGTTTGGAAGGTGGTTCTGTATAAAGCCCTGAAAACCATGGTTGCTTATTCAGACCTGTTGAAGCTTTTTTGTTATTGTTTGAAAAATACTAGTAATAGAAGAGAGGTCCATGATCTATGGTGATCTATGGCAATCCAGGCAGCTGCAGAGTCAGAGATCAAATGGGACGTAGGATGCCTCTCAGTTGGCTTCAGATGTGTTGGGAGGTCTGGGCTACCTGCAAGGAAAGAAACTTTGAAGAAAAACAAGCTTCTGTTGTGAGGGTCTGGAAAAGAAAGCATATATTAGCAGCAAGCGACAAGGAAGTAAGTTTCATTATAAGTCAGTTATAAATCAGCTTTTTTGTGGAGGAGAGATCTAGTTAAGAGGGTTGTTGATCCCACTTTAAAGCAGCCATAAGGCTTAGTGCATACCAGAGTCCTTTGGCTCACCCTCCTTTGGCCTTTGCCCAGATGTGCTACGTGCATCTTACAGGCCTCCAGACTTTGTTACATCAAATGGTGCCTAAGATTGATTAGCTGTCTCCTCCTGCTGAAGGGACCTCTTTATCCTGTAAGATCTGAAGGAGGCAGTTCGCTATCGGCTTCTTGAGAGGGCGTCCACCAAGATGCATTTCAGCTTCAGTTTAAAGAGGAGCACAGTAACCAGGAGAGAAAGGCACAGATCAAATTTCTCAGTTCTCTTAGAAGTGGAAAGGGATCTATGATTGATTGTTCCTGGAAGACTTAACAGAGAAATGGGTTTCAGTGTGGACACTACCTGATAGTCTGTATTCTAAACTGCATGATTTCTCCTCTAGAAGAATACTCTTGACTCTGAAGTTAATTCTTGGGAAGGGGAAGAATTCATTTCTTTTTTATAAAGAAAACCATGAAGCCATGCCAACCTCTATGAGGAATGTCCTAGGAATCCGCTCATGCTGTATTCAGGGATGTCTTCCTGTATTTTCATCTGACCAAGAAGTAGAGGCCAGAGTGGTATGGTAGAGGTGGTAGAGGTACGCAGGGTAAGGATCATGTCCTGGGTTCAGCTGGGATAGAGTTAATTTTTACAGGAACCTGGGAGGTGGGGGGGCATAGCCGGGGCAGCTGACCTGAACTAGCCAAGGAGCTATTCCATACCATGTGACATCATGCTCAGTATATACATGGGGAGTGGGCCGGGGGGAGGGCTCTCCTGCTCTCGACTTTCGGTGGGGGAAGTGGCGGAGCGTCGGGTCCCGGGTGGTGAGCAGTTGCACTGTGCATCACTCTTTTCTGTATACTCTTTCATTAGTACCGTCGTTGTTGTTGTAACTTTTTTTGCGTTGTCCCAGTAAACTGCCCTTATCCCAACCCTCGAGGTTCCAGTTTTTTTTCTTTTCTCTCCTCCGTCTCCCCCCTATCCCACCGGAGGGGGCGGGAGGAGTGAGCGAGCGGCTGCGTGGTCCTTTGTTACCGGCTGGGCTGAAACCACGACAGTCCTTTTTGGCGCCCAACGTGGGGCACGAAGGGTTGAGATAACGACAGATCTGGCCATAGCGTGTTTGAAACAAATTTGTCATACGCATTCCTTATATTAGATAAATAGATGTTAGTCACAATGTTGATTAATTTGTTTACATGGTGGCGTTTTGTAGGTCCTTATATGCTCTATGTATTGCCTGTAGTTACGTTTCTCACCTCTGGGAGAGTGATTGGGATTATCATTTTGCTGTACTGGGCAATGTCGACTTGTGAAATGATTACATCACTGGTCATGAGGTTAAGCTGGTATCTGTATGAGGCAGTGATATCATTTCCATACTTTGGGCACCTTCTATCGGATTTTATTGGTAATTACAGCCAATCCATGGGGGAGTTAGGGGGGGATACTTCCCCCCGTCCGTTCGCCTCCCTTTTCTCCTTCCGACTAATTACAACAGCTTTTGAGAACTTTGAATATCCTTGGGATGCACAAGCCACTGTGCTGTTAGTGCTATGCCTCCTGAATATGTTTCAGGTCTTGTTTAGGGCTACAAAAAGGCTCTTTAAGAGTACCACCCAGAGATCTGCCCCAAAGCTGGATATTCATGGGTGGCACGGCATGTGGGAGGATATGGGCAGGTATCTAGAGAACTTCTCACCCCCAGTGGCTTGGAAGTTCACTCCTGAACAACTACAGAACCCTCATGAAGTGGTAGAATATTTGAAAGAAAAATGCTGTGGCTATTCCAAAGACGTACAACTCGCTGCACTGTGCTGGGCCCTGGCCAGTATCTACCAAACACTGCTTGATATTATGCAGCACCCTCAGGGAGAAAAGGGGGAAAAGATGGAAAACAGGGCAGCAGGCACTGTGGCTAGCCCTACCCCGGCAACAGGCACCGTGGCTACCCCAACCCCGGCAACAGGCACCGTGGCTACCCCTACCCCGGCAACAGGCAGCGCGGCTACCCCAACCGCAGTGACAGATACTGCGGCTAAACCAGAGAACCAACCTGTGCCGGTATCAGCCGCCCCTGTACAGAAAAAGAAACACACAAAGAAATCAGTTCGCTCAGTGAGAGATGAAGATGAACCAGGGTCATCACGAGAACAGGAGGAAGAGGCAGAACCTGAAATAATCACCCGATCTCTATCCCTGAGTGAGTTGCGTGACATGCGAAAAGATTTTAGCCGCCACCCAGGTGAGCACATTGTTACCTGGCTGCTCCGATGCTGGGATAATGGGGCTAGTAGTGTGGAATTAGAGGGTAAGGAAGCCAAGCAGTTGGGATCTCTGTCTAGGGAAGGGGGCATCGACAAGGCGATTGGGAGAAAAACACAAGTCCTCAGCCTCTGGAGGCGACTTCTGTTAGGTGTAAAGGAAAGATACCCCTTCAAGGATGAAGTTACATGTCACCAAGGCAAGTGGACCACCATGGAGAGAGGTATCCAGTACCTGAGGGAATTAGCCGTGCTGGAGGTGATTTATAATGATCCAGAAAATGCGCAGTCACCCATAGACCCAGATGATGTCCAATGCACACAACCCATGTGGCGGAAGTTTCTACGAAGTGCACCACCAACCTATGCCAACTCATTGGCAGTAATGTCCTGGAAAGAAGGCCATGGACAAACGGTGGATGAATTGGCTGTCCAACTCCGGCAATACGAAGGAAGTCTCTCTTCCTCCCTACGGGCCTGTGTCTCGGCTGTAGAGGAATTGTCCCGAGAGTTCCAGCAATTCAAAGTGGATATGTCTTCCTCCCCACCTGTACAGGCCCGCATCGCAGCTATTGGGAGTAAGCATTCCTCTGCCCAAGAGAGAGGAGAGAGAAAGTACACACGACGGGCTAACCTGTGGTTTTACCTGCGCGACCATGGAGAGGACATGAGGAAGTGGGATGGAAAACCTACCTCAGTCCTGGATGCACGGGTACGGGAGTTGCGAGAAAAAGCAACCAGGAAAGAGGATTCTTCTTGGAAAACTGCTGCTCCAGTTTCCTGTGAGGAGTCCCCCAGATGCAGTAGATGGGCTGATCACATTTCTGATCCTCTTGAAGGGACTTCTGATTCACGGGTGCGAAAAGTGAGTAACGAATATTCTAACCAGGATTAGAGGGGCCCTGCCTCCAGCCAGGTGGAGGAGAGGGACAACCGAGTCTACTGGACAGTGTGGATTCGATGGCCTGGCACATCAGACCCACAGGAATATAAGGCTCTAGTAGACACTGGTGCACAATGCACCCTAATGCCATCAAGTTATAAAGGGGCAGAACCCATCTGTATCTCTGGTGTGACAGGGGGATCCCAAGAGCTAACCGTATTAGAAGCTGAAATGAGTCTAACCGGGAATGACTGGCATAAACACCCCATTGCAACTGGCCCAGAGGCCCCGTGCATCCTTGGTATAGATTATCTCAGGAGGGGATATTTCAAGGACCCAAAAGGGTACCGTTGGGCTTTTGGTATAGCTGCATTGGAGACGGAGGAGATTGAACAGCTGTCTACCCTGCCTGGTCTCTCTCAAGACCCTTCGGTTGTGGGGTTGCTGAAGGTTGAAGAACAACAGGTGCCAATTGCTACCACGATGGTGCACCGGCGGCAATATCGCACCAACCGAGATTCCCTGATCCCCATCCATAAGCTGATTTGCCAATTGGAGAGTCAAGGAGTGATCAGCAAGACTCACTCACCCTTTAATAGTCCCATATGGCCCGTGCGGAAATCTAATGGGGAATGGAGACTAACAGTAGACTATCGTGGGCTGAATGAAGTCACGCCACCGCTGAGCGCTGCTGTGCCAGATATGTTAGAGCTTCAATATGAACTGGAATCAAAGGCAGCTAAGTGGTATGCCACAATTGACATTGCTAATGCATTTTTTTCCATCCCTTTGGCAGCGCAGAGGTAAACTCATCTGGGCTGCCGCACTGTGGCAAGATATTGCTGTTCGGATAGAGAAGCTAGTGGTAAAAGTACGCCACGTAGATGCTCATGTACCCAAGAGTCGGGCCACTGAAGAACATCAAAACAACCAGCAGGCAGATCAGGCCGCCAAGATTGAAGTGTCTCAGGTGGACCTGGACTGGCAACGTAGGGGCGAGCTATTTATGGCTCAGTGGGCCCATGATACCTCGGGCCATCAGGGAAGAGATGCAACATATAGATGGGCTCGCGATCGAGGGGTGGACTTAACCATGGACACTATCGCACAGGTTATCCATGAATGTGAAACATGTGCTGCAATTAAGCAAGCCAAGCGACTGAAACCCCTGTCGTATGGAGGGCGATGGCTGAAATATAAACAGTGGGAGGCCTGGCAGATTGACTATATCACACTCCCACGAACCCGCCAAGGCAAGTGCCATGTGCTTACAATGGTGGAAGCAACCACTGGATGGCTGGAAACATATCCTGTGTCCCACGCCACTGCCCAGAACACTATCCTGGGCCTTGAAGAGAAAGTCTTATGGCAACACGGTACCCCAGAAAGAATCGAGTCAGACAACGGGACTCACTTCCGAAACAACCTCATAGACACCTGGGCCAAAGAACATGGCATTGAGTGGGTATATCACATCCCTTATCACGCACCAGCCTCCGGAAAAATCGAACGATACAATGGACTGCTGAAAACTACATTGAGAGCAATGGGGGGTGGAACTTTCAAACATTGGGATACACATTTAACAAAAGCCACCTGGTTAGTTAATACTAGAGGATCCACCAATCGGGCGGGCCCCGCCCAACCAAGACTTCCACATACTGTAGAAGGGGATAAAGTTCCTGTAGTGCACATGAGGAGTATGTTAGGAAAGACAGTCTGGGTTAGTCCTCCCTCACGCAGAGACAAACCCATCCAAGGGGTGGTTTTTGCTCAGGGACCTGGGTACACCTGGTGGGTGATGCAGAAGGATGGGGAAGTTCGATGTGTACCTCAGGGAGATTTGATTTTGGGAGAGAAAAGCCAGTGAACTAGGCTGTATGATATTTAACTGCTAAATAACCTGCCAATGTATGTCATTGTATCTATAGTGTCTATATGCCATATCAAGGGTATTACTGTAAGAATTACCCAAATGACTGAAGAATGGACTTTGAAACTGAGCCAAGAACAACAGTGATAGAACTTGAACTGGCGCCCAGCAATTTCCTCAAGATCAACATCTTCGACCTGCAGACCAAGGGTGTGGGTTGCATCAAATGTACCAGCCAGAAGTTCCAGAGACAGCATACAACAACCCAACACCTCACACCATCTCTCTTATCCTGAAGAAGTGTTACAACAGATGGAGCCTCAAAGTCATGGACTAAATAAAATTGATGGACACATTGGAGGGATAACCCATTGACTAAGGGAATACTATTTGTATGTGTGTGTGTGTGTGTGTGTGGGGGGTGTCCATATACATATATATCTATATATAAGACAAGGAAAGTGGTAGCGGTTGATTGGAAAATGTAGGATCTGGGCATGATGTAAATGGTATAGAATAAGGGGTGGATAATGTCCTGGGTTCAGCTGGGATAGAGTTAATTTTTACAGGAACCTGGGAGGTGGGGGGGCATAGCCGGGGCAGCTGACCTGAACTAGCCAAGGAGCTATTCCATACCATGTGACATCATGCTCAGTATATACATGGGGAGTGGGCCGGGGGGAGGGCTCTCCTGCTCTCGACTTTCGGTGGGGGAAGTGGCGGAGCGTCGGGTCCCGGGTGGTGAGCAGTTGCACTGTGCATCACTCTTTTCTGTATACTCTTTCATTAGTACCGTCGTTGTTGTTGTAACTTTTTTTGCGTTGTCCCAGTAAACTGCCCTTATCCCAACCCTCGAGGTTCCAGTTTTTTTTCTTTTCTCTCCTCCGTCTCCCCCCTATCCCACCGGAGGGGGCGGGAGGAGTGAGCGAGCGGCTGCGTGGTCCTTTGTTACCGGCTGGGCTGAAACCACGACAGATCACAAGCAAAATTTCTGTTAATGTCAATGTATCTATGTCTGTCTAAGGATTTGAAGCTGAGTTGTGGATGCACAGTAAGGAGATCAGCCTGCTAAGGGAAAACATTAATACCATCTCTGACAAGTAACAAAGAAATACGTGAGCTGAGAGTAAACTTCTTTTATATATTTCTGTGTTTGTGTGCATACACAGATATTCATAAACAGCACAAATAAAAGGTGCAGAGTTGGCTGCTGGTAGGAAATGGCTGTCTTGCTTGGAGAGAGGTGAATTGAATTTTTATAGTTATATCCCATGAAACAATTCAGCAGAAATATGAGCTGCCAGGAAGCTAGGTGTGTGTAAATATAACTTGGGTTTCTCTGTGGATAGTTTATATTATTTTCATTTATAAAAACTAGGTCCCATTTAGAATAGCTAATGCAGAAATAACTGCAGAGTCCTGTCTGCTCTAAGGTTGATGTCACTTTTGGCATCGCCCTTTCTGGATGTGTCATGAATCTTTGAAGAGGTGTCAGACAACAGAATTAGATTTTTAACCCTTATATTTATTTTCCTGTTTCAAGCTCTTTTGTTCTTGACCTGTTGCTCAGTACCCAGCTGTTTCTCCTGGGGGAGAACTTAGTATAAAACAAAGTTCCAGAGTACCTGGCTGCAAGAATCTTGACAAAGAGTGACTTTGCTAAAAATAATTTTGTTTTTTTCACTCCAAGTGGTGAAGGTTATTTAGATACTGGTTAAGCAAAATGGTTGAATATTTTTCTGAATGTTTTTACTTTCAGGAACAGACTTAAATAAAAATTAAGAAAAAGAAACCAAACCACCACCCCCATCAGAAATTTAATTAATTTCTCATTGTAATATACTGTTATATTTTGTAAAAGTAATTGGTTATATAAATTTGAAAGAGGCACTAGTCTAATAATGAAAAATAATAAAATAATAACATTCAAAGGATGATATCCAATGAAGTCCTTCTAGCAGGGGTTTTAAGTAGTTGTTCAGGGAGATTTGTAACACTAAATTGGACATATTCCTTAGTGAACAGTATGCCAAGGTGAGCTGTGCGTTCACACTGCCAAAATGAACTCTTTAACATGAAATATGTCTTGGACTATGGTAATGGGAAACTTCCCAAGATTTCACACATTTCTTGATAATCTCCACGGAACCCTAACACTTTCCATATGTTTTCCTGGTTGGCAGGTGGAGTGGATACAACAGCAGGTGGTTAAAAGAAGGATAAAGAGGGATTATAAACCTGGTGGTACCCAATCCACTTATTTCAATGATCCCAAGTGGCCAAGCATGTGGTACATGGTAAGTACATACAGGGTCATTGGCTCTGTTTCATGCTAGCGTTTAGGTGTCTGCTGTGATATTTTGAAAAGGGGCAGAATAGTATGTTCAGAAAAAGCAAATTTTGGGTTTTTTATGTAACTAATGAAGGTCTGTAAACGCCTTACAAGTATTATAAAGAATTCCCTGTGGGCCCTGCAATAGGAAACATTTATTAATGCATTCATTCATGAATGCTTCCTATTGCAAAATGTCTTGGGAATTACTTATTAGAGGATAAACTTTCAGCAATGAGAATGGAAAGAACTTAGCCACAATCTGTGAGAGCAGTGAAACCACTTGTTTTCAATGTTTCCCATTCAGTGTTTCCAACATCAGTGTGATGTAAATGTCTTGTGTCCTGAAACGGGAGGAAAGATCCGCTAACACTGACTGTTCAATGTTATAATTACACTCTTTTTAGTAATGAACCATTGCATTGTTGAAATAGATGGATTGTTTCTGCTCTTTCCTGTCTGACATGAGTTGCATGTTTTCTGAGCAAATTTTTTTTTTTTTTTTTTTGACTGATAGTCACACCTAAGGCCTGGAGTGAAACTTTTCTTTTCATGGTGTTTTTAAAAATCTACGCATTTTGCCTAGGAAAGTGGAAATCATAGAATCTTAGAATAGTTTGTGTTGGACGGGACCTCTAAATGTCATCAAGTCCAACCCCCCTGCAATGAGCAGGGACATCTTCAACTCAGTCAGGTTACTCAGAGCCCTGTCCATTCTGACCTTGAATGTTTCCAGGGATGGGGCATCTGTTCCAGAATTTAACCACGCTCATTATAAAAAATGTCTTCCTTATATCTAGTCTGAATCTACCCTCTTTTAGTTTAAAATGATTACCCCTTGTCCTATCACAACAGGCCCTACTAAAAAGTCTGTCCCCATCTTTCTTATAAGCCCCCTTTAGGTACTGAAATGCTGCTATAAGTTCTCCCTTGGAGTCTTCTCTTCTCCAGGCTGAACAACCCCAACTCTCTGAGCCTGTCCTCATAGGAGAGGCGTTCCAGCCCTCTGATCATTTTTGTGGCCCTCCTCTGGACCTGCTCTAACAGGTCCACATCTTTCCTGTGCTGAGGACTCCAGAGCTGGACACAGTACTCCAGAGCAGAGTAGAGGGGGAGAATCACCTCCCTCGACATGCTGGCCATGCTTCTTTTGATGCAGCCCGGGATATGGTTGGTTTTCTGGGCTGCAAGTGCACTTTGCAGGCTCATGTCTACTTTTTATCCACCAGTGAAATGAAAAGTTGTATTTATTAGGCAATGACTCCAGCTGACATGTCTCCATTTGGGCTGATAAAAGACTTGCTCTCTTTCTCTACTGTCCTGTTGATGTAGTTCTAAATCCCTACACATTGTTTTCTCACTACGTCACCTATGTTGCTGGCAGTGAGACACTCAGGAGGTTTTATAACTTGATAGATTGAATTGCTTCAGACAGGGAGGAGAATATGCCTTTCTGGCAGCAATATGTAAGATAATTTTCCTGTAAGTAGATGCTCTCTTTTCAGGTATTTTGTTACTTCCAAAGCATTAGTTTAGTATTTCAGGTGAATGAACAAGATTGTCCTAACACAGCTTTAAAAATATTTTAAAGTTTTTATTCATTTCATTTTGGCTTGTGATTCATTGTTGCATACATTGAAAAACAAAAAAATGCCATAGGTAATTTGCAACTAACAGTAAACAGTTGCTGTTAGTAAACTCAGTCAGAAGTCCTTATCTTCATGGATATATCATATGAGCATGCTGTCAGTCAGAAAGTCTAGTACCTTTGCTATTCAGTTTCCTGAATTCTTGTATTTTAATGACAGGCTAAGTAATAACTTTACTTCCAAAATTCCTCTTATTTTCATTAAAGAACTGTACTACTGAGTTTTCTTTTCCAATGGAAAAATTGTTCCATGTTACTCTTTCTGAGCTATTGGAGATCTATGTCTTTCAGGCAGTAACTCTTCTCACAGTAGAAATCTATTTCATTTCTGTTTAATCAGAGTACTGGGTTGATGTAGCTAAGGGGTTTTTTACCTGTTCATTGTCCACTTTCAAAACAGCTTTTATCCATAATGTAGCTCTTTTCAGTTGTTTGTGAAAGCTGTATTATTTTGGGTCATGCGATCATGGCAGGTCTTTTTCCCAGTTTATTGAAATGTGTACTTCTCTGTCTCCTGTAATATGTATGTTTATTCAGTCTGCCTATCCTATAAATATGTGCATAAGGTGATAGACAGATTCCAATAAATGGCAGTAGATCGTGATTGTGTCCTGCCAGTTCTCATTTTTAAAAAAAATTTTTCAGCATTTTTAATTGAAACTAAAAAACAACTGATTTATCTTTAGGTAGTCTGCTGTTATTGCTACAGACTTTCAGCTCTGTGTTAGACTAAAAAGAGGGAGGCCAAATTTCAAGAGAATAATACTAGTCAAGCAAAAGCCCACTATACTTTGTGTAGGGTAGCTTATGTAATTTTGCTCCTAGATTTGTATAGAAGGTTTTTAGAACCACCATAGCTTTTGGATGGAACTAGATTAGTGGGGTGCTTTTTAACTGATGATAGATGCTTATAGCGGTTGCCTCTAATTTTGTTCAGGAAGGTAGCAGTCTCCTATTTATAAATCAGTTGTGTTGCCTAGCCACACTGCTTCACAGCTGCCCCACAATTGCCAGTCTAAAACAGAAAGCACTTTAGGGCAGCAAATGGACTTTACTGTTTGTCTTGTACAACTTTCAGAGTATTGTCATTTCTATACCTGTGGAAGAAAGTCCTCACTTGCAGACCCATTGGGAAGGGGCTGTTCCTGGCTGGTTGCATCTGCCTCTACTGAATAACTCTGTGTATTTGAAACATCTTTAGTGGTAGTGGTTTGGTGACATTTGTTGAGAGAGATCAGTAAAGTATTAGCGAGTATGCTATCTCAGCAGAGAGAATAACTAAAAATATGTGAATGGGTTGACTTCAGGACTGACTTGGGTCATTACCAGATATCCTCATATGACTGTATTTGTGATTGTAACCATATCTACTTTTGTTAATCTTATTTACCCTTGTAAGTTGAAGGGAAAAAAAAGGAATTCAAGGCTAGTTAATGGTTTCAGTCATTGCTATGTCAGAAAGAGGTTTTTACGTTGCTGACCGCAGACATGTTATTGAGAAAGTAATAAAGTATTATCACGTACAGGTTTGTGTTTGGATTAATAAGTAACTTCGTTGTGGGTTAAGATTGATACCTTTGGCCGTTGAACTGGCATAATCTCTAACAGGGCCATAAATGTAGCTCGGATTTGTTGACACAAGTCCTTTTATTCAAAGACTTTGTCAAGCAATATCTGATTGATGCTTTTCCTCCCCTAGCTTTTTCTTCACAAGTACCACCCCTTGTAATTTTAATTGTCTGGGCAAGAAATATTACATTTTTATTTGTGTGATATCCATGACAAGGAGTTACAAGGGGGATTCAGGCCTTCTTTCTCCTTTGGGCCATCACAAAGTTTAAAAGTATCTCTCAAGAGCTATTTTGTAAACAAATTAAAAGGTCTTTTTTAATCACTCCATTTTTCTCCATTTACTCTAAACACATTCCTAGAAAGAGCAGAGAGATTAGGAATATAGTTATTTAGCACCTTATGGTTCTTTGGAAGATGAAGCAGACAGAGCTTCCAGAGCCACTCATCACCTGAACAAGTATACTTGTACTTTTCATTACCAAGGGATTATCTATTGAGAATATACAGTTTCTCATGCTTTCTAGTAACAAGGAAAAGGCAATTTTCTTCTGACTTCTCTCTCTCAAAGCAAGGAAAGTTGGAAAAAAAACCCAACTGCTTTATCATGACCTCTGAATCCTGAGGCATCTGTGCTTAAGAGTAAAATAGAGTATTTTTATAGATCAAGTAACATGTGAAACTTCACCTGTTCAACTGTTATTCGAAACTGACCTACACAATTGGGTGCAGCTTGCTCAGAATGAACTGATATCAAAGAAATAAAATCAAAGGGAAAGATGGTCCCTGGTTAACATCCCTTTCCAAATTTTGAGTCAGGAGAGAGCTAAGTTCTGTATGCCATCCCCAGACCTCAGCTATCTTTGTATCATCGTGTTCTATCTAATAAGTTTCTTCTCTTTCATTGACATTGACAAAATAACCTGTTTGTCAACTGCATGAACTATATACAATCAGTTTGCATAACTGAAAGAGGTCAAAGTCAACCCTGAAGCCCTATTGCTATCTGAAACTGTTTTACTTAACTTGTAATAACAACAAACAGTGTCTTTGGAATGACCAAGGGGACTTTGTGCCTAACCAATTTCACTGTACATGCCAGTTGGTTTAATGAGTTTCCTCATCTTGCCTGCATGGAAAAATGTTCATAAAAACTAGAGCAGATAAATATACAAAAAAAAAAAAACCAAACACAAAGATGTGGTTAATGTAACTAACTTTGACTTTAATAGACTTCAGTCACAAGGCTCTCCTTGCTGACCATTTCTTTTTGCTCCCCACTTCAGAAGAGCTTCATAGTGGTCAGCTGAAACTGGAATCACATGGGCACACAAGCACAGCTTGCTGCAGCTGTAACCTAGCTCTGCTGTGATGCTGGGCTCCATTGCATATTTTTTTAAAATAGAATGTAACTGCAAGCAATTAATTTAGCCATTGTTTATTTTTTAACTAACCATTGTTAGACTACAAAGACACTGACTATGTCTTTGCAGTTTTTTCAGACAGGCACAAGTCTTTTTCAACACCGATCAAGGATAATCCTCTCCAGTACTGTTATCATCCCTTCTATTTTTAATAGTAATTGCTAGTGCTGACAGGATTCTTTAATTTGGAGAAGTTCCCACTTCCTACCAGGTTCTTCCCACTCTGCATGGCCTAGTTTCTGCTGGGCAGGAATTGAACATATAATAGGATATTTCTGTGGGACTGAGAGTTTACTGGAGGAGAAGTATGATGTTTTGAGATGTGAGGGTGGAGGGAGAGCCATTGTCCTATTAGAGCACCTAAGAATAAATGCGATAGTTAAAGTGTATAAGCTAACCGTTTTCTTATCACTGGATGCTACTTCATCAGAGAAAGAGGAAATGCGTATCCAGAGGTTACTCCTCATAGTTGGAGAAGGTATGGCCCTGTCAGACAGAAACAGGGGAAAGCTGGAACTTCCATTGCAGTAAATCACTGGGGCAAGATGGTATTCCTCTGAGAAACTACAGCATAAAATAACTAAGCTACTGACAAAAATAAATAATAACTTTAAAAAATGGTGTTATAATCAGAGAATAAGCTACCCAGGGTCTCTGAAATGCATACTTGGGGGACATCCTGAAAATTTTTATGGCAGTGAAACTTACTAGAGAACATAGGGAAATAGCTGACAATATCACTGAAGTTGTAAACCACAGCAAGAAGTGGAACATGGGAACTTGCCTGTCAGCTTCTCAGATAGAAAATTGGTGAGAGAGTCACATTCATTAGCTCCTTGGTATGGAGGAGGAAGGATACCAGCTATTACATATCTAAACAAAAGAAAATGCTGTCTTTTAATTGTCATTGCTAAACACATCCCACACCAACATAAAGTATAATTCAAAGCCTCACTGAAGTAAAACTTTCATTTTGTTTTATATGTATCTTAGGTCCACCATGATGTCAGCTCACCTTCTGTCTTAAATAATTTTAAGGTCTGTTTTTGCTGTTGATCTGTGCAAATGAAGTAGTTCCTCTTCTGAAAATAATTTTCCTTTTTCAGAACCTCTTTCCTTTTCTCAGCCTTTGTTATTTTCTCTTCATATTTATGCCTCATTATTCCTTCTTTCTAGACATAAACCGTGCTTTGGGAGAGTAGGTGGAAGACAATGCATTTGGAGGAGTGCTAAAAGCAGATAACTTCACAGTCTTCTGTTTGGAACCCAAAAGAAGGGCTTTTGTAAAGCTGCATTGTACATCTCCATAGTCTGCTAGTTTCCTCTGAGAGGTAGCAATATAATAGAAAAGGACTATAAGACACTATAATTTATGTAGTCTTTTTAAAAATAAGAAAAACATATCAGGTAAATATAATGCACTTCAGTTGCTGAAAAAGTCAAATTTTCTTACAAAACTTCTGAAAAGATACTCTAATAGAAATCTGTAAACCTAAGAAAAGGTACAATGCCTGGCTGTGCTGTTTCTCCAACTGCTTATATTATCATTTAGCTCTGGGGGCTTTTGGAAGAGCATTCCCAATTTCCAAAACTGGACTGAAAGGACAAGCAGATGCACAAATGCAAAGTGTTTTAGGGGATTCAAGGTTGAAGAGGTTTATAGCAGTGCCATCAGGGCACAATAAAACTAGGTGACTGAACCACAGTGGAAACTAACATTTACAAATTACTTGGTGAGTAATACTTAGTGAATTACTTGGATGAGACAGCTGTATAAAATTGTTGCACAATTACAGATGTAGTGTGATGTTACTGAGATTTTTAGAAAGCTGTCGAAGATAAAAGACTTGCTGGGAAGCTTAACTCATCAGCCAATATTTATCAGTCATCCTTTTATATTTGCACTGTAAGATTTCTGGTATAGACAGATGAAATATAGTTTATGCTGCAATTGAGCGCAGTCCATGCAGACTGATGAGATCTGGATTAGTTGCATCTAGGGCTGGCTGCCTTGAGCTCTGATGCTGAAACCAAAACCCAGAAAAAATCACTTACTTTTCACTTTCAGTGAGGACTGTGAAGTCAGCATCATTGCTTTGAGCTTTGGTGAAGGGTCTGTTGAACCAGCTTACTTTGTTTCTTCAGAAAAGTCCTCCAGCATGCTATATAGTGCTCTCCAGCTATATTTGTGAGCTCCCCAGTGAGCTATACTAGCATTTACAGGGAGGAACAGACACTCCTGGTCTGACACGGTATAGTTGACTCTGGACGGCAGCCAGAATGGGGCTAATAAGCCTTTATCAGCAGTGAGTAATGCTAGTCACCTAAGGTCCTGTAGCCGTGAAGTAAGGTGGAGGTGAAGAGTTAGACAGGCCAGTTGCCTCCCTTATGCTGCTGATGAGATCTGTGGGGAGCTGGCTTATCTTGTGCCTCTATTCCAACTCCAGGTGCAAGTGGCAGAGCAGAGAAAATTATTTTATGTCCCTGGTCTGGCCCTTAATGAGGTCAGCTAAGGTGAGTGGGGCTGTGGAAGGAGACAGTGGGGACAAAGGAAGGAGTGACAGGCACCTGATGACACAGGCTGGAGAGAGGCAGAGGGAGAACAAGAGGTCACACTGGGTCCAAGTACAAGCCCAGGTACAGGGGAGACAGAATTTGGGACAGAATTTCATCTACCACATGCTAACACCACAGCAGATGAATACGTGACACCCTCCTTTACAACCTTCTAAAAATTATTTCCAGGCCACCTATGCCAGGCATTGGCAGCTAAGGAAAAACCTCAGTCTCTTTTTATTGCCCTACCAAGAATTGTTCTCTTTCTGTTTTTGTCTGTGCAGTGGAAGCCAAATCATTGTTCTTTCTGAGGTGGCATGGCATGCTTGTAAGCGTTTTGCATATTTTGTAACTCGGTTTGGTTGTTGCATGCACTTTTTCTGTTTGTGTTTTTTTTATTGCATGCCTGAGAAGATCAAGCTTTTGGTGTTTAGAAAGTTAAGAAGATGATCTGTGACTTAACTTCAGTGGAAGTGCTGCTAGAAAGACTCAAACTGCCTGTCAAAACATTATCTTGCAAATCTGTATGAGGAAACACACCTCTTGTTCTCTGTGGACAAGGTAGAACTAGTAACATAAGGTCAAGGAATACACAATTTGACTTAAATTCGTTTCCTGTTGGAAGACAACAACATACTTCAAGTAATCAAAAACCTGTAGAAGTGGATTTATCCTTATCTACTGAAAAGAGATTATTAGTGCAACTAGTTTAGCAAGATTAACAAATGATTTAAAGACAGAATGACCAGATAGGCTACTTGATCTGTTCCTCTGTGACATTCAGTTCTGACTTCCAGATAAGCAGCCCTGGAAGTGCCCAGGAAACACAAAACAGAAGCCAGCACTGTTCAGGTGTTGTACCAGCATTTTCACTGAACCAAGAAGCAGCAATACTGAAATCATTGCCATACTTGCTTTGGGAGAGATTTTCCTGAGTGTCAGAGATTTGGTAATAAATCACACAGCGATAGCACACATTCCTTTGCCTATTTCCTACAGTGATTTTATCTTCAGAGGGAGAGTGTCCACTTTTATTTTATCTTTCAAGAATTTTTTTAAAATGAAGGTTTTTTTCTGGGTAACAACTGAGTCGCATTAAGAAACTGCACGTACTTTTCTGTATAATTTCATTTGTGAAATATCATTTGTCTATAATGTGTTTTTCTGAACTGCCTTTTTCTAACTAGTTTCTGCAATTAGTAGGGAAATCATAGTGCCACGAAATCTTTTCTAATGAGATATAAGTATCTGCCTTTACCTTTAGTTCAAAATAAACATATAATAAATTATATGGAATATAAACGGATATAAAATTGCTAACATCAACAACTGTAAAGTGTGCCATACTGGCGCACAATTTGGTGTATTTTAGTTTTTATCTGTCATAGCACTTCAGCAGGAAACACATTCATGTATATACAGAGGTACATACTTATCTGGAAGTACACTTTTTCTCTTTTCAAAGGAGAATGAATTTGCCTATCATTACTTTCTAAAAGCAGTTTTCCAAGAGCAGCTGCTTAGTTAGCTGCCCACTTTTCAGATTTTTGTAAATAAAAATCAAGTAATATCAAATAGCAAAACAATTTTTCTGTTGTGCAATTCTAAGTACTCTGTTAATGTTACTGAAAAAGAAGAGGTAATTTAACTAATTGTAAAAAATAGTACTTTGTTTCAAGCACTCACTTTATGTATTTTTTTGCTATTGTTTGCATACTAAAATTGCAGGTACTTTAGGAAAGGGATCGCTAAATATTACATCTACTTAACTAATATTTTATAGCTTTTACTCACATAAAGAACACTGTACAAACATCAGGAAGCCCCAAATGACCAGAAATGCACAGCCACATTATAGAAGAATCAATACTGAAGCTTGCCTGTCTTGTGGTCTGATTGCTAAAGAATGAACTGGTGTGACATGTTCAGTTTGCCCTCATCAGAAGCAAACTCATAACCTGTGAGACTTACATAAATTTCTGACCCAAACAGTAGCTATATTACTTCCCAGTCAGGGAGCAAAAATTAGTGTCGTGCTTCCACAAGGCAATTTCCTAACCGTTCTGTACAGAGGAGAGCCTGATCTGTGTAGTGTCCATCGCAAAGGAGAAATTCCAGAACTGCTATTTAGCTCCAGGATATTTGGTCTCATACCAGTGTTTAAATATCATTATGCCCCTCTTTACTGAAGACAGATGTCATGTGATGCAGGATAGCATGAGAATGAGGACATCAAACTCCACCTTGCCTGATTCCTGCATCCCTGCTCTAACGTGTCTTCCTATCACATGAGCAAATGTTGTGACTAAAATTACAAGTATGCAGAGGACCTTAGTTCTCGCTGACCATTTTTTGACCTTAATTCATGCTCCTTTTTCAGCCATATTTAAACTGAAAAACAACAACCAAAAAACAACAACCAAAAAATGCCCCCCCCTCCCCCACAACAACCAACCAACCAACCAACAAAAAAAAAACCAGAAGAAGCAAACACAGTGAGGATGGAGACTTCAATAAAGTGTGTTCTGCACCACTTCATTAGATGCAGGTCATCCTTGGCACTGCTTGTAGCTACTTCTAATGTCATGAAATCTCTGCTGTGACTTACATCTGCTGCTCAAGCACCGTGAAGAGGATTTTTCTTCTAACCAAACAAGAAACAGCAGAGGAGACTAAAAGTACAGCAGAGGAGACTAAAAGTACAGCAAACTCTTATCAGTGCCATTTTGGAGAGAAGTCCAGGAAGTGTTTGCACATCTGCATGACTTTTAAATATAGTTTTGATGAAAATTAACCTAAATAAATTAAGTGATTATTTTGAACTCAGTCATTGAATACAGGGGACACTGTCAGCGCAAGACCCCAAGTCTCAAAGAAAGCCAGTAGGGCTTTTTGGAAAATATGCCAGTTCTAAGGGGTGGAGCATACAGGCAACATCTGTGCTTGCTCTTTTGCTGTGGAGGTTATAAATTCTGCAAAAAGTTAAACACTGGCTGTTTTAAACTAAACTCATTTGCAGCAAACAGCAGAAATGCATGGCAGTCAGAGGGAGGAAGTGTGCAGGAGGGAGGAGCCTCAGCCTCAAGAGGTACAAGTGTGAATATTTTATGATATTGATAGCACTTTTGTCTTACCCTTTCTATTGCATTAGAGTCCACTAATCCATGAGTAGCATGCCATTTAAGCATATAATTGCCCTGTCTTTATCTATTTTTATGTGAATTCCTAACAGGACAAAGGAAGTTATTTTCAGTTTTGAAAACAATTCACAACTGTATTAAAATCAAGTAGTATAAGCACAGAAGCCTAAGGAGAGGCAGATATAAATATACATAAGAGACTAAGCATTAATTATATAGTGGGGTTTTCCTCTTCTGTGTCTTTCGGATAAGGCAGTTTATTAATAAACAGTAAACTACTGCGTGGGAAATAGTGTTTTGGTTTTTATGAATATCAACTCCTGGTTACAAGATCACATTTGGGACCCAGGAATCCCATTTAGTAAAAAGTAAAGACAAGTTAAGCAAAGAAGAAAACTTTCCGAAGTTACAAAGAAGTTTAATAACTTCTCCTTTCTTCAACTTTCATGTACTCTTCCACATCCAGGTTTAATGTTGAATCAGAAGGAGACTTTTTTTTCCTTGCAAGTCTCCTCGTCTGGCTGCAAGTAGGCTGTTGAGGAAAGTTTGTTAAGTGCAAGCTTTCAGACACAGGGTTTGAATGCACTTTATATGATCCCAGCTGCTGAAACACTGAAATCCATATATCCTTGATTAACTAAGTCCCCCATCTACATGAATTAAAATGTGGATAGAGGAATTAATTAGAAAGTGTTACATCCCTTACATCTTCGTAAGGAGTCGGTCTACTTACAGAAAACACAACTCTGGAAAAAATCCCTGAAATCTTGTAGCCCACTGAATTTGTGTCTCAAGATTTCCTCAGAGTTCTCATCTGATGATGAAGTTTCCCAAGACACCAAAGACAAGCTTGAGGCTCTGTGTGTCACATCCTATGACTTACAGTATCTTTGCCCCCAGCTTCTTAATCCTGTCCCCATCCCTTGCATCATCTTTTATGACTACCTGAACAGCAGACAAAAAAAAAAAAAAAGGAAGAGGGAGCAGGATTAACTTTTCTGACAAGACTAAGTTAGATTGGTTCAGCTTTCTTGAGGATCTTGACACTCAATTTAAGGTGTCTACTCTAAGTTTTTATTTCATTATGAGGTGTATTTGCTATCTTCATATGGTTTTCCTTTTTAAAACATTGTCTCCTGCAGTTTCCTACCACTCCAGATTGGTGAACTACCACATAGGAGGATAAAAGTATTGTGAAAGTGAAAGTATTCTTCTATTTTATGTCTGTTGTTTGAAAATGTTCACCCAAACACACCATAACATTGGCCCATTTTTTGCTTAACAAGTTGCATGATACTGACCAGTGAAAGAGAACAAAAATCTGAAAGGTTCCTGTCTTTGAAGCCCAATCACATTAGGCATGCAGTCTTCTTTCACTATATCATGCTACTGCTTCTTCTCCAGTATTCAAAAGTTTCAAGTATTGACAACACTGTGTGAATCAGCTTTGATCTTGTTTGGGCCTTCAGACATGCTGATAGCCTGAGACCATGTTATACATTGTGTAAACTATTACCACTGAAACATTCTGAGGACTAATTCAGTAGATATTCTCAAAGAATGAATCTACAAGGGTGGCCAAAACCACTTTGTAAGCTTGGTTTGTTACTTTGCCAAGCCCTAGAAAAAGTGTTAGATTGCCTCTACATTTGAAAGACTCACAGGATTTATCCCATAATCTAATATGAAGAATAAACCTAAGGCTGAGTCCTGCATGCATCTCTTTTTGCCACTTAACAGGTAGAATTTGTACATATGAGTGCGACTGTGAAGGAAATGGAGGTTATGACCTGTGTTGCCTCCAGGCAGGCACTAAGCAGCAGACGTCTCCCAGTGCGGTTATGTTATATGGGGAAGGACAGGAACAATTCACATCTCTGTATACGTGTTTGGATTAAAAAAAAAAAAAAAAAATTGAAGTCATCGCCATTTTTCTTCTAGGCAGTTGTGAACAGGGGTGCTACTAGGAAATTGATTCAAATAAGAAAGTTCAAATTAAAAGTAAAGTATGCAATGACAACATTGAGCAGGTTTCCCCCATTTCTCCTTTCTGTAGCAACCCTGTGATTACAGTCACCCTGCATCAAGTTGTTCATCTGATTCATGTGTTGGTTTGGGGAGAGAGGCAAGGAGAAAAATACAGGGCAGTCAAATAAAATATTTGTTGTGAATGGAAAAGTTCTCACCTAGATGCTTGTTTTGCTTGTTGTATCTATGTTAAATCCTCGCATTCATAAGTCGAGGGATGATAGGTTAACTAAGAGAAAGTGGCTGAACAGGATAAAAAAAACAAAAAACAAAAAACGCTGTTTTGGCTGTTCATAAGAAAAAAAGAGAAATCTTTAATAATAAAGTGGCTACTTGCAATGGTGCTGTTAATGAGATGATATGCAACAAAGTACACAGGCACATGATCAGGTCTCGTAGCTCACTGGAATTAGGCATCCATCCGAATGCTTTGCAGATCAAGGATAGATTTAAGCATATTCCTAAACTTAAACGTGTACTTAAAGGTTTTGTTGATTTTTTTCCTCCAAACCAACATTAATTGGCTGCTAACTGGCTGAAATTTTCTGTTTAAATAAGCCTGTTATTACATTATGATTACTTTTTAGTTGGTTATGTGGATTGTTTTACGTCAAGCCCTAGATCTATACAGGAATTGACCAGGGTGTCTGTAACAAGACTCTGAAATGGATCTTCAGCTGAATCAATACAAAAATCTTATCTATTTTATACAGCACCAAGGTTATAAAAACAAAACGAACCTTCTTCTTGCTTTTCTTAGAAATGTTTTTTCCTTGAAAGATCTTTCTTTCATACAAATAGCAGAGCAACCACATAAACCCATATTTTTCTGTTTTAAAACAATCCATACCTATGCACAGAGATGCTCATCAATTAAAATTTCTAGGTATTGCTCCAGAAGTAATAAAAAAATATTTTTTCAAAAATTTTTGTCACCCTTTCCTAAATGTAAAGGACAAAGGGGAAGAAAACTCAAAATATCACCTCATTTTCATGTCGATTCCCTTTTGACATTGTAGCTTTGCATACTTAATTGAGTTTTATTCATAGTAATTAATGTTTCTGTGCATACTTAGAGCAGAGTTATTCAGGACACACTTATATTTAAAGCAGCATAGCTGCAGACACTGAAATGCTCTCTCAAAGTATTTGAAGGCAGTTAAATGCCAGAAAGAAGTTTGTTTCTCCTAGGGCATACTTCTTACTGAGGCTTCTGTGGAGTTCCTGACACAGAGTTTCTTTAGTCTCACAGAAGCCAGCATTAGGATCTGAACTCCTTTGTTTGATTCATTTCAGAGATATGCCAGAGGACTGTATGATCATTCCATTTGACCAATAATCACTGCAACTGGTAATCTGCAATCACAAGCCCAGAATTTCTAATTAAGGCACAGTAGGTTTTCAGTAAGACATACATATATTAGCTAAAAGATGGGATTTGTAAGAGTCACATCTATAAGAGCATTGTCTTAATGATTAACTATTAAAAATCTTACACCTTGTAGTTGCATGTTTATCTTGCTCTGTACTTACCTTGTTAGGCCATTCTCTACTAGATTAAAGAAATGTTCCCCCTTCAAAAATATCATCTGTGTTGAGTTACTTGCATGCTGTAATCAAGTCATGTCTTCACCCTCTCTTAGATAAAATAAATTCTTTGAGCTTGTTAAGAATCATTGTATATATTGTTTCCAGCACTTGGTTCAGAAAACAAGCAGCAAGGACTCATTGTTCATTTTCCAAGAGCATCCTTTTTGAAACATCAATACTAGGCACATGCACATATCATTCCAGGAATAGTATCATTGCTGTTGTTAAAAAAACTGTGTCAACCTACTTTTATTGCTATCCCACTGCTTAACTATCAAAGAATAATACATGGCTTCACAAAGCATCTTCTTGAAGTTGTAGGTGACTGTCTACCTTACATCGTAAATCCTTTTCACCATTACTGTGTTTCTGGACACTTTCTCATTTTATGCCTCGCACTCTCAGTCCTACGTGCATAATTTTACGTCTGATTTTATATAAAATTATATGACAAACACACAGCTTAAATAAGTTCACCTTCACAAGTGATCCAGATCGCTTCATCTCTAGTGCCATCATTACTTCCCACTCCACTAATTTGTGTCATCAGATTTGAGAGTGTGCTATAGGAGAATGTAATTTCAACTTTCCTGAACTACAAGGAAGCACTGTAGCCTCTTAAGATTTGAGACTTAATAATTGCACATGCTCAGTAATGTTTCCTTAAACAAAAAGAGTATAACTATATCTGTTAAGCCATCATAATGGCTTCAAAGTACAAACTGACATGTCAAATCCTCTGTTAGCTTCCTTATGAGTGGCTGTGTTATTAAGTGCTTACAAATTCATACTATGTCTCTAAAGGCTCCAAAGATCTCATTACAGTTTTTAAGTAAATAAAAATGTTTTTGTAACTGCCTTATGCATTTCCATGATAGAACAGAACAATTGAAAAAAACCAATTAGTTTACTGGAGGTACATTTTATTTCCCTAAGAATTCCTCCTTTTACTTGGAAGATGCTTTTTAGCTTTGCTATGTATTTTTGGCACACATTCATGTTAAAATAGGATTTCCAGTTCAACAGCATAGCCAGTAGGAGAAACAAAACAAACAGGGAAAAGAAGATCCATTTACAGTGGAGATTTGAAAATGGAGAAAGCCAAGAGTCAGAAGACCAACGAACAGGAATCACAGAAGAGATGGATAGAGACCGTAGGAATGACAATGAAGAATACAGGTGACAGAGAGGAGGAGCCACAAAGAGTATTTTTTAGCTGTAGTACCAGGAAAAGCAGTGGACACAGAGGAATTGTCAACAATCATAAAATTAAGAACTCTTACCTTTAGTTTATTTCTGATTGTGTATAATTTTCCCTTCTGACAATGCTCTGATCACAGCTTTCTTTAGTACTTTCTCTGGGTGTCTCATCTGCTGATTTCCTGGGTGTTTTAAGATACTTGCAAATGCTGAGGCAGTTATCATTAATGGGTATCATTTCAAAGTTGAGACTGCCCTACACACAGACTCTATATAAGCTTGACAGTCATGAATGTGATTTTCTTCCTAGTCCCAGTTAGACAAATTACATTTTTGAGTCTTTGATGTGTTTATACTGAGGTTGTATATTCTGTCTGTCTACAGAAATACCTTCCTCTAGTATAAGTTCAAAATTATGTTCTCAAAACAGTTTGACATATTCAGTTACTTTATTTGCAACTGGGGGAAATTGCTTCATACTACTGCTGCAGGCAACACAATCTAGGTGACTTTAGTGATAAGGTCGGGGTTTAGCAGCAGGTCCATTTAGCAGCAGATGCCTAAGTCCTGTAAAGTCTTGTTACTAGGAAGCTCTGTAGACATTGGTCCATGTCCAGTTTTCCATAAAAAACAGTGTTTGGAAATATATTGGACTTCTCTAGAACCTTTCTACAATATCCATATTTTTTTGAGATAGCTTGAATCCTGACATTCTGCTGAGATTTCCTTTAAGACCCTTTGCAATTTTCACAACATTTTTACATTTGTTGCCTATTTTGCACAGTCTTTAATGCACAGCTGTGTCATATGTCTCTGGACTAAGCTTCTTCAGCATTGCAGAAGGACTTTTAACATATAATCAGGTGAGTCAAATTTCCTGAGACAGTAACAAGAGTAACTCTGTGGTACTTTTTTGCCTTATTCAAAACTTTTGTTTTGTTTTGTTCGTAAATAGCCTTTCCTTTTCCTTCCCAGGTCTCCCTAGATTTCTCTAGGCTAGTTCTCTCATTTTTGCCAGATGATCTCATCTGCACAGTATAACTAGCCACTCCCTCTAGTGGTTTGGCCTTATCTTCCCAGGTTTCTCTTATAATACACAGTGGGCCTTGCATTCATCAACCATAGCATGTTCAAATGGCGAAAAGCCCATTGGTGCCTAGGGCACTTACTTCCCTATCGGCAAACTAAAATAGCAGCCATTCATCTTAGTCTGATCCTGTGCTGTTAATGAATTTTCACAGCATGCATTTCAGTGTTAGATTAAACGTTTCTGTAAGGCTGTCTAAGGAGGGTATGGAGTGATTTTTATATTTCTGTCTCAAGAGAATAGTTTCATGAGCTTAAAGTTTGTCCTCTGGCAAGTTATAATCTCCTCTGACATACCAACCAAGCAAATAATGGGACCAAGGGTACAATAACCTGATGGCTTTTTATGGTTCTTAGGGAAAAGGCTTCTAGGTTTCAAGTAGCATAGATGTTTATTGCTGAAGTAAAGGCACTGTGAAACAGTTCCAGCCTCAGGAACTCCACATGCCTACAAGAAAACAGGGAGAAACTCCTTCTCCATTACTAATAATGGAATATGGGGTTGTCATCATATTCTGACCTACCTGTGCCCTGCTTTTCCAACCTGCTTTTGTCCCTTGAGGAAGACTAGGGACACGTATCTTTCCTTCAGCCTCCTTAATGAGTCCTGTTGTCTCACATAACTCCCTCTCCTTGTCCCTTTCTCCCTCCTTCTCCCCCCAGGACATCCCACCATTAACACCAGATGTCACCAGGCTATTGCCTCATTGATCAGAGGGACCAGACCACAACATAAAATAGAGAAAAAAGGACTGCAGTATTGCAACAGTCCTTAAAATTTGGGTATGAGCATTCAGAGCCAACATCTCTTAATCTGTTTCCTCGCAAGTCCTCTCATTCCTACAAAGTCATAACATTCTTAGAAAAACAAGATTCCTGGTTCATCCTAAATGAGCTCCCTACTCACCCTCCACCCCCAGCATTCCCATAACAGCATATCCTTCTTAAACATCACTTTTCTCTTTTCCTTGTAAAATGAAAAGAGAGGGGAAGGGGGTTTGTGTAAGCCCTGGGCTCCTCCCACTCTCATCAGTCTCTGGGAAGGTTAATGATTAATTGAAGCCATCTGCTCAGGACCTTCTCTCCATGTGGTTCAATTCCATCACATATGTTCACACAAAGTCTAAATAAAACCACCTTCCGTTCCCATGCTCCTTAATGACTTGAGATAGAAGTGATGGTCTTTGACATGAAGACAGTTTAAAAAGTAAATTGTGAAGAGCCTGTCTTTAGTAGTGTAGAAAGAATCCTTAGAAACTTATGAAAACTGTTTTAAAACAAGATTTACTATCTCTCTGTTTAATTGGTATCTTACAAAAGATAAAGACAAAAACATCAAGTCTAACTTGAGAGAGAGAGAGGGAGAAACTTGGTCTTACTAGGTAACTGTGACTCCACGAACTGATGCATTAAAAAAAAAAAAAGGCATCTTGGGACTCTGTAAAACTGCCCTATTTTTCTTTCTTTTTTGGGACTTAGAGGAGGTCAAATAAAAATATGAGGCAAAGGCCACAAAAAATGGTAGAATGGAAAGAATTGTCTCTCTGAGGAATTATTCATCCTTCGTGAATACTGGATCCCCAGGGTTTATGGTGTGCAGCTGAGGCCAGGGAGCAGCTGTTCTTTTCACATATTCTCTCTAATTAATAAAAGAATTGCCATACTTTTTTTTCCTAGACAGGACTTCAGGCAGGTAAAAGTGCATTAACTTTTGATCTACTTTCTTGCTAAGTAGGCTATTTATATAGTAGTGGTAGTATCAGTCATAGCAGTAACAGCAGCAGTAGTAACGGTCATCATACAGTCCTTTTGCGAGAATGCAGCCACATATAGAGGTATATTTCCATATATGCTTCTTTCCTTCCTGCATGTCTTAGCAGTAGCCACAGGCTGTGGAAATTATTTCTTTTTTCCCCTCTCTGTCCTTTACTGTCTCCCCAAGATGTTCTGCATCAGGTTCTTAGCTTTCTTCCAACACTTCCCAGGGGGAAATCTGCCCATACATTGACATATACCTCTGAACATGTGAGCATTGATTCAAGGATATACAAGATATACCAGGTCTGTAATATGCCATTCATATGGATGATTTTTGCATCCAGGGTAAAATGGACACATTCTAGCTGCCTTTATTCACTATTTCTTCTTCTTCTTCTTCTCCATCTTCTTTTCTTTCTGTACATATATGTATTTTTGCGCTTTGAGATGGTGTAGTGGACTTTTTGCATTTTTTGTGAATGCTGCTTTTCATATTTGCCCCTTAGTGGAGGTGACAGAATATGCACAATGACCATAAGCCATTTTTAGCTACATTTCTCTCTTTGCCTTGAAGAAGTCTTTTGTGTTGCCACCACATGGGAAAGAAACAGGACTAGAGACAGACATCCTAACAGAGCCACAGGTCATGTCCCATGTAGAAAGAAGAGGTGATATTAAGGGCAGATTATTTCTGTGCCTCTGCAGGTTCCAGAACTTGCAGTTAGGAGAGAAACTTTGCTGTCTGTAGACCTAAAGGCAGGGGGAGTTTCCCGCTCCTAAAGAGGCTGCACTGTCATCAGCCTGTGGAGCATGGACGTGCAGGGCTTCCCTAAATTAATTCATGTTTAAGCCAGCACACAGGTTACAGAAAAACAACCAGTGTTGACTTGAAAAAAGTGCCAGTGATGGAAAAGTGATGGAATTGTCTTGAATACGAATTTAACACATTATGAATTATTCTATTTTTGGAAAGAATAGCAATGTAATCTTAGCCAAAGAATAAGATTTATGAGCTCCTTATTTTTCACTGCAAAACCCCATACATATAGTCTTGTAAATTATTTGTGTCTCACTATAGCCATCAGATACTCCTGTGAATACAAGAAGCCCTTTTATATTGATTTCCTGCTCTCCTTCATTGTTTAAACAGGCATAAAATAATGTATGTCTGTGATTGTTCTTATTGGCCTCTAAGTGTATTTTTGTTTGTTAACTTAAAGAATCAATAAAGCTTAAGAATCAAATAACTAAACCCTCTGAAGTTGCACAAACAATAAATTGGTGTTAAATATTTAATATGGTACGCTCTTGAAATATTTCTCTTGATACAGACACAGATTAAAAAAAGCAGCAATTCAGTAAAGCATGACTCTAGAAGTCAGATAATATTAATGCAAAAAAATCTTGTATTTGTGATGAATCAGACTTTATATTATCTGCCTGCTCCTGCAAGAGCTTAAAAATATTGTGTGGAACAATAATCAGGAATTATTTAAAGATGAAATTCAGAAGAAAAGAATTTCTTATGCAGTTAGCAATTGCTGTGTATCATGCACTAAATATCAGGTTATGTCTGAGAAAAATTAAAAAAAAAATCTTCAAGTACACCCTCCTTTCCTTCTAAAAATCATTCTTTCACCTTCTGTTTATTGTGATGAAAGAATAAAAAAAATTGAGAAATACTTTATAAAAGAAACATTATTTTAATAGTCTTCTTAAAAAATGTAGCTTTCAAGTGCTTACTCTAGAGAAGCCAGAAAATAATTTCAGTAGATCACATTAGCTTTATAGGTTATGATGCTCTTCAAAGCCTGATGTCATGATTTCTCTTACATTACATGAGCCATTTTAATAAGGAGCCTGCCTTTCCAACTCTCCTGATTACCTCCTTGCTTTACTTCTTTCATTCCACTTTAAAATTGGATCACATCAAGAGCATAAAGAAAAGAGATTATTTCTCTTTTTTGCAGGAAAAGAGAGAACAATTGGCAAGTTTTAACTTAGAACACTGCACGAAACTGTACCCCAGAAAGCTGAATGTAGCATCAGGTTGCCTTTTCTACTAAGGTTAAAAGTTGATAAACTTTGCTGCCTATCCATTTGCCTGGACCAGCTAAGAATGCCAAATGCCCCACAGTACATTCCCTTCACAGAACAGGTAGATGGTCTCTTTTTTCCAATAGCTCCACAAAATACCTGGATCCATTCCTTGCCCCTGTTTGTCCCCCTTCTCCCTGCTGGTGTTGATCAAGGTCAAGGTGTAGGCCCTTGACTGTCCTTCTTCCTCTATGTGCAATGTTCTACGACTTCTCCTGTCCACAGGTTAGTAGCTGACAAAACCCCTTGATGTACAGAACGTGACTAGTCAGCTTGTTTCTGTCTGCGCCACAGACCATTTAGTTACTACTCTAATGAAACCAGAAAGACTGTAACACTCATCTTGTTCTTGTTCTTGTTCTTCTTGTTCTTCTTCTTTTTCTTCTTCTTCTTTTTCTTCTTCTTCTTTTTCTTCTTCTTCTTCTTCTTCTTCTTCTTTTTCTTCTTCTTCTCAATACTAAAAGAGTCTATGTTCTCTAATCTCTGACTAGGGACTAGTATTTCAGAGCTTTCCTGGGTTCAGGAGCATATGTAATGTTCCACTAAATGAGATCCAAGACCTGCCAATTCACAATTGGTCTTTAAAATTGTGTCATTCTGATTATCATGTTTCTCTATATCCCCTTAGATATTGACAAGATCTTGTCAAAGAACATCTTGTGACTCAAAACCTACAGGAAACCAATGCAAGGTACCTCATGAATACTTACAGAGGGCACAATATGCCATTTCTGAGAGACTGAATGTCACAGGATTAGAAACTTCTGTTTCTACTCTGTTTTTATAGACTAACAGGCATTGCAAAAGGCAGAACAAAATTTTATAGTCATTGTTCTTTTAATTTGATTTTAATCTCTGGAATTCCAAAAGATTTTGACCATTGATATGATTCTTGATTTCTCAGTTGAACTGTTCAATTTTGTTATTGATCCCTACACCAAACCTCTGACGACAAAAATTACTGCAGCAGACAAGAAACATTAAGATAATGATAATGATCATAAGCTAGTTTTTAGAGAGAATTTCACAAAATAGCTAGAGAATCCAGGCTCATGTCTGATACTGAAAGCATCACGCAAACATCAAAAAAGAAAACCTTTCTAACGTTATGTCTGCTTGTTAATTGCACAAAGGCAGACTTCCAAATTGTCTGTCCAAAGATGTCTAAGTGATTCTTTTGTCTTTTTATGCTCGTAAGCATTGAATTTCAAGTATGCGAAAAGTTCAGTATCTGAAATTTTTCTTACTATAGCCCTCTTCCTTCCTACGTGTACTTCAAGAGTCTCTCAACCTTGCAGATGGTTTCTATTAAATAGTAATGGTGGTATCATTAACATTTTCCAATTAAACAGTCCAAAGAAAAACATCATCTTTGAATGCCTTTTAAAAATCTCAGTAAAAATTATTCTATGTAACTGGGTGAGAGGGTTTTTGTTGCTTTTGATGGTATCCTCCAGGCAATAGATTAAAACAACATATGTTGAAATAGTGCTGGCTTACTGCAGTTGTCTAGTCATGGTACCAATGCAGGAAATTTCTGAATTACTTTATCTGCTTGGAGAGGGGGGAAATTATGTAGACTAACCTATTTTATACTATTCCCTTTAAAATTCAAAACCCAACAGTTCAAAGATTAACAGATCTAATAAAAACTTGCAAGCACACAGTTTTTGTACGTTATCATGACAAAGTTTGGTTTTATTGTAAAAAGATAACAGGAAAAATAAATTGAAAATCAGCTACAAAATTCAGTACTTGCCCAGTGATATAAAATTCAATCACTCTTGATCCCATAATTTTTATTATAATGACAGATGGTTTATTATTTTTTATTTGGGTAGCACTGTAAATTAAAACAGTGCTTCCGAATTAATTAAAAAACTCCCCTCTGCTAAGAAGCTGACAATGTAATTTGGATAGGTGGTAAAGAAGCAACCCATGGTTAAAGGAAAATTATAGAAAGGAACCCAGTAGCAGAAAATTCCTTACAAGAAATGTTTTTGAAGGAAAGAGGAATTTAAAGGGTGTCATGGTTTAACCCTGGCTAGCAAATAACCACCACACAGCCACTCACTCGCTCCGTGCCAGTGGGATGGGGGAGAGAATCAAGAGTGAAAGTGAGAAAACTCGTGGGTTTAGATAAAGGCAGTTTAATAGGTAAAGCAAAAGCTGCATACAAAAGCCCAGCAAAACACGGAATTCGTTCACCACTTCCCACTGGCGGTCAGGTGTTCAGCCATCTCCAGGAAAGCAGGGCTCCATCACGTGTGACGGTTAGTTGGGAAGACAAACACTATCACTCCGAACGTCCCCCCCTTCCTTATTCTTCTTCCCACTTTATATGCTGAGCATGACGTCATATGGTCTGGAATATCCCTTTGGTCAGTTGGGGTCAGCTGTCCCAGCTGTGTCCCCTCCCAACTTCTTGTGCACCCCCAGCCTCCTCGCTGGTGGGGTGGGGTGAGAAGCAGAAAAGACCTTGACTCTGTGTAAGCACTGCTCAGCAATAACAAAATCATCCCTGTACTATCAACACTGTTTTCAGCACAAATCCAAAACATATCCCCATACTAGCTACTATGAAGAAAATTAACTCTATCCCAGCCAAAACCAGCACAAAGGAACAGGAAAGAGTGCAAGTGAAACCAAGTGATTAATCTGGAGAAAATCAGACACTAATCTGGGGGAAGGTATAGTTTGTGGTTAATATACAGGAATCTGAGATCAAATGTTGAACCAAACAAAACTGGAATTTAAGTGGTAAAAGATAGTATTGGAAGAGAAGAACAAGGCTAGGTAGCAGGGAGAGAAGAGCATAGATAAAGAATTGAGAGGAGGAAGATGAGTATAGAGGTAAAATGAAAACAAAGATGCTATTTTTAATAGAATTTGAGAATAAGTTATATATTGTAACCATAAGAACAGAACCCTTCATCTGCTGTTGAACTACTCCCACTTGGATGCTTCTTTGCTGCCTTTGCATTTTGTATCCATATGTTACATATGCTGTGATCCAAAGTTATAAGTGGGCACACAGTTATGCCTGCTTTACTCCTGGAATTTATTTTATGCAGAAAGATTTTGTTTAGACTAGCTTTCTGCCCAGTCTTGGAGCAGAGCAAGATAATATGAGTATCAATTTGACCTGGCACGTCTCTTGAGAGAATCGTCAGAGCATGCAGTAAAGCAAGAGATGTCTCTTGTCTTGTGTTTGTCTACATGCATGTAGCAAAGCAGCTGATGAATTAGCCCCCTTCAGCCACCACCACAAAAGTGGAAGTTCAGGTAAGGTAAGTGAGGGCAACTGACTGTGCCAACATCATTAAGGGAAAAAAAAGTGATCTTCTGGCAGAGAGCCAAAGAGCTTGCAAGGGAATGGGTATTAAAAACCCATATGCTTGCTCAGCCTGAGTAGTTTGACTGGCATGGAAGCAAAAAAACAAGCTCATGCCCTAAGAAGAGAGGACAAGACAGTGAGCAAAGCAGCCAAAGGGTCATTGGGCATTTCAGAGAAGGGGATAAAGGGACAGTGTAATAGCCCAGTAAATTTGACTGGAGGTCAGAGCCAGGAATCCTGATTGCCCATTGCAGCTCTCTCTTGGGTTTACTCTGTGGCTGGAGGCTGGTGCTTCCACCTTTTTGTCTCCTTGTCTTCACATCAGCAAAATGTGAATGATGATATTAATAGCTTTTGCAGGTATTTTCTGATGCTTAATTCAGTAACACTTCTGAAAAATGCAAAAGCACCTGGAAACATTACATACTTCTAGTCCCCTTGTTTGTACATTAGGAAGCCTCATGTGTACAGCCATTCCGTTGAGTGTACAGATGGCTAGTTTAGATTGTAATTAATTTCATAAAGCCAGCAGCGTGAGCATTTCCAAGCAATACACAGAACAAAAGCATTAAGCCTGCCCTATACATTCCTTGGAGCTGGTCCCTGAAGTCCTTCAAGCTCCTTTGTGTGCAGATGGATAGACACAGAGAGAGAGAGACAGATATTTGCAGACACAGGGGAAAGACTGTGAGAGAGACTTTATACTATACATATATATATAGTGCCTAATAATAGAATCTTGCTTTAGTAATGGCACATGACCACTCTTAAATCCTCTGGTTTGTGGATGACAGTACAGGGCAGTAAACTGGAGAAAAAGGAGGAAAATTACAGTTTAATAGTAATCTGATGTCACTTTGCACCCAGTATGGCTAACAGTTCTTCAGTGTGCTTACATTCAGGAGGAGAGGGATGGACTAAGTCAAGGCAAAGTGCATCCTTCTGAATATATTTATACTCCTTACAAATTGTAGAGTGCCAAAACACAAGGCTGAAGTGGGGACACGGGGCAGTGTGGTGGGGAATGAGGTGGAGCATACTCGTATGGCCATTGTAGCTATGGTACAAGTTTCTTTTTTAATTCCCTTTTTCTTCCTCCCACCCTTTGCTTTTCCCCTTCCCTGCACCCGCTCTTTTAAAATTTTTTCCCCCGTTGCTCTGTCTGAGCCTGGAGGAGCTGGAAGAAAGCAGTGCAGTTAAGGGGCTCATTGAACTCACTTCACAGGGGACGGCTCTGCATGTGGGTTAGAGAGTCACTAATGGGGCATACGAATACCCAAGGGTTGTGTCTCATTGCCATGGCAAGCCAGATCTCTTCACATGAGCTGGGTGCATTCATGTCAAGGAAGAGGCTTTCAGTTTTAATGTACCCTAAACTTTCTCCACCACACTGGAGTTGGTTGCTCTGAAAGCTGTATCCCAGGCTGCTCTCGATCTAAGTATCTACAATTCATCAGACAGCCAAAGCTGCAAGTTTTTCAGGATGTTGTTTTGGATACAGGTTCTTAACTGCTGCTCATCTCCTGCTGATATTGCACAAAACCTGCCAAAAGCCTTCTTTTGTAGATAGAAATGAATCTGGATTAGTTTCCAGACATTCTGTCAAGAAATTGTACAGCACATAAGCTCCAAAAAGCAAGGTTTTTTTCCATGACCATTTCTGTACAGGCATTTGTCTACTTTTATCCACATATGGTTTGTTTTTCTGAAAAAATTCAAATAATTCAAATGTACATTTCAAATGAGCATGCTTAACAGCCAGGAATAGTTGCTTTGTTTTACACATGGCTTCTAGTGGTTCAGTATGACTGGATGCTTCCCTCTTCTATTGCTTAGCATGAAGAGTAATCAGAAAGAGAAATAAGCAGAACTAGCAATTTTCATTTAATTTGGCATTTCTTTTTAAATTATTTTCTGTCTAAATGAAGATGTTGATCTTATATAGTTGCTGTTCCAATCAATATGCTCATGTGCTGATTTAAATGGTAATGTTAATGGAAGTAGGATAATATCTCAGCTGCACACTGCTCACTAATCTGCAACATCCAACATCTTTATCTCCTCTTCTCTCCCCAGCACTGCAGTGATAACACCCACCACTGCCAATCAGATATGAATATAGTAGGTGCTTGGAAGAGAGGTTACACTGGAAAGAATGTTGTGGTCACCATCCTGGATGACGGCATCGAAAGAAACCATCCAGACTTGATGCAGAATTATGTGAGTGTCCACAGGAGTCCAGATTTGCTGCTTTATTATTACCCCAAATAAATTTGCTGCTCCTGGAAAGATGGAGGGAGGGAGGAGGGAAGGAGGAAGAATCATATGAAGGTTTCCTCAAATGTTAACACCAATGTCAGGAAGGAAGACAGCTTTTGGTAATCTGTATTGTTTTAGTTAAGACTATGTTCTGTCTGAACATATTTATTATCTGGATGCCTCTTGTAGCTGAGTCCTGAATTTCTGAAGGATTGGAACCAATCATCAGATGCTTTTTCTCTTTTCTGTAATTATTTTGCTTAATATCCTCACACAGAACTTAGAAATGGAATACACTGCTTATCAGTTAATGCGTGCAGCTGAAGCCCATTTTTGGCCAATATATTTAGCTAGCAAGACAGTAGCTTTTCTCAAAGACTGTAATTTTAGGCATATCTTTCCATGTATTTATTTTTAAAGCTATTTATCTTACTACTAGAAATAATATTAAAGGAGAAAGACATGACTTGTTATGATTGACTCAGTTAAAAACAGGTGTAGAATATTTTGGGGTCCTTCTAGTACATCTCTCTTAATAGAGCTGTGTCCTTTGTTTTCTGTGTCCTATGTCTCATGTTGCCTCAGGAGGTTTCTGTTTGCTTGTGGTTCATCACATTTAAATGATTGGTTTAATATACCTTGGAGGGTTGTATAACATGAGGAGAAGCTCCTTCTCTAGTGGGTGACTTCTTGTGTTAGTGTCAGAGCTTGAAGCTGTTCAGAGCATCCGGGCCACGCTTTGCTGGAGTGATTAGTCCTGTGCTTTGGGAGTAGGCATTACCTGAAAGCACATGACCTTGAGGACCTTATGATTTCTCTGAAATAAAGTATGCAAGGTGTACATTCACATAAGGTAAGAAAACAAACAAATACATTTGGATTGAGCTGGACTGGTGAATATAACCAGCCCAAGGCACGCATATACCTTTAGTCCCATTACAGACATAGATCTTGTAAAAGAGCCCTGAACACAGGCTTTTTCCCAGTGAGCTTATCATCTTGACAGCGCATTGAAGAGATGAAGGTGACAAAAACATCTTTAACAACCCATCAAAAGCTACAATTGTGTCCACGGTTTAAAGCCGTTTATTTTAAATTAGCCATACTTATATCTGTATCCTTCCCCATGCTGCGTGTGGAACTGTTGTGGTTTAAGCCCAGCCGGTAACAAAGCACCACAAGGCCACTCGCTCACTCCTACCCCCTCCGGCCCTGGTGCGATGAGGAGGAGAAAATGTAAAGAAAAGCTCGTGGGTCGAGACAAGGACAGGGAGGGCTCACACACCACTTATGGTCACAGGCAAAAAACAGACTCAACTTGGGGAAATAACAAAATCAATTTAATTTACTACCAATCAAATCAAAACAAGGATAATGGGAAGTAAAACCAAACCTTGAAACACTTTCTCCCCACCCCTCCCTCCTTTCCAGCTCCACTCCACTCCCGGTTCTCTCTACCTCCTCCCCCAGCAGTGCAGGGGGACAGGGAATGGGGGTTGGGGTCAGTTCATCACATGTTGTCTCTGCTGCTCCTTCCTCCTCAGGGGGAGGACTCCTCACTCCTCCCCTGCTCCAGAGTGGGGTCCCTCCCACAGGAGACAGTTCTCCACAGACTTCTCCAGCGTGAGTCCTTCCCACAGGCTGCAGTCCTTCAGGCACAGACTGCTCCAGCTCAGGCTTTCCCATGGAGTCACGGCCATCTTCGGGGGCCTCCCCCGGCTCTGGCGTGGGCTCCTCCCCGGGCTGCAGGTGGGCATCTGCTCCCCCGCTCCCCTCCACGGGCTGGGGGGGGGACAGCCTGCCGTCTCACCACGGGCTGCAGGGGCATCCCCTCCTCCGGCGCTCCTCCTCCCCTCCTTCTGCACTGACCTCGGTGTCTGCAGAGGGGTTCCTCTCACATTCCGATCCCCTACCCACTGCAGGTTCCCTGTCTTAAATCTGTTCTCCCAGAGGTGTTACCACCGTTGCTGATGGGCTCGGCCTTGGCCAGAGGCGGGTCTGACTTGGAGCCAGGGAAGCTTCTAGCAGCTTCTCACAGGAGCCATCCCTGCAGCCCCTCACCCCCTACCAAAACCACGCCATACAGACCCAAAACAGGAACTCAGCTTTGAAATACATGAGGAGGACTGCACAAGCACAAGTGACAGGCAGTTGCCTTATTTGTTAATGTATGCTTAATCCTAATGCATGCCACATCTTTCATTTTAATCTCTTAAGTTATTTAAACAAACCAAATATAATTCTACCTCCTCAATGAATGACCCGGATTGTATCATATGTCACCTCATCCCAGTACTGTCCTTCCACTGAATTTAAAGCAGCTATTCATTCCCTTACCACCTCCTCTCTCCCTTTCCTCACGCCAACAAGGAGTTCCCCCAAAGCAATACACATTGCTTGTTTGATGACAAATGCCTTCTATATGTCAGATTATTGCTGGTGTGGCTACAAACAGGAATATTTGAGGTGGATGTGGTAACTGGTTTTGAACAAAGAAGAGATTAAAAAGAGCTGCTTGCCATGTCAACACACCACATGCTACCACATCGATTAATGGGAGCCATACAAACCAGCAGCTATTTACTCTATAAAACTATTTTCAGCTGTAAGAATCCTGGTAAATGTAAAATATGGAACAAAAATAGGGAGATATCTTGCAAATATTTGAAACAGTTACACTCCCAGGGAAAAAGGGAATGCAGTTTATGTTGCATTTCAAGCTGTATTTTTATAACAATATTCTTAAAATTATATTATTCTTATTCCTTGAAGCTATGGCTGAAATTTCAGTCATCATTGTGCAGATAATTTCTTGAATCTTGAAACATTTAGCAAAATCCCAATTTTGAGAATGAACTTTCTTAACTTCTAGAAGTTTCTTAGAAGAAATGTAGTCTTCTGGTTAAATGAAACACCACTTTCTATTTCCTCTCTGACACTGGAACTGTGCCTTTTCAGAGCATTTGTTATCCTTCTCCTTTTTCCAAAAAGAAAATAAAATATGTAAATCCCATAATTATTAAATACATAATTCTTTCCTAAAACATGCAATCATCATAAAACCACAGGAATGCTAGTTAACCTGATTACTCTCTTGTAGGAACCTGCTGTAGAAGTATAGGCCACATGAGTCAATAGCTAATTAATGAGAAGCTGGTTTTCTTTCTCCTGTTCGCTACAGGATTCACAGGCCAGTTTTGATGTCAATGGAAATGATTTTGACCCTATGCCTCGATATGATGCCAGCAACGAGAACAAGTAAGGCACTATGACTTTTATGACATTTTTAATCTAGTTCATCAAGCAGAAAGTACCAGTTCTTCTGTGAAAGTCTAGGAAACTTGGTTCCTCATAAAGCAGTGTGATTTGCATTTAAATCTTTGTGAAATACATATTTATGTCTCTCCCATGCACACTGCATGGCACTTACTCTTTGAATGCATTTGGAGCCATCCGAAAACACATAAAAATTAGTTTGAGAGTTCTGGGCATGTGAAATGAATCATTTTCAATCCTTTTGGGATGCAGAATATAAGGGGTGACTCTTACTTTTCTCAGATATCATCTCATTGAGTTATTGGGGGGTTATTATGTGTGACAGCTGTCTTGGCTTCTGACTCTCTTGGACTTTATAAACTTTGTGTATTGAAGAAATAGACAAGTTAATGGGGATTTTTTTTTTTTTTTCTGTAATAATGTCTTTTAAAGTGATGGAGACTTAACGTGTGGAGGTTTGATGGAAACCTTATAGACCCAAAGTGGCAATTCTGCCGGATTATAATATCTGTGTCACATGACTGGTTGGATATATCTCCATGAATTACCTATTTCTCCTTCAGAGCTCTGCTTCCTGGTATTTGTCATTCCAACTCTGCTCTTTGGATATGCTGTGTTGAAGGCTGGGGGAGACACTGGGAGGGACACCTCACCTCACGAAGCAGGCCACCTTTGTGCCCCCATGGGTATTTGAGGGCAGTTAGTTGTTCGTAACATTTTTTTAACCAGGTACTTGGCAGAAAGAAATATCTTTCTGTGGAATTGCATGAATTAGAGGCAGGAGAATCCTACTAGTTGTCAACATGCTGACTGCATTTTGTTTTCTAGAGGTTTTTTTATTTATTGTGGAAAACATTTAGTATTTGCCTGAAGAAGAAGGACTACAAGAGGTGAAACTTTGCCCTTTACACAACTGAAATGCTTTTGGCTTTGTGTTGTCTCTTCCCTACAATCCCACAAACTTTCTCCAGAAGAGTGTAGCAGGTGCGAGCTGGGAGTCAGCAAAAAAACTTAACATTGGTTTGACTGGAGAAACCAACTGGAGCAACCCTGGATCACACTTTGATGGGAGAATCCTCTCCTGGTCAACACCTTCTTCATAACAGCAGGGAACCACCTATGGACAGGCTGAAGAACAGGGCCTCATTACGCATAGCTGCCTGTTATGTATAGATCCACTCATCTTACAGTGACTATCAAGGAGCTGTCATAGCTACTTTCAGCCATAGGGTGAAATAACTGTGAAAACTGAGGTGAATTCCACCAAGTACTTGCTTGGTCAGTCAGCCTGATCCTGCCTGGTAGGGCAAGATCAGAAATATGTAAGGATTTAGCTCTTAGAAGCTATATAAATAAATGTACATACACACACAGCCACATCTTAGTTGTGATGACTAGAAATACTGTTTAACATAGAAACGTATTAAGTTGGTTTTAATTTGAATAATAATAATAATAGTTTATTTATTTAGGACCGCAATATTGCCATATATTCTCATTCAATTGTTCTTATTTGATACAGTTTACATGCTGCCAAATATTTTTGTCTAGAAACAAGTACATGCAAGAGCTGTTTCTTTCCCTTTTTCCCCTTAGGCATATCTCTCTCATCCTATTTTCATACAGAAGCTCAGTTTACTGAATCTTACCTGCTTCTTCTTCACTAGAATTCTCCTAAAGCAAGAGTACCATGAGAGAATAAAAAGAGAAATTTAGTAAAACCCTTTGTTTTGAAATGTGTAAACATTCCACATGTGCAGACTACTTTAAGTTTAAGCAAAAAGAAAACACTGATGTGGAACAAAAGGTAGATAGACCCAGTTGCTGCATTGCCTCAGTTAACTTAGTGACAAGGTGAGGATTTCAAAGCTAGATGCTTGTATGGAAAATGCTAATACTACACTGAACTTGTTAGAAGATATCCTCAAGATACACATTCATTGCAACAGAAGAATGAGTAAAAGTCTATCAATTCTTACTCTTTCCAAAGCCTTCTATTTGTCTTACAATGGAGGAATTTCATGTGCCGTTGTTATCTCAGTTTTAGAAGTGTCCTGTCACTGGTGTAGAAAGGTCAGAATCAGCAAATATGCTATAAATTTTTGGCGGCTAATAAAAGAAATCTTTGGTTTGGCTTATGAGAGGTCTCAGGACTACAAGCAAGGTTTATAAACATGCTAGTTACCTGAAAACAGAGTAGGAACATAGGAACATAAATTGTTTACAGCCCAGACTGTGTAGGCATTGCCACTCAGCATGCTGCAACAACTAATTTGCATGACAGACCACTTTGTCAGCAGCTCTAGCTTTGAACTAGGTGTCTATACTATAGCCCTGTACAAAGTGTTGGAAGAGCAAAACTGTGGCTGCATGATCACCACAAAAGGGTGGTCACCCCCACTCCTTACCTCATGTTTGCTCTTTCCCCCTTTTCCCAGCCTTTGCGCAGCTCTCCAGAGTGAATTACGCTGAAAACTGCGCTGCCAACGGCAATAACAAATTGCATTTTCAGCCAGGTTGGGCAGGTACCTCATTCAGCTCAGCCTGAGGTTAGAGCAGAGCAAGACAGGCACGAGGGGGAAGATGGAGCATGGCCTGAACCTCTCACTGGCAATGCCAGTTTCAGTGAACTAAGGTGACTGTATGACAATGCCCCAAGTGCCTACAACTATTGTCCACAAAACTGAATGTGATGGACAGGCAGTTGCCAGCAGTGGCCTCCAAGGAGTTTTGAGAAAAGATGTGACAGTCAGCCTGGCCCTCTGCAAATACTCCTCGGCTGAGCTGCCAGTTTGCATCACAGCATGTCCCTCTCTCCTGCTATCCACCACCCCCTATCCCCACACACACTTCAGGTACACATCCAGTCTTATCTGGGTGAAGATGCTCCTGTCCTTGGAGTTGGGGCATGGTGAGGGTACACTTGGAGGCCTCCCAGTTTAGGTGCACTTTCAGGGATTCACCCTTTTTGGTGCTGCAAGGAGCCATGTACCTCCATCTGTGAATCACAGCTGAATCTTTTTCTTTGGCTGGGTACTGAAATCATTACTTTCTTACAAAGCATGTCCAGAGAAGGCAGGCTGCTTTCTGTTTTGTTGCTAGTTAGAGTTTTATATGGGATATAAAACTGGACCAGTTCCTTTGTCTCCTAGGGCTGGGGGATTTGAGTTTTCATACCCTGCCTCCCTGGTGAATACTCTCACTGCCCAACCCATAAGGTCCTGCTGTGAGATGTGGTGGTGGGAGGGCAGATACTGTGCTGTACTGAGCTTCATCAGTGTTATCAGGAGGTACAGCATCAGTGTAGAGTCAGCTTTTGGACGCAGAGGATACATGAAGGATGCTTTCAGTGTAAGATTACCTGGCAGCCTAACCTCTGCTTAGAGGCTTGATACTTCCAGTTAGCAGATACACTGAGCCTGGTAAGCACCACTTAAACACCTTCAACTTTTGGGGCTGTCACCCTTTCTTTCCTAGTTCCCACTGGGCTCAACAAGAATTAAATGACTATGTAGGTACTGAAAAGCACTGCTAGTAGCCTGTCTGTATTTTTATATGTCTAAAATACCTTCAGAAATTTGGGCGGGAATTCTGATTATCCAGCATACGTGGCCATTTGGCACTAGACACTCAAGCTATGCCTGAAAGTTGAGGTAACCACAACCAGGGAACATTCTGAAAGCCATGATTTGCAAAGACTTCATAATGCACAAGATTAGTTTGGTTGATTCCTGCTTCCTGCTATAGCAACTGGACAACATTGTGTAATGGTGATTTGTGTCTTCCAGTGAATGTGGGATGTACAAATGCACCATTGCTTCATGTAATGATCTAGTTTATTCTGCCTCGTTTTATAACCCAACCTTAAGGGTTGGAATGATAAAAAGAATTGCTGTAAAAATAAGCAGGTGTCTCTGGGCACTTTTGCACGCAGCTGTGAAACATCAGGGTACATGGTCTGTTTGCTAGCTTTTCACTTTTAATTAGTAGTGAAGGCTTTCTTTTGCTGAGGCTTATTGGTGAGGAAAAAGGAATGAGAAAAAATTTACTGGGGGGTTGTGAAGTGACTGTAGATAACTAGTGGCACTTTCCAAAATTATATTTTTGAAGCTTTACATTAAATCTTCTATTAGGTAAGGAGAATTAGGGAGTAGAAAGAAACACTAGGCTAATCTTTCAAGGCTTGTAGTCAAAATCAGGGTGGGATGATAGTTTCTTTAACTACTATGGTATGTAGGAGTCCTGCCAGAAGTTTACTTTGGTTTCTACAAATTGGCAGCAAATCACGAAGCTTGTAAATGGTACAGACCTATGCTAGAGCTTCCTTTTGCTCAGAGGCTAAACACAGCAGTCAGCTGTGGATGAAGTAATTCTTGCTATGCAAAGCATCTTGTTTTGGTTTACTGCTGAGTACTGCTGCTTTATTCTTTTTCTGTTATTCCACCATTACCTGTAAACATCTATATTGAAACAACTAGGCATTATTAGACACAGATCCTTAGACAGAATGCAGATGAGATCACTGAAATGGTACTTACCCATCGTATAACCTCAGAAATAAAACAGAAATGTTCGTAGTATTAAAACATTTTGCTATTTTGACCAAACAAAAATGAGTTTTTCTGTTTCATGAGAAATTTCTTGGAGATGATATTTCAGAGCTTAGGTCTTATTCTGCTGACAGGTACTTTTATAAAACAGAGGACCTTGATTTTAATGCAATTCTTATTAAACTTATGTAAGAAAAAGTAAAAGTAATCTGTTGTTTCTGTTTTGGAGATACTGAGTCACCCTTTGGATGCCTCTTCAACATTTTTCAGTGATGCATCCCACTAGATAAATAACTTATTTAAATAACCTTCTAAATTATTTTTTAATGAATGTAAGATTTTTGGGAGACAACAATTTTTGCTGTTCAAAAATCATAAACACAAGCTACTTATGTCTAAACTTTACAATATCTGGACAGCTTTACATCTTTTCTCACAACAGCAAAAAAGTTAATGAGTTTCAGTCCCGCTTGATCCAACATACTGACATTGTTTTCCTGTGTCATCCATTCCAATTCATTATTACTTTCCTTTGTCAGTCACATTACTGTAGATGCTCAATAAAATGCCAAAGGCTTAATTTTCTTCCAAGAGTGACAAGCTGCTAGTTTATACTGTCTGCTTATGTTGAAGACCTGTAGTATGTTCTGAGTCATTTAATCAGAATGGATGCTAGATATTGACAGGCAGATCAGCTTCTGTTGCCTCCTGGTCAAGGAGTAATAAAGTAAAATTAAAAAGCTTCATTGACTGCTGTGACACTATTCAGAGCAGATATCTGAAGAACTGAGCACAGTCAAACATGGGGAGCCTGAAGTGTCTCATTGCTGGCTTGAAAGATCATATCAAAAAGGTTCCCACTGCAGCAGTGTGATAGAAAGGAGTGATGACAATTGGGTATATCTGTCTATGTAGTTTATGCATTTTGATTGCCAGTATGCACCTGTTGATATTGCCTTGAAATTGGCTGTATCGTGTGCTGCAGACAAAACTGAAGGGAAGACAAGATGTACTGAGAAGCACTGCTGCACCATCCTGTGCTTTATCTTTTGTGTAAAAAGCAATTCTGCTGTCAGATGGCTAATCACAACAACAGAAAAAGACCTTGGCAATTTTTTAGACTAGTGACTACTTTTTGTGCTTGTGCCTGCTCAGAGCTTTCAAACAGGACTGAACTGAAGATCCTAAGGCTCACACCTGCAGGGAGGACCTGGGAAAGCCAGTAATTAAGCTGTGGAAGGAGGCTGGAGATAAATTGGAGCAAGGTATCACCTCTCAGGAAAAGGCTTTTTTCAGAGGGAATCTCCATTGTACCTGCTCTTTTTCTGTACTCTGACTTTTCATCTTGATTTTCTCCACCCTCTAGAGGCTTAACACCCAAAGGATTCAGTGATGGTGTCATCTGGCAGAGTGTGGTCTGTCCGATGCCAGCAAAGCATCTCTGATAGCAGATAAATCTTCTTTAACAGGAAGGAAAATTAGAGTAGAGAATTAACTTAATATGTGTATGCATTTCAGATCAATTGATCAAATGCTTGCACTGAGTGTGGTATTGTTAATTCCAGGTACCAATGACTGAATGTCAGGTGTCTAGTGTGTCTCAGTGTCACTGCAAATTTAGTGGATATTGGTTAGGATTGTTAGGTTACTGCAGATTTTGGATTGTTTTCTCTGAACTGGTGAAGTGTTCATTTATGAAAACCAGGGTCTGAACCAAACTGTCAGAGGTTGTTGGTATAGAAGCTGCAGTCAGAGATTGCAATCCTGATTTTTTGTGTTTTGGTTCTATTCGGATTATAAACTCATTGCCTTTATGGCCGTATCCTATTGTGCTGCAATTTTAGCAGATGTTAATAATGAAGTAGGGTTCAGTCTGTGTCAGCTTACAGTGAGATTGCCACATTTTACAAGGAGCAGTGTTAGTGATTCATCAGCTAGCCTCCAAGTTAATTATGATCTAGTAACCCAACTAAGTGCCTAGGGGTATGATGCAGCATGGAGATCATGAGATATTAGATCTGTGTTGCTTGCCAGTTGCTGTAGTTAAAGGTCCCAGTGTTAAAATGCAAAAATAAGGGAGGTAAACATTGCAGCTTGCAGAATTGTACTGCGCTGAACTAGCATAATTTTACAGATTCATTTGGAGCATATTTTTCTTCACTTTCTGTTTTAACTGTTACTTAGAGTCCCTGTTTGCTGTTACCCAATGAACATGCCTGTCCTTCAGGTGGCCATAACTCAGGGATAATCATCACACATCCTTAGTTTCTCTCAGGGAAGGACTGAAGGACTTGATGCATGTGTTTAAAATTTTTTAGAGGAAAACTTTCTTTCCCTGAAATAAAAATATTGTAGAAACACAGAGCATGAATCCCCACCACATAGTGTGTTTGATAATGTTTTTCTTTTAATCTAAAACAGGTTATTAACCTATGGGAAGAGATAAGGTCTGCATTAAAGCAGAACAGAAAACAAGCTAAGTATTGATGTTTTGAAATTCTCATGTTTTCCTGCTTCAGAATAAAACGTGTGTTTATTTGAAGTGTTTTGAGAGTAAGTGGGACCCCAGAATTGCTGGTAGCTGAGGACAATTAGCTGGGCTAGAGGAGAGGCAGTCTTCGTCAAGCTGATTCACTCACCCGTGACAAGCACCCTCTTCACTGGTCTCTATGGTCAGTCCCTTGTGAGAGCATTTCATATTGACAAGACAATAAAAAATTCATTGCACTACAGGTCTTGATTCAGTAGCCTTTTGATCCAGGTTCCAGCTTCAATAGTGCAAAATGTCCTAATGAAAGATTTGTTGAACTGCCAAAAATTGCCTTTTTGGTAAACTCTTCTAATCTGCTCTTTATACCATCACACTGCATTACATAATCCCCTCTGAAGTCCACAAGTAGTATGATTTATAATTTTTTGAGAGCCAAAGGAAAGACATTTCTTTTTGTAGTCATTGAAAGTGAGAGAAGTCAAACAGAGGAATAAACAAACCCAAAGTTGAGCCAGATTTCCAGTTGCTCAAAGATGAAAAAGACAATCCTTTTTCACTACCTTCGTATCGGTCGCTGAGTGGTTATTTCTTACTGTCTAACCGGTGTTTGAGGAGCAGTGCTTTTCCTTTTTATAATGTATAAGACTCTCATGGTCTCAAAACATTTAACCACAACACTACAGGAAAGCATTTTTCCTGTTTCTAATTACTGAAGTACCAGACAATGAGCTCACAAATAAAATGAAATTCTGAAGAATTATGCAACCGCTTCTTGTTCTTTTATGTAAATAATTGATAACAATGAGTCAGATCTTCCCTTCTAATTCAAAGTCAACAATAGGAGGGATATAAGCTCCGATAGTTATGGTATTTGTGGCATTCACTTTTCTGAATTCTTTTTTATGGAGAGTTAGAAATGAAAGGGTTTTTTCAGATGGTCTTTTTCCTAGAGTTGATATTTCCTTTAAGTATGCATCTGTCTTTTCAGGTTTTGAACTTGGGAAGAGAGAGTCTACAACTACAGTAGGCAAGTTGTGATTTGGTAAAATGGTAAACCAGTTTCAAGTTGCATATGTTTATATATACAGGTCTACAGCTGAGTAGAATTTGAGAGCACAAATACATTTCTATGTGTTGTCCCCTTTTCAGACATTGTAGGTATTAGAGAAAAGTTAAAGGGTGGATCCACTCTGTGTATGTGGTAATTGGTTTTGCCAGCTGATTTCACAGTAGTCAGCTCAGTCAAACGCAGTGCAAAATGTGGTTCATTGAGACTTCTCAGCCAGCACACACATGCACAAAGTATAATATTGATTCTCGCTTTAATGCTTGTGGCATCAAAAGCAGACCTCTAGTTACAAGTTTGATAAAGCAACTGTGAATCCAGCGTCAAAAGCTTTGTAATTGAAGCATTTTTCTAAATAACATGCTATTAATGGTTGAACTCTGCAAAGTTATGCTATAAGCAAATGTCTTAATGGCATTAGTAGGTGTTTTTATAAGACATTTTCAGGATAAAACTCTCAGATGTTGCTTTTTCTTACAAATGAAAAAATACACATCTGTATAGATTTATTGCTATAGTCAGCCTTATTTTTTCTAGCCTTGTTTTACATTCCTGTGATTTTTTAATTTTTCTTAAAGATACACAGGCAAATTATTACATTTGATGCTTTAAGCAAAGTTAGATTGCTGTCTTGAAGACAAGTTATCTTTTTTTCCTGAAGGAAAGCAATCCAGATAGAGAAATCCAGATGCAGAAGTAAAGCAATGGGTATCCATCACAGATGTAGATTGTGCTGATGGGGTCTATGCTACAGAATTTTAACCTGCTTTGAAAATTACTTGTGTTGATATAGAGTCCCAAAGCAATCATCAAATCTCTGATTTTAGCAAACTGAGGTAGATACTATGGCCTATTTACTTCTCCAATATGTGGGATGGTGAGGCTGTTGGCTAGAGGTGTCAGAGTGCCAAAGAGAGTGTAATGAGAAGGTATGTGTTACTTCTCCTTTCAGCCCAAACTTACGTCCCTGCACTACTCTTCTTAACACTCCGTAAATATCAGATGAACAGCTACTACCTTGTTCTGCAGTGTAGTGAGTGTGTGAGAATTAGACTTCTTATGTTGAAACCCCTTTTCCAATTAAGAGCAAACCTTGCTCTTGCTGAATCAATGATGTAAGTTTTATTAAAAAACAATTGTCAACACACACAGATAAGAGAAGGGCTTGAACTTATTTCAACAATTTCCTCATTCATCTTTGAAATGCAGCTCTAAAGTGAAATGGGAGGTCCGTTTAATGCAGAACAACATCAAATGAAATTTAGGATTAAGCACAATAAATATCTTGCACAGTGCAATTGAAATTGCACTCAGAATTCAAAATAGGTAGGAATATGGTGGAGACCCAGAGTTATAAAATATTCATTTCTTTAAAATGTTGTCACAGCAGTCATCCACTATTAGAAATGGAGTATGCAGAATGGGTAAAGACCCATCCATGACCTGCCTGCACATCACTGTATTGCTCCTCTTTTTTGCCTTATGACCTTAGGATCCTTGCATCTGTCAGTATCTTCCTTGCATGAAAGCATGAATATCTTTTTTCCCTAAAAACGCTCCTCCAGACCATTTTTGGGAGGTCCAATGGACTGCTCTTCCTGCCAAGGAGGTCTAAATATGAAACTCCAGATCTGCACTCTTGTATTCATAGGATGTTTTTCATTTCTGCTTAGCTGTGATTTCAGTAGAACTGATGCAAAATATTTCTGAGAAGGTTTTTTTTTTCTGTTTCATTTGTTTTGTAATTGCACAGAAATTGTGGGGCTCTAATGTGGAGATTTTTAAGTAAAATGAGATTGCTCAAGCACCTGAGATCTCTCCAGCTGATATATATTGGTGTCAGTCAGTCTGGATGAAAAATGTGAAACGGGATAAATATTGACTGATAATATACTTTCATACAAAAGCTTGTGAAACAGAAGATGTGGAATGGAAGATAAAATGCCAAAGTACAGAATGTGTCTGTAACAAAGGAGGCTTATGGCCATGAATTTAAGGTGATAAAGAACATAAGTATTAGTGTTAGTCATGGTGGTTTAGGAACATGGGGAGGCCCAGATGGAGCTATGTTTAGATTTGTGACAAAAACAGTGTTAATAGCCTGTGTTTTAGCTACTGCTGGACTGTGCTTGCACAGCATCAAGGCCTTCTCTGTTTCTCACCCTGCCCCCTCAAGCAAGGAGGCTGATGGTGGACAAGAGGGTGGAAGTGCACACAGATAGGACAGCTGATCCCGACTGACCTACAAGATATCTTATGCCATATAACATCATGCTCAGCACTAAAGCTAGGGAGGTAGTTTTTCCAAAATAGCTGTTGCTTGGAGAGTGGCTGGGTGCTGGTCTGCAGGTGGGACGTGATGAGTAATTGCCTATGCATCACTGGGTTGTGGTTTTTTCTTTTTTTTTCCTTTATTTATGTCAGCTGACAAGTCTTCCTCACATTTGCTCTTCCAGTTCTCTCCCCCATTCCAGTGGGAAGGAGGGAGTGAGTGACTGGATGGGGGGGTTAGCTCCCTGCCGGGGTCAATACCCCAACCTTTTAATAATGTACTCATTCCCAGGAGTAATTCTAATAGCTTTGGAAGGGTTCTTTATGGTAACAGATATCTGAAGCATTGTCCCTGCGAGCCCGTTTTCATGGTGAAGTTGACCACAAGATCTGTGATAAGTTACTCTCTGTGTATGTAGGCATGTTCTGGTATAAGAGACTTAGGCTCCAGAGAAGTATCCAAACGTGGAGCTGCTGGAGAGCTGCTGATCCACAGTTGCTGTGCTGGTCCATTGGTCCCTGAAAAGCAACACATAAGTGACACCTATAGCAGTGGAAGTGACTGGATGAAGCGTGGGGCAATGCAGGTAGAAAACAATTGAAGAAAAGTAGAAAAACACCTTCTACGATTCCGTGAACTTGTATCATTTCAGATATTGCATGTAGCAACTTGTCAGGGAAATTTGTGATATCTGCAGATGTCAGATATATAGGACACTTCAAATACATAAGAAACTTATCACCAAAGCAGGTCAAGGTCCCCTGAAAATCTTAGAAAACAGCTTGCCAGCTAGAAGTTCAAATAGATGAAAAGCATTAACCAAATAAATTCCATCACTTTGTTTCTTCATTCACAATTAGGTTGCAATGTAAAGTCTTTCAATTCACAGGGCAGACTTCTACCGTGGGCCAGCACTAATGTGGAACAAAATATTCCTGCCTCTCACTGGCTTAAACACAGTTTGGTAGCTTATGCAGGGATACTGAGAAATTGCAGTCAGAAGTTTTATCCCTGGCTTTGTTTACAGGTGCAGTGATGATTTGCTTACAGAGCAAAGAAAAGGGTGTAGAATTTACATATTTATTCTGAAAGTTATCATTATTAAGCTGTGGCTATTCTGGTAGCCATGTTCCTCCTAGTCTCAGATTTGCAATTTAACTGCTTGGTATCTCTTCAGTAGAATGAAAATAGTAGTATTTTCTTACATTCAACAGTATGATTTTTTAAGTCTGTAGACATTATAGTAAAAGATGGGGAAATGCAAGCAGGTGGGAAAGCAAATTTGCAGGGTTTGGTTAATCACTTTTTTCCTTTGCTCAAAAAACAGATGACAGACTACTTCACCTGTATGCATCTCATCCAAAGCTCTTCTTTATGCTTACTGTATAGATAACATAGTGTAGCCAGTACACAGTGAGCTTTCTCAAGCACAAGCATGTTCACTGTAGGTGGTACATTTGGAATTTTCAGCAGCAAATTTCTAGCAAGCTTTACTCATTGTGTCCAAGCCTGTGTTTTCTAAGGCTAATATCTTAGATAAATATGGGTGGATTTTCCTAGGAATAACAAATGCATGGCATAGGCAAAAATACTCAGTGTCAGTATTTCAGTTCTTACTCTAAAGCTTTTAAAAAATATTGAAAATTATAATATATCATCAACTCCAGGTAGCCGTATTCAGAAACACTGATAGTGGTTCATTAGTGAAACTTAATAAATAAACCTGCAGGTTAAGTTAATAGGAAGCATTCATGAAGCATACCAAGAGTTTCTGATTTGTGTAAAGTAATATTGGGAGTGACACTAACTTCCTTTTCAATGTGAGGCCTTGTTCCCAAAGTAGGATTAATTTTAGACTCCAAAAACATTAACAAACCTTAAACTATGCTCATTATCCATATAGTTGCATGAGGAGAATTAGTGTAAGGACTCATTTTCTAAGTCTCATCTTAAATATACTTATGTCATGTGGCAATACTTTATTTTTGTTATTAACAAGCATAAATTAATGTGATATAAAACATTGTTAAAATGGTATAAGAAGCTGGCTGCAAAGATTTTTGTTTGTCTAAATACATTTACTTTTATGTCTTTCCAGTTAAATCAGTGCAATTTTTAAGTAAAATAGTTGTTGATGAAGCAATATATCTGCTTACAACATCTAGAAACATATCTAGTGATTTTATGAGGTTTCCTGGTGACTTTACGTATTTCTTTCCAGTCTCTTTTTATGAAGACCTATGGATGTTTTCAGGTTTGGGTGTTTGTTTGATTGCTTTGGGGGTTTTGTATTTTCAATTAGAAATCTCTGTAGTGCATTGACTGTGAAAATGACAAGATGGCCTTTGTGTTGCAACTGATTTTTTTTGCAAGGATCTAAAAGTTTCTTGCATGGAGATGGAAAGAGATGGAAAGAGAAGGTGCCTCTGAGGCACCTGCTGAGGTTATTTTCTAGTCAGCTGGGACCTGTAAGTATCCAGACAGCATTTCTTTGGGATGGGGCAGCATCATTTCGCAGGCTTAAACATGAATATAGCATTATTAAGACATTAGAGGACAGTGCATTGGTTGTGGCATGGGAATAATAACTGTCAGGAACATTATTTCCTCTGCAGCTTCCACATTCAGGATTTGTCTTGCGATTATTTCCATAGGTGTTTTTTTGGCTCTCCAGGTATTACTCTGCCCCACTAACCTTGGTTGCTCAGCAACTCACAGGTGCTCCTCTGAGACACAGGTTGGTATAGACAAAGGAATCGTGAAGGCTGTATGTCCCACGATTTTCCTGTGTCCCCTCCATCTGCTTTTCCCTGTGTCCCGCATCTGATTGCTCTGTCTTCGGGATTAGAGTTGCATTGATATGAAAGCATAACATGCCCAATGTTTAGTGCTTCAAACATTTTATTAATTCCCATATGATATGACTGCTGTTTATAACCATGGCAATAACTGAGGCAAGGGAGAAACAGTCCTCCATAGTTGTGCACTATACCATATGTATTAAATGTGCTTGTGTTCACATACAGACAGTTCAAAAAATGCATTTGCTCAGCAGAAGAGTGATGCTAAAGCAGGAAATTTTGTAGTAAACAATGAGCACTGAAACAGGGGCTGGATGTCAGCCCTTTTGCCAGAAAGATGTTTTTTCCACTATCTGACTGCATATGTTGCTTGCATTATATATGCTGATATTGAACTGAAAAATGACATGTATCTGGAGGAACTGCTGGGGAGATCAGCTGCTTATCAACAGATGACCTAAGGCATATACCAGCCATGTCCAGCCTTGCACAGAAAACCACAGAGGGGCAGCCGCAGACCCATATTTATTCTTTCCTCTCCCCAAAGAAATGAGGTGTTTCTACTTTGTGGACACAAAGTGGATTTCAGCGAGAGATACCTGAAACACTGAATGACCCGATGTAGGTTACTTTACTGCTGTCATCTGCAGGCAGTGTTAATATATGAGAGGGATAGTGTTCCAATCAAGAAGGAGGTGGTACTGGGTATGTTTATTCTGTTTGGTGTTTTTAGTGATTCCCTTGGGAAGTTTCAAAGATTCCTTTATTTGTGCAAGAGTACAGTGTTACTTTACTGTTATTAAAAGTTAAGTTAGTAAGGTTATTGAGATTCTGCAGAATTTTAAGTTCTAGGATTGTGTTCTGTTCACTGAGACTGTTGCAGACTGGGAAGAGACAGCTTAATTATTGTATTGAACCAGTAATTGCAAGTGTAAAAAATTAACTAAACTAACAATTTTTACCAGGCGATTACAAGAATTTTTCTTGTTTAAAAATAGATGCCTGATTTTGTCCATCTCCATCCCTCATTAAGTTGTATAGTGCAGTAGTTCCCCTTACCATTTTGTTAGCCATGTTCCAAAAAGATTTGAAATTGGACATTCATTTGTCTTTTTTTCTGTATGTCACAAGTGAAGTGATAAAATTGTCTAGTCTCGCAGATGAAGAATGAGAAAAGTATAGGCAGATACTCAATTCTTCCCAAGTGTTTATGCTACTCTATTCTTCAGGCTGTACACAAAAAAAGGATCATCCACCCTTATATACATAAAATGATTGCCAGAATTGCTTGGAGCACATCCTCCTTTTTCTGTGACTTTCCATCCCTTCTACAGCCTCTCAACCACCTTGAACTAGGTTAAAAAAAGATCTTTTTGCTTATGTGACAGGGGAGCCTTGAAGTCTAAGCAGCCTCATATTCTTCAGTTTCAAAAGCAAACTAAATAGTCCTTTTGATTAGGTATATCTAGGTAGCAGTATACTATTCCAAAGTAGTACTGGCCTTGATGTTGCTGCTGAACAGGTTTAATTCCAGTGCACAGGAACTAAACTGTACTAGTTGTACTTGCAATTTGCTTTAATGAACAAGAATTGGATTACCTGCCTGAAGAAGGTTACTGTACAGTTAATGTGACAGGCTGTATGAAAAAAAAAAAAGCTCAGCTGAAAGTTTTGCTGTTTGCTGGCTTTTGAACTGTTTTATCTCTTCTCACCATTGCCTTTTTCCCTCCAGAAAAGAGGCTGAATTAAAATTTTACCTTGGGTTAAAACATACTAAGACATCAGTAAATAATATTTTTATTTTTAATACATAAAACTATATACTTGGCTAAATATATTATTTGCTGATTTTGTTTGCTATTTCTCATTTTATGTCATATTTCCTTGGCTCCATCAGACCTTCTATTCATTGTTTGTTTTGCCTTTGGTAAAAAATACAGAAAAAAAAGGCATATTTGTTTTATACATTAAGATTCATTTGTCCACTCACAAAAACAAAACTGTAAAATGGTAATTAATGTTCTGGAAGCACAGTGCTTTGCTGAGCTCATATCAGAACTTCACATTTGTGACAAATTACCTGCTTACTACTAACAGCTAACAAATGTAGAGAGATGGCAAGGCAGCATTGCTGTTACCCACACTATTAAGTTTAAGATATGCGTGTCTGAGATGTGAAGTGTTACATGTGTTTATTTTAATGCTGTCATCTTTGATTTTATTTGTGAGAAATAGATGAGATATTTTCAAGTTATTCTTTAAGTAACTTCCCATAATCATGCAAAAAGTCATTAGCTTTGGGGACCTTGACTCAAGACAGCTTCCAGTCCTGTGCTGTAACTACATTACAACACTGTGATGCTCAGAAACAAGATCCAGTCTGTGATGTAACACCCAAGTCTTTGGCATTTTTCCTGATATCTCACATTAAAGATCTGAATAACTAACTTGTTTTTCATATTTACTCTGTCATCTCTTTCTCCACTAATATCCAAATATCTTTCCTTTGTGAAATAGCTTTATTCTTATTATTTTTCAGCTGTAGCAGATTATGTTTTAAAGGCTAAAGATTGAGGTTTTCCTTGACCATGCTTTTAACTTCTGACAGTTCCTTTATATCTCATTTTTCAGATGTTCCTAGAACAACATCCCAACCTAGTGCCAGTTTGGAAAGTATTTTTCATCGTCCAGATTATTAGAGATCATTTATATATGAACAAATCTAAAACATTATTTATTCTGCACTACATAAGACTTACTCTGGGATGCAATAAAAATAATTTCTGATAAAATGCATTTCTGATGATTGCTGTTAAAATATGTATTTTCTGCAGCAGTTATTACATTGTGGTGTCTCAGGTATCACATTTTCCTGTTTATGAATATACTGAAAACATTTGAGAATTTAACTAAAGAAGAGTTTTGCAAAAAATAAATGCCAACTCAGATATTTTCCTACAGATAACAATGGCTACCTAAAATTCCATTCTTCCTCTCCCCATAGAGGTTTGAAAATTATTTTAACATTTAAAGTTCCTTTAGTCCTATAGTTTTCAATGTCCACCAACTACATAGTTTAGTTCATGTTACAGGTTCCATCCCTGGGATTCTGCTCTAATTTATAATAAAAACTAAGTCAGTGTTTTTCTTAATTTTAATGCATTGTCTTTATGAATAGGGAATATATTTATTATGTAATTATGCTGAGAAAGGAAGTTGACGGTTATCAAAAATAAGCTGTTCAAGCACAGTCTATTAAAATGTATATAATCTTATGTAAACTTTTAGACTATCCTAACCTTTTTACAATTATTTAATATCCACTCTTACAATATTTAGCACTGGATTTGCAAAGGATGTGAAGTTTTCTTCTTTTCTGTAGACATTTCCCTGGATCAAAAAAAAACAATCACCCCACACAAACAAACAAACAAACACCTCCCTGCAAAACCCCCACTGTTTTCTTAATTTGTTTACAAACTTAATTCCTATGCTGCATATCTCTTAGAAAACCTCAGTAAATTACTGGTACGCCCAGAGATGTTTGTTTTGGGCTTGCATTGAAATATTCTGAAACTCTTTTCTCCCTAAATTCCTGTTCTGAAAAGACTCATTAGTGACAGGTTGAAGTGGGCTGGACTATAATGTTAGTGTCATGAAAAGCTGGAGGGCTTTAAATCCTCCAGTCCCCTGAGCTTTTTGTGTTCTGAAATACTTGATGAACTCCAGAAGAGTGAAATACAACAAAGAAATGCATGGTCAAAGTGTTTGTGGAATTCAAAGAATAGCTGTCAGAGATGGAGGCTCTGAAATGCAGAGCCAATTTATGTGTCAGGGCCTTTTCAAATTACCAGCAGCTGTCTTCACTAACTCTGAATGTTTCCTTACTCTAAACATTCAGAAGCAGCCTTCATTAACTTTTATGTTAAAGGTGTTCCTGGTACCTTATACCTTCCTCCTCTTCTGAAAGGCAAATTAAGAGTGATTACTGAAAGATAAATGTCTTATGTTTCAATTAAGTCAGTGGGATGGAGACTGATAGTTGATCACAGAACATACACCTTTTCTCTTTCCATCATTGCCTGAAATACTGAGACATTTCTGTCTCAGAAAAAATCTGTTACTGAAAAAAGTTATTTTGTGTAACAGATTAGTATGTAGCTGTTAAATTTCTCTTATCTTATACTTAGAGAGTCATCAAAAGACTGCACCTTTAGCATCCAGGTGCTCAAGCACTTTTCATGCATGCAGCAGAAAAAATTAACATACACCTTTTCATAGAAGTGTATTTCTTCAACAATTTTTTTTCAAGTTCTCCATATAATAGTGAGGGCATCATAAGGCAAGAAAATTATCTTTACTAAGGTCTTCATGAGTAGGTCTTTGACACCTTACTGACTTGCTGTTAATGGCAGACTGACAAATTTCCCCCTTATAAAAAGAGAAGAAAATCAGTCTTAATTGCCTGCATATTTTCTTTGTTCTTTCTCTTCTGTCTGTCTGATATACAAAAATGAAAAGAAATGCGTTTCTGAAAAAGTTGTACTTGTTTGCCTGGAATGGAAAAACTAGCTAAAGCAATTAAAGGTAGGCAGAATCATAAAAGATGGTTTTATGGTGGAAAGTGCTGGCCAACTTTATAAGCATCTAAGTACAACTTTGTTTGAAAATAATGCCTGTGACATCTTATTTCTTTTACCTGATGGCCTCTTGAGCCTAAATCTGTCTTTGAATAGTGATTTTTCATGTCTCTCCTTATGAGGCAAACAAACAACAACAAAAAAGCTTTTTTTCTCTCCATTCCTTTTCTTTCTATTAGACTCCAGGTAGGAGGCACATTTGTAGATGGGCAGAATGTCTCATAACCAAGCTTTCTTTCATGTTTCTATTCTGTGATACTACATCACCCTGACATTAACACAAAGGACAAGTGCAAAACCTTTTATCTGAGTGTCTCTTCGAAGTGCCATTTAATAGCCTGGGAACTTATTTTCCTTCAACATAAGCTGGCAAACGATCCAGTGAAATGAAGGACCGACCCTTAAACTTTATCAGGATAGGCCTTTGTAGAAGGGCAGTCAGGCTTTCTTCTAGGACTGCATCAACTTTTTAAACACGTTGTAGGTGATGCAGGCATCCCACAAAGACAGGAGATTGTTGTGTTTCGATATGTATACATTCGCAAAAAATGCTAACTTGAAAGCACCTCTTGTTTCACCCCTTGTTACTGGTTATGCTGCCTCCATAAACTGTAGTTTGAAGTTTTCAGGATTTCATGCTCGGTAAAAGTTTTCATAGCTTTAAAGCAGACAATCAATTTCAGGCATCAGTTTCATCATATTTGTTTATCAAGTTAGTTAAGAAATAAGTGTACTGATTAATCAGAAGACTTTTCTAATTTTAACTGCAGAATTCAGAGTATGTTCCAGACTGTAGACCTCAAGCAAAAATCTAGGACAGGGAAAATTAAAAGCAGTGTGGAAAGAACGTATTTTTTTATATGCAGAATTTTTAGAAAGTCTTCCCTTTCACAGCATAACAGAAATATTACTTAAAGGACCTATAAAAGATAACATATTAAAACAAATTGAGCTGCATATATGATTAATTCACACAGTGGGAGACTGATTGTAAGAAGTGCAATTTTATACATATGACCTTGAAATGAATAAAACAACTTCTAATTTTGTCATTTCCATTATAAATGTAGAATGCAATTAACAATAATCTTGGCACAGAAGCAAGGGTCTAACATAAAAATCTGCTTACAAAATATATTTATACCATTACTGGACTTAAAATATGGTAAAAAGAAGGATTTTCCAATACTTGAGGACTAGTGAAATAGTCAGCAAAGTTGATTTAACTCACATGTTCTAAAACTGTCTGGAGATCTAATTCTCTCTGGAATATGCTTTTTACTATGAGAAATTTACATGAAATTTCTTGCTGTGCTTTAATTCAATAAATATGAGTCATGGTACTTCCATACCAGTCCTCTAAAGCCTTGGCTGCTTCTTACAGAAGTCACATCTACCACTGCAGCTACTTCCACTTCAGCTGGAATTTAGGCTATAGTTTCATGTTGCTGTTAATCCCGTGTTACTGTGGGTTGCTGCTGGGAGGTGCAGTCACACTGTGACCCCACCCACACCCGCCACACGTCCCCTGTTTCCTCTCTACAATCATTACATGGCCCTGGGGTGACCAGGGTGTGTTTGGTGATCCAGTGGAAATCTAACCCTTTTGGCAGTGCTCAGTGGATGTAGCTAACGAAGCAGCGGGTATCCGTGTACTCTACTGGGAACCATGGAGAAACGTGAGCTGTTTCTTCCATTCTTCTTCAGGCAGCCTCCCTCCTCCAGGTGTGGTTTCTATCTGTCCCCTTTCTCTACCAAAAAGCCTTCCTCCCATCACTGCTTCCCAAACTTAGTACCCAGGAAGGGTTTCTTGCCAATGCAGTCTCCTGCTGGGAAGCTGCGGCTCGGCCACATGCCTTTCACTAGGCAGGCAGTGATTTATTAATAAATTATATGCACTGACGTGATGCATGCGGTTATTTCTACATTTCTAGGGTATAATCATCCATGCTTTGATGTTTGAGTGATAACACCTCTAAACTTACATGTGGCACCCAACAAAATCATAATGAGAAGAAGGAAACTTTGGGAATCATGTGTCTCGTAAATAATTCTTACAGGCATTTTCCTATAAATATTAATAAATTTTTAAAAGACCCTACTTCAAACAAACATAGAGCTATAACGCTATTTGAAAATACTTGAAAATGAAGAAGGATCTTTTTAAAACTTGTTTTCATCTGTGACTCCTGAATTATTTAATTCAGGCTTTTTGAAATAATTCTGTAATAGGATAAGACATTGGTATATCTATTAGAGTTAAATAGGCTTTCTTCAAATGAAAAAAATTGGGCTTGAAAATTAGGCTTCATATGAAAAATAAACTTCAAATTCAGTCTTAAAAAATTCTCTGATTACATTTGGCAACCAAATGATGAATTGTGAACAGATTAATAGGAAATTAGTTGAGATATACATATAATTGTGAAACCTTGATCCAGCTTTAGGATTTATCAGCATCCAACTTGTCACTTTGATTTTGTGAATAAAGATTACACTTTTTTCATAGATTATATAAATCTTACTTATCTGATAAACTGAATGATCTCCTTTGAAATTCTAACGGGTCAGCACTGATCACTTATATTGCTTATTTTTTTGTTTCCTCTCTTTTCTTTCATAGTCCTATTTGTTGTTGTTCTTTCTTTACATTAATCCATTCCAAACAAGTTATCTTAGTGTTCCTCATCTAAGTGTTTCAAAAGGTTAAGGGAATAAAGTTGCACTAATAGTAAGGAAATAAAGAGTGACTTTACCCAAAACAAGCTGTACCAAGAGAAAGCAACTGTGATTCTTCTCTGTAATATGGGTGTTAACTTTAATTCAAAACCACCTGTATTCTCCAGATGTCTATGGAAGCAGTCTGACAACCACCACCAGCAGAAGAGTGCCTCTGTACACAACTGACCTCACTTAGACTCCTCTGAAGTGCTTGCCTTGTTGTTATCTATTTTTTGCCTTGACTTTTTAACTTCTTTCTTTGTGGCTACCCAAGACTTACATTATCTTTCTATCTCCGTCTCTTCAACTCCCCATCTCTTTTCCTGTCTGGTCTGAAACTCCATATCTCCTCTCCACAGCAGGTCTCTGAAGTTCCCTGTCTGCTCCTTGTTGCTTGTGTCGCATTTCTGCAATGGAGCTGCTTAACTGCACAAGGGTGAGGGCAAAACTTACTGGTAGAATACACCCTGTGAAACCTGTATTGCAGGCAAAAATCACAAAAAGCAGGAGAAGCTTCCCTACCATGGTGGTCATATGGATGACCACTGTCACCTTGTAGAGAACATGGATCAGGGCTAGACCAGTCATCCCACTGTGGCTTTGCACAATGGGGAAGGGAGTGAGCAACCACCGGAGCTTTTGTGTTTTCCTTCAGCAGCTTCTTAGGATTATACCCTAGCCCACCTCTGCTTCCAGGAACAGGGTGTACCTCTGCTGTGGAGGGTACTTCACCTGTTTTTACTGCTTCAGGAAAGGCAGCAGGCTTGCAGGGTTGGCCCAAGGCATGACCAGGACATGCCTATACAGAAGCTTTGAGCATACCTGGCATATAGTCAGTCTTAGGCTTGCCTCTAAACAGCAATGGGGGCATTGGTGCAATCTCAACTTCCTCATGGAAAAGTGTGGTACACACTGTGCCTGCTGGGGGTTGTATGGAGATCTACATATTAGCAACATGAGTGGTTGTGGGAGAATGCAGGACAAAAATTCTGTCTATAATGTAAGAATTGGTTCAAAATCAAGAACTGGTATCCAAGACTTCTTTCTGTTGCTCTGTTTGGAACAAAGTTTGTTTGGAAACAAACTGTGCGTGTTTCCAGTAGCTAGAAAGCCTACCATGAAGAGTTTAATATGATTGTGATAATGATGTTAAAATGTGTTCGGAGGAATATTGTAACATGAGTATAAATTACTACCAGGGATTAAGTAGTGCAGGACATTGTGGATAGTTGTGCTTTTCGCACCTGAGGATGAGCAAAGTCAAAGCCTTTAATCCGAACAGTCTGTGCTTACTTGGAAAAATGTTTGTCTGACTGCAGGCATGGAACCCGTTGTGCTGGAGAAGTGGCAGCCACAGCAAACAACTCACACTGCACAGTAGGAATCGCCTTTAATGCCAAGATTGGAGGTACGTGAAACAATCTCCCACCAAAGAAAAAGTAACCAAAGAGCCACTTGTGCTAAATGGTACATTCAGACCTTTCTCAACAAGAGAAGGAGATTTGTATTGATAACAAACCTAGTTGTGTTAGCAAGAAAATCTTAGCTGTAGAGTGGGTCATTAAATACCAGTACTGAAGGAGTCTGTCTGCGGTGACACTTCTCCAGTGCTCCCTGGAACACTGCCTTCCAGTACACACAGAAAAATAGAAAGTAAGACCTTTGATGAAAACACAAAACCCAGAATTAGGACATTTGGGTTTTCTCACAGATTCAGAACTCTAAGTGATGACCTTTGACAAACCAGAAGTAAATGTACACATCAGGAATATTACCTTGCATATTGATCCCAAACAAAACACTGTCAAAACATAACAAATTTTTGTGGTTTTTGGCTGTGGTTGGAGCTAATCTTCTTTTGATCCCTCTCTGTGTGATCAGATTCTTGCTTATTCGATGAAGGAATTTTTGTTCATTCAGCCAAGAGATTCCAAGCAGTTTCTATGAATTCTTAGTCAATAGCTGCCCTATTAAGACCTTTGCCTTTATTTATGGAGGTGACTGTCAAGATGTCATCTACGTGTCTCCTAGGCTGTAGCCTGCCTCTGCCAGATTTTAATGCTTCAAGTGAAGTTTTACCCTGAACTTCTGATGAAATCATGGGATTGGTATATTGGCTTTCAGTAGAAAGACCTATAGCTCAAACTCATTAATTGTTGATTTTCTGTCCCAAAATAAAGCCCATCTGTGAAAACAGAAACATGTTTACCTATATATACACAGAGGAAAGTTCAAAAATGTGAGCAGGCAGAGCTGAGGCCATGTTTCCACAATTAATAGTACTGTATCTGTTCTCTACTGGATCAGTACAAGTTTGATCCAAATCAAATGTGAGCACAGCTCCATTTTAAATTAGCCAAAGCACACAACACCATCCTAACGTCAGCTTTCTGTTTTCCTGTTGGCTTCAAGAATATAGACAATACCTGATCCAGCTTAAGGTTAGAGTGATGCATAAAAACAATTTCTCTTCAGGTGGAGAGCCTGCCTGCACAAAGTTACCCTGTCAGAGTGGTTTAGAAAATCTGAACTGGCCAACTGGGTGAGTTTGTGGCAGATTAATAGGTTGTCTCATGTGGACATGCCATTTGGTCATGTACCAGCAGCTATGAAATCAGATTTATTGCATTGTCAGACCAGAGTCAGAGGGGAGTTAGTGCACTGATAGACATAAATGATGGTTTCTGGAGAAGTTTCATTTGTGAGTTGGATAGTCACACAACCTGCAACAGCTTAGGCATGTCCTTGAAAAGTTCTCCATTAGTGGCTCCTGAATAGGTTATTATTCATTAAACATTAGGAATGTGCAATAATAATGTTTTAGAAACCCTCCAGGCATATTAGCTGAATCACAGCCTTTTCTAAATATAGTGTAAAAACTGATGCAGATGGACATAGTATGAATGCAGTTAATGTCAACAGTAAGGACAGGATATGTATGCCTTTTTATTATTCATTCATTCATTCATTCATTTATTTATTTTGTATGAAGAATATAACAGCCTTCAAGAAATTTCTCTGGTCTAAGTGAAATAAAAATTTTATTCACTCCATTTGTCACTGTGATTCTGGAGAGCCATCACTAACATTGCTCTTAAAATAAAGCTGGAAATTAATAACAGGGTGTAAGCCTCACTTGAGGTAATGTACCACCTTTTAAAAGTGAATATGCAGTGGTTGTGTTCCCTCTCCACAGGCCATATAGAGTGTAAAATGTTGAGTCATATTATGCTGAACTAGTGTTCAGCTTGCTTGTTTCCCAGGGATTTAAAGACCTCCTGGTGCCTTCTTGGAGAAGAAACTAGAGTTGAGGTAAAGCAATTACATTCTCCTTACATAGAGGAGCACCTGCCGACAGCGATGTTGAGTTTGCTCCACCAAGATAAGTATTCTTTACTTCAAACCAAAAAGCATCTCTGGACATGTAAGGGATAGTAAGGAGATAAAGCAAAGGGGAAAATAAATCCTTTCCATCAATATTCCATCAAATACTGGTAGTTAAACAAATCTGATTAATGATCTTTCTGATGGGAAGTCATTAACAAAGATATCCACCAGCAATGCTCACTTTTTTTCTAAATATATTTGTACTCCTTGTTTCGTTCCCACACATTTAAGTACCGCTGACCACATATAGGTCAAAAATAAGATCCTTAGAAAGTCTGAGCCTTCTCTTACAACAGTGTAAGTGGGGATGTAACCTGCAGATAAGAAAATTTGAGTGAAATTGCAATCTGGACCTTCAGTTCTTTTACAGGTTGTGACACGTTTCTTACAAAAAATTATGCACTATGCCTGCAGTTTGTGCTTAGCTAAGCTACAGGCCCTTTCACTAAAAGACAAACCAGTGTACCATAGGGGTAGATCTTTTTTTTAATGTGAATCTCTGCAGTAATCACACATAGCAAATCACCACCTACAGAGCTTGTGAGGCTTTTTATAGGAAGGGATGGTTAGCATGTTATTATTGTTGCAGACCGATTGTGGAAGTTGCACAGCATCTGTGGGGATTTGGGTGCTTAGTTACTTGGCAGAGCTCGAGTCCTGACGGGAAAACAGTTACACTGAATTATGGCACAACAGATGTAGATTGTCTTCAGCTGACGAGGAATTAGTTCAGCTGTTTCTTAAAGTTTAAGTCAGATGCTGATTAAAAACAAACATTTTAAAAGAAAACTTGCTTTCAGCTCTGTTTTGCGTGTTTCCTGTGATTCATTGAAAGTTTGTTCTGACTAAAATGCCACTTACATTTTGGCAATTACTGCAAATATTGGAAAAAGTTTACAAAGCTCTAAAGTCTTAGGTGGAACACTCTGCAAAAGCAGTCTGTTAATTGCCTTCTGGACAGCATTTGTTGCACTATCACCACATGCCAAATGCAGTTTGGAAGTTTTGTGATCAGCAGAACTAAGTACTCCAGACATTTGGGGGGGGGGGGGGGGGGAGGAAAAGAGAAAGAGGAAGGAAGGAAGGAAGGAAGGAGGGAAATTATTTTTGTTTTAAATAGCGAATGAGATGTCTGTTGTTCAAAGTCACCCTTGAAGCATGCCTGTCAGATGCTGGCTGGAGAAAGCAACACCTAAGTCACAGTCTTGTCCATGTTGCTTTAGATTTGACCACTTCACCGTTAGCAAAAAAAACTGGTGTGAATTACTTCAGATGCAACAGAAGAATTTGGAGTTATTATTCACCAGGTGCATGTAGTATTATTTAGGCTTGCTATGCAGTAATGGAGACATAAAGGAAAGCTTTATTTTCATTCTTTCAAAAGCAGTGTACCTTTTATTGTCTTTATTTAGAACTAAATGTATTTTAATGTGCTTGAAAGAAATTGAGAACACAACTTCCAACCATCATTAATTTTCTGACATTATGCTGAGGAAGAAAAATAAAACCTGAGAATCCCAGAGTTGGTTTAATGACTTTTTTTATAAAGTAAAGTTCAGAGTGAGATCACTGTTTGTAAAAGTTTATTATCTCACAAAACATGGGCAGCTTTTGTGTGAACTTAGAAATATGATCACTTTTCATTTTTGAGTAATTAGAGTCAGAAAAAAAAAAAAAACCCCTCTCTCAACAAAGGACCCCCTATGCCTTTTGTTAATTGGAAGTTAAGGTCTTGGTAAACACTCAAGTTACTTCAGTCTGAGCTCACAAGCAAAATGAAATGTGTCTGTAATTAAAAATATGTAAATTTGGCTGATAAATAGCAGTGGCCTTTTAAAGGGGAAAGAGCATCAAACTTGTTAATTGTAGAAGTGATCATTACTCTGTACTATCATACAGTTGCATGCTAATTATTATTTCATATTTAACATCCCTTTGATCAGATGTCACACTAGCTGTATGTAGGTCCCTTTTCTTGTTTAGGTTAAAACTGGCATTGGCGTTTTTATCAGTCAGAATTAACTTCAGTCAAAAAGTCTTACAGTTAGTCAAAAGAAGAACTTTTAAGATTTTCTCAGATCCCAAATTTAAGCCTACCTTATTCAGTCTAGTGATCTTAAAACATCATGAATGCCATTCACTTTAGAAGGGCTGACACATTGACTTGTCCAAACCCACATGAATTGATTCTTTTAACACAAGAATTTCAGATTATACCTTACAAAATCTTCTGCACAGGGGAGGATGCTCACAATATTGTAGTTTCAGATTGAATAATGTTACATATAGGGTATTTGTTCTTAACTTCTTGTAATCACCTTGCTACTATGTATGATAATTGGTTTGTACACACAAGCTTTCTCCCCAGTTTCTTCTTTGCATCCTCATAACAATGATGGAATAATCCCATGTTTATCTGTCAGCAGAGATCCTTTTATTACATCTGTCAACATACTTAGGACTGTGAATGACTCAAAGTAGGTGCTGCAGCTTCCCTGCTATATAAAAGGAGAAAAAAAAAATGATATATTATCTTCAAGTGAGGCATACAAACATTTCAAAGTTCAAGTGTTTTTTTAAGTTTTCTTTAGTGTAAAAGTTTGTTATTGAAGTTCAAAGGCTGTATAGTGAATAAATGACTTATAGATAATTTTTAAAACATGAAGAAAGACCGAAATATTCCTTCCTTTTTGTATTTTTTCATCTAGAAACTTTTTGCTGTTGGAAAAACACATTTCCAAACAGGTTTGGGGTTTTTTTTTTTTAACAACAGTAGAATCCTTATGGTCGTTCAATCCAATGTCCTACACAACAATTTTCTCTGGGGAAAAAAAAAAAAAGCAGCATTTTGAGTTGGTTGGTCCTGTTCATTATATCTTTCATTCTGAAGGTGTACGGATGCTGGATGGAGATGTGACAGACATGGTAGAAGCAAAGTCTTTAAGCCTTAATCCCCAGCACATCCACATCTACAGTGCCAGCTGGGGGCCTGATGACGACGGTAAGACTGTGGATGGACCTGCTTCTCTAGCACGTCAGGCCTTTGAGAACGGCATCAGAATGGTAGGTTGGCATCAGAGTGCATCTCCTGGATCTGCTCTCATGTGCAAATGTAAGGGTACACATGCCTGGTACGTGCAAGTGCACAGCTTGGGGAAGAGGAAAGGATTCTGAAGGAAAGAAGAAAAACTTCCTTTGTGTAAAACTAAAAATGCATTTTGCTTCTATATTGACCTGACGGTCAGTCCTTCCTGAAGTATCAGCTCTGTTCATTTTCAGCTGGAACACATCATCCTCTGCATCCTTTAAAACTGCTTTGAGGTAATGATGTAATTCTGCAAGAAAAAATAAGACTGAAAAATGCTACTTGCACAGCAGTGCCAGATCATCAAATCTGAATTGCAATGCAATTTTAAAGCAAAAGGCTTGACTGTTTTTCCTTCTTTCCTCCTTTCTTTCATTGTTTGGTTTTTTTTTTTGCTTGATTTCTTAATGGAAGTTTGATGATTTTAATAGGGAATTGGGGGCTAAAAAAAGTCTACACCCATGTTTCTTTTAGCGTTTATGTCTGGTCTCAGAGAACTTACACCCTATTTATAACTTATGTATAGATTTCTCTAGAAGTCTGTGCTATTGCATTTTCTCTGTGATGTAGCCCAGAGGTCTTCAATAATACAACAGACAAAATCCCCAACAACCCTATATGAAAAAAATCTAAGATCTTTTAAATTTTCTTTAATAAGTTACTGTCAAACAAATAAGAGCACAGAAGGAAATGAGTAGTTAGAGGAACTTTTGATGTCAGAGGCCAGTTTTTAGTTCTTCCTTTTACCCTCCTGCCTGTTAAATAGATCAGGGAATTCCTTGTCTTCCAGTGCTCACACCTCTTTCCACTATATAGGACTGGTGGAAAGGATTTTGAAGCTTTGCACTTGAAGGTCTGAACATTATTTTGAATGCAGCAGGAGACTTGCTAGTTCAAAGGTGGGTGGCTCTAGGATCAGAAAAGAGGGGATTAATACAAAACATTTGTTTAAAGAGACTGAAAGTGTTGGACCAAAGTGGAACTGAAATGTAGTTACTGGAACATGGTAACACTGCCGTGAGATCGGAAAGTGCAGCTGTTACTGAAGTCAATAAGTGTTTTAACCGGGTATGCCAAGACCGATTTTAGCAAACTATAGCTAACATTTAGCCTGAAAGATTTATGCCATGTGTAAAAGACAGTGTCTGCCACTGAGAGACTATATTAATTTAAGGTATACCATAAAAAGCAGTCATAATAGTAAACAGGTACAATGGGTGCAAAGGGGGAATAGATATAGTTACAAGAGGACCTGGTCAAGCTGACAGTCTGTATGCACAGTGCAGTGTTTCAGGTGATTTACAGTATACTTGACTGTAAGTTGTAAATAAATACATCACAAAATTGATACCCAGTATCACCATAAACATTGCCTAACAGCACAAGCCTAGGAGGTGTGAATTCACATCTAATCACAGCTGCATCCCTGGATTATTTCAGTTCCTTGATAAAGTTACATAAATTTCTTACCCTCCCCCCTGTCCTCCCTGCCCCAAACGTGGATAATAATACATGCTCAACCACCTAGCAGGTAAGTTATGAAGAGCAATTACTGAAATACTAAACTAACAACAGGGACTGTGTGCTTCCTGTGCTACGTGATGTTAAAGACATGTCTTTCAAACTCAGTTCTGTGAGTGCTTTACTAACCATGCTGCCACAGGCCACTGCCTTCCTTTCACTTGGTCATACGATGACTATTCAGTGTGGAGCTGCAGATTTACTCTTTTGCTTGTTGTACATAATGTAATATGTGAAGCCTACCATAGCAAAATATTCAGGCATGTACTTAACTTTACCCTGGGAGAAATTCCAGGCGCTCAGCGGTTAAACACATTTAGGGACACTGATAGATTCTGCCCCAGAGAACTCTGCTGTATTTAGTAATCATTACTAAAATAGTTATTGAAGTGCTCTTAGAACAGTATAAAAAGTATCTAGAAGGCAAAATATGTCTTCATTACTGCTTCGCATGCATATTCACTCCTCCTTTTAGATGGAATATCAGTGCTCCCCATCACCTAGCTAGAATTTACTACTGTTTGACAGTGACCACAGAGAAGAATAACAATAAAATGATGAAGGGGACCTTAATGGAGCTGCAGGATGCAGAGGAACTTGAACAAAATAAGTTTTATGCTTAAACATATATATGTGTTAGTTTAAATGTCCTATTTCATGTAGGTGAGACAATCATGAAAAGTTCAGCCCAAATTTCTGTACCAGAAGAACTCAGTATTTCCTCATTGAAACTTCAAAATGGGGATAAATCTGGTAAAAATCAAGAATGTGGAATAATTTGCCAAGAGCATGGATCTTGCCTACAAGCATTATTGTTCCATTGTTATTATTAAAGCTGTAATATGAGAGGATACCCTACAGAACCCATATGAATTTCATTTTACCAGCACATTTTTCTATATTATTAGTAAGTACCAGTATATAGTGGAAACACAGTATTGAATTTTAAAATTCTGAGGTGGTCTTATTTTCTGATAACAATGCAGAAGAAGAGTTTGGTATATTTTTTTGAGAAATAGTAGAAATCATATTTGATTCAAGTCAAATTATTATTATTACAGTTTAGCTTCTATTTCACTTTATCAACTTTTTGTTGCCCATGCAGAGTTGAATAGATCTAAATATTTCCATATATTTGGAAATTTTGACTAGCTCTGACTATGAAAGCTTTTTCATTTCTACTAAGGAAATAAAAGTTGTCTTTAAAACTTATATAAAATCACACTGATAAGAAATACAAAATGCTTAAGGTTAATCTCTAATTTTCATTCTTTAAAACGTACTATAGACTGAAAGATTGTAAATGTATGTCTCACTTACCACCTTCCTTAATGGGCTTAGTTTCCAGACCAAAAATTACTTTAAGATGAACCTGTTCTCGTTCTTTTTAATAAACCATGCCTTTCCGTGTTCAGATAGAGGTAATTTTTCTATATTTCCTTACACTGTCGTAAGATGTGTCATTTTAAAAGATGAGGCAAATGGGAGAAGAAAAGATGAATTATCTCTGTGCCAAAATAATCCTAAAATCAGATCGTTGTCCAAGGTAATGACTAGATACTCAGCCAAACATAGACTTCCCCTAGCAGTCACAGTAATTGTGCAAATAATAATAGGCAGACAAAAATGCTTATTATGTTGTATACAGATCTTGACCTTTCTTTTTTAGAAATATTGAACTGAACAACAACAGTATTATATCTAGTATAGCATCTGTGATGTAAATTAAAGTAACGTAGGTACAGGAAAATTTGGCAAGACCTTCCTTCAGATCTACACAAAGGTTCAAGATTTATATTCATTTATTGTGCATTTGCACACACAATTTGATATTATTTTTTAAAAATGGGACAGCAAAGGGAAAGGTCAAGATTTTTTAAAAGCAACTGAAAAGGAAATATTGCTCAGCTCGTTTAATTAGAAAAATCAAAGGTGGTGCTGAAGTATAACTTTGATTAGAGTATAATTAAACTGAATTATTACTTTTTTTTACATTATACTCATGAAGTAAAAACGAAGCGGATGCAAGAGCCACAGTTTCTTACTCAGTTCGCTGAGAGACTGGGATCCATGAAAAAAATGCCTGGTTTATCTTTAGCACATATTATTCCAATTAACAGCTCATGCAGGGTGTTTTAGAACTATTATTATTTTTAAATCTGCTGAGCTAATGTGATTACTGCTTCCAAATCCTGCAGAAAATAACAAAGATAAATGACTGTACAGTTTTTCCGTAGAGTCCCACAGAGACAGCACATGCCATGAATTGAAATAGACAAATCTATTTAAAGAAAGGATACTGAGTAATAACTGAGTTTATGAAATGACAACCTAACCCACAAGTTAAATAAGCTTTAAAAATTCTGCCCAGGATCAAGGTAAAGGAAGAGGAAACCAATTTTTAAACCTGTCTCAAGTACCATGATTTTCTGTCATCTTTAGGGTATTTTGTTTAATTCTATTGAATTTGCATACTTGAGTTCAAAGAGAAACCTTGGAGACTTTGCTATCAAACAATTTCTATGCAAATATAAAAACTCCCTTTATATCATGCTTCCAGTTGACAAGGTCTTCTTGGAAATAGTGTAGTCATAAGGGTGGAAAATTCTAGAGGCCTTTGTTTTAAATACCAATGTATTAGCAGTTGTAGACCTAATAATCTCAAAAATAACTCCATTATAATCACACAGAACAAATCAGGCAAAGGGCAGTATGTCCAAAAGTAACGTATTCAAGAAACGATTAGGTATGCTATGTCACATTTCACCCTGCATTCAAGAACAAACAGACTTAGCATTGCAAAACATGATTGTGGCCAAATCATGTAATAAGACTGTGCTGAGTGTGGGACAGAAGGGAGAAGACAAAAGCCTTTCCTTGATTCAGAAAGGTAAAACCAAAGTACCATTAGATTTTAAGATGACTGACTGTATCTCACAGTCTATAAGCACAATGCTATAAGCACTTGAGAGACTTAGGCTCGCTGATTCATGGCTCTGTCATACAGCATTCAGACTAGTTCATTTCTATTCATACAAATAAGCCTGTTATTTTGGGATCAGTCTCAACATTATTTGGAGAGTAACGCATTTCAGATATTCTGACTTGTTCTTTCACTGCTGTTTGGCAAAGACCTAATAGTCAAGTTTCTGGATATATGACCCCCGTTGATATTTTACATTGCAGGGTTTCAAAGAGCTGGTTATCTCACCTCTCCAAATGTCTTGCCAACTGCATGCTTTATGTTGTTTGTTCTGCAGTACCCATAAGGTAGTCCAAATCAGTGACAGGGCAGGTCATCCTTAATATAACCTAAGAGGGTGGCGAGGCAGGGAAATCTACATGGAAACTTTTGGCTTTCTGCCTGTGTCGGCACAGGGGCCTTCATCTTATTGCCGTGACACCATTCTATTTAGCAAGCTGGACACAAGCCAAAATGTTTGATGGACATTAATGATCAGATGCTGTGTGGCTGAACCTCTTGTGAGAACTCGGCTTGGTACCTTCCCTCCCATCATCATCACTGCCCCTTCTCATCTCTCTCGCTTCACCAACTTTGGCCACAGAGTGTGTGTTCAAAGTGTTTGCTGGGAGCAGGAGGCTCCCTTACAATCACTAAACAAGCCTCCTGCCCGCATGCAAGAGAGAGAAAGGCAAGGGAAGAAAAGGGAAGGGAAGAAAAGGGAAGAGAATAAAAGGAGAAAAGAAAGAAAAGGATTTCACATATTTTTTATTATTCTATTTTCACTATATGTTTCTACTCCAAAGCGGAAGAGATTGTTCATAATTTGCAAGTGTCCCGGCAAAGGTTTGCTGCCTGTGTTGCACCACAGATGTTTCTCTTAAATTTATTTGTCCTGTCGTCACCTCTCTGCATCATTCTGAGTAGGATGTGTTGCCTACACAAAGAGGAGTTATTCTGTTCTGCTTTGCCAGAGAATTGCACTATAAAAATCAAAGACAGAAGTTACTGCAAGAAGACTTCCAGTCAAATGTGTCAAAATAACTTCCAAAATGGCTGTCGTTTTATACGTTGAAATATTGTGATGCACAAAGGTTAAGACCAGATTTTTTAAACTGTGTGTTGTGTTTGTTCACCTTGTATAGCTGCCGTTTGAGACTGAATAACACATATCTGTGTGTAAGCATATCTCAGATCGTATATAGGTACATTTTGCATGCACAAGACCTCCTGTGCATTTCTAATTAGTTGGGCAAAAACTACTTGTTGAAGATCAATCAGAAGAATTAGTGCTGTGCTTAGGGAAGGTCTCAAAAGACATGACTTTCAGTATGCTGATGTAACCTAATGTTAGGTCCTGGCATTTATCTGTTATATGATTTGCATGTATGCTGTGTATCCCTATTGCATATATGATGTAATATCTGAACATGTAATGTTATAGTTACTTCAACGTGCCAAGTTAAACTTTGGGTGGCTCTGTACTACAGGTGGGTGCTAACTATGTACCAGAACTGGAAAAGTCATATGGCGTTTTAACATTGTAATTCTTCCTTCTGATGTCACAAGACATAGCACCATTGGCTTGAAATAATATTCATACTTCTAACATCGGAAAAGGTGATTATTGTCTAGCCCTGGCCTTCATCATAAGCCAGATCAGCAAAATTTCATCCAATTATTGCTGCATCAATATTCCTGTTTTCTTGATCTGTCTATTATTTTCTGTTTTCTGTACATCTTTTGGGAAGAGCCAGTCTTGACTGAAACCTGTTATGTCCATGGCTGTGCAAGTCACTAACAACCTTCACTATTAAAAATATATAGCTTGTTACTCATCTAAATTTCTTAGTTTCCACTGTAAAATGCTTCTTCTGCTATATTTATGGTGCATCTTATGGGTGTTAGAAAACTCCACATGTAAGTAATTACAGATTTTGGCCAAGTGATCTCTTGGATAAATTAAATTGGAACATAGGGACATAAGACAGGAAATGACCGTGTAGGTCATCCAGTACAGTTCTCTACTATCGCAGGCATTATGTCCTATAAATACATTCAAAAATTTCTATTCTAGAATGAATTAGAAATTTTTTCCCCTCTGTTTCTGTTGGGAGACCATTTCACAGCTGTCACTATTCTATTGGTTAGAGATTTTCTTCTGAGTTACAGCCAGGTTTACTCATGTGCAGTTTTCTGCCCGTTTGTTCCTGGGCCAAAATTGTGCTTCAGCTCCTTCCATTTTTATTTCTGACATATTATGGAACACAGTCCTCTCTCAGACTTCATTTTGATGTGACAAACAAGCCACACTCATTAGTCACTTAAAAACTAGGCTGTCCATCTCCTTGCTCATCAGAGTGGTGCTTCTTTCCACATCTTCCAGCCTGAATTCTTTTCTTTAATGCAGGTGATCATAATTACTAGATTCACTAACATGTTCTTTCTTTTTATGTCAAAATCACCTAATAACTTTCTTTCCCTGACTCATCCTTAAAATACTCTCCTCGTAACTCCCTTAAACCCCGTGCTTCTCCAGCACAGCCCACATCATCTCCAGTGCAACCATTTCCACCTCCACTTTGCTGTTACGTTAACCTTCTTTTTTTCGTTTGTTTCATTACCGATTTCTTGAAGGGCTCATCACATGTTTTGCAGAAACCAGACAGACTGGTTCTAATACATTTCTCTGCATAAAATAAGTTGCCAGAGAAAAACATAACAGATTTACCTGGGATTCTAAAGCGCATGTTGCATTTTAACCTGTTCCCATTAATGCTGGTGCCTCTTACTCTGTCCTTCAAAATCTGTTTTACAGCCTTAACAGTAATCTTTTGTATATTCAATTTCCTTCTGTTAGTCAGAATTTCCAAACCACAGTTCATTCCTGTAGTTCTTTCTGAAACACTTTCTGTTTCCTGGCATTATTTTTTCAAGTGTGGATATCAGAATGGCGCATGGAAGTTGAAGCTTTCTCTGTGCATGCATAGTACCATTTCCCTTTTCCCTGCACACGTTCATGTTCATCTCCTGCTTACCGATCCAAGGAGCAGACTACATTTTAGGACAGCTCATTGCCTGTTCGTTATCTTCCATGACCCTAAACTCCCTTTCAGAGTTACCGCTTTCCAAGAGTTTGTCCACCCTCCTGTGTGTTTTACCAACAAGCTTCATTTCTAGGTCTTACTACCTTGCATTTGGCTGATACACATATCTCAGAATGCCTTAATGGCTTTGCAGATGTGGTTTATACTTGATATGATTTAGTTTTCTCCAAACTGAGATTGCCCAGCAAAAATCAATTTAGGTGACAACTTTAACACATCATTAAGCTAATAATAATTCTTTGCTCTACCATTTGCACATAGTTAGCAACTTTCAGTATTCAGCCAAAGTAGAATTAGGGATATTGCCTTCCAGTAAATGAAATAGTGTTTAGGCTCAGTGTTATCTGGGTGAACTTTGATACTATGCATTTTATTTTCTTTTGGAAATATATAAACAAAGCTAACCTTAAAATTTCTCTCCTTTGCTTTCTGTGAAAAGTGAGCTTTTTCACAGAAAGCCAACCTGTAGTACAAAAAAAAAAAATGCAGAAAAAGAAATAATATACCAGAAATGTTCTTACATTACATTCAATGGAATATACAAATCCTAAAAGGCAGGAAAATTTGGAAAGAAAGTCACAGGAAAATATACCTCAAAATGTCCAGTTTCCTTACAATGTCACAAAGTGTGCTGGAAACCAAAACTGTTTAGTTACCTCATCCCATCTCACACATACACGGAAACTGTTGTAACAAGCCAGAATAGCATTAGTGCTTTTGGACGTGTTGTCAAAAGTGGCCTCTGGTTTTGGGTGCCCAGCCTGAAACAGGTGATATATTTGAACATCAGAAACGACACCATTCTTGTTGTGGGTTAATTCTTAATTTGGAAAGCCAATACTGAAAAGCAGCTTTGGCAATTGGGTCTCTTTCCATATACTTAAGTATATACATTTCAGAGGGCATTTTTAAAACATGAATCTGGTTACTTTGTATGGGCAAATCACATATCCTCTTTACTCATATACTTGAAAAACAGCAGAATCTATGTATTTCTATGTGTCATGTGGGAAAAAATAGATTTCTGAAAGGCAAATTGCTGGAAGTTTGGCATCAAGAATTTTCAGTGCATAGAATTTAACATAAGTTTAAGGCAAAAAACCATGAGGGCAATGATTTTGCACACAGCCTAAGTGTGTTTTTTCTTCCTAAACGAATGCTATGGGAGACAAACTGCACAAAGTGATTACTACAGTCCTCAGTCTTCAGAGGTAGAAGTGGAGCAGCCTTGTTTTCCTGCTCATCTACTGAAAAGAGCTAAATTTGCAGAAAATTTGAGATTCTTTGTTGAACCTCAGAAGTACAACAGACATCTCAAAACCTGAAGTTTTCCATAAGGAAGAGCCTGCCTAAGAAGTGAAACTACTGTGTGGATCTGGTGGCCATGGGCTCCTCTCTAGAGTTTTTAATCAGACAGTAGTATAAAGGCGATGAGAACTGCCTGAACCCACTCCGTAGAATGGGTGTGTTTGTGTGAAGTCCATCCTATATCCAGTCCAGATACACAGGTATCTGTCTTGTGCACTGCCTGTTTACTTTGGCTTTGAATGCAGAGACAATTTCACTTATCATTAACTAGAGACTCTTTGTGCACCAGAAATTTTGGAAAACCCAGCTCTTGTTTTATCACAGGTGTTTACAATATACAGCTTGTTTTATCCTTGTTTTATCCCAGTAACAATATCAGCAACAACAACAATAGCAATGATAATATGGAGAGGTAGCCTGACCCAGAACTGGAATTCATGCAGCCCTGTAGCTGGCTCTATTTTGTTTAGGAAAATGAGAAATTCATTCCAGCATTCCACAGGTTCAGATTTCAGTTTCAGCCAACACTTCATTTGGTTGCACTTTAAGCACTAATTATAGCTCTGTGGGGAATATCTTGGAGCTGTTTAAGCTGTTGTTCTAGTGGAGAGTAAAATAAAAAATACACCACATGCAAGGATGCATGTTGAAACGTTCCACTGATATATCCCAATAATTATTGTTTTAATGCATGGGTGCTTGTGGTTATTCAATACGTAATTTTTTTATGCACACATTAAAATATTTTCATGCTTCAGTATTTTAAAGGTATCATATCCTATGAGCTAATAAAATACATTTTTCCTTCTTTTTGTCATGATAAATTAATTTGTCTTTCTTTTTCTTAATTAAGAAGCTGGTTCAGAAGTAGCCAAAAAGTTTAATTTTATTAGCAACAACTTGCCTTTTCAACAATATAATGTAATCATTGCTTTTTGTAAGTAGTGACAGATTTTTGCATTGGTATGGAGTGTGTGTGTGCCTGTTCCAGCACTAGGAAATATTTTCTTGACTTCCTAGTTTTCCTAAGAGTGAAAACATGGCTGCTAATATAAAAACACAAGACTCAATTTTTAGACATTCCCTCAAACATGCATCTTTAATTATGTACACCTGTTAGGCTTATTACTCATTTCTTCACAGATATCATAGGTGAACATTTTAAATGAATTGATGCACAAATGTGAATTTTTCTGAGTGTAGATACCTCAAGAGAATGAATGGCCTCAGAAATTTCTCCATTTGTTCATGAATTTTTACTTTTAATACCCAAGGAGGATGTTTTAATAAACAATAATCTGTTTGGCTATCTTCTGATAGCACTTCAGAATTGCTGGCTTGGACTCTCAGCTTACCATTATCTGTTTTGGAGAGATGCCTACTTTCAAGTGAGAATGTTGTGTAGTCTACAGAAGAGTCTTTTAAAGGGTGCTGTGCCAGCCTATTTTTCATTCCCAGATTAGAGGTTAAGTGGACTGGTAGAAACTCAGCAGAAGCTGGGAGATGCTGCTTCTCAAAAGCAAAATGCTGCCAGTCAGCAGATTGGCAGCACTGTGCCTCTACACAGGGCAGCAGCATCCAGCTCCCAGGGAGCACAGAACTTGGTGGAAGCTGGAAGCAAGGAGATGCTGCCTCTCACAGGTGCGTCTCAGGATGCTGTGATCCTTAGTGACTGGCCCTACAGTGGTCGTACCACACTGCACTCAAAATCATGCCTGCATAGTAGTTCTTTTAGGTGTCCAGAGTACTGACCTCTGTTCTGCACATTCACTTAGGAACACTTCCTCTTTAGGAATTAGTTTTTAAGGAAGAGGTCATACCATGGGCTACTTTTTCTAACTTCCGTGTAAGGATCAATTTCACTTTCCAGCAGTAGTTTTTGTTCTTGGAAGCATTAAGTAATTTTAGGACAATATTGGGGAGAATAAGGGAAATTAAATGTTTAGGCTCTATGTGTGGATCGAGTGTCCCTCCTTCTCTCTCTGTTTTATATTTTCATGATTTGTTTTCTGCTCGTGGATGTGGGATTTCCAGCATATTGATGCCAAATTACCTCTCCCTGGCTGCAACCTCTGTACCTCTAATTACTCCAGGTAGCGGTTCTCTCCTCTGCCTTTCGTGCTCCTTCACATTTTCTTCCCTGTCCCTTGGTAAATTTGATCACTTTTACAGAGACAGCAACTCACCCCATAGGCAGGGAGGGTTATTGGGGCATTTGATTCCTGGGCAGAAAAACATCAGGATTCACAGGCTGGATTAAGGCAGCAGGACTTGTAAAGCAGTGAATGAATGTCCAGTCTAAACTTTGCAAAAGAGTGTGAATAAATTTTGCTCCACTGGCTCAAACTACACCTCATAGATGGAAACTGTTTTTATTAGATGGAAGTGTGCTGGAAGCAACTTGAAAGTATGTGGGGCTGCTGGTTGTCCCTAGATTAGTGTGTGAAGACCTCTACCTTATAATGGTTCCTGCCAGTACCACTAAGGCATTTACTCATAAAGATGTGGTTTATATGTATACACACACACATACACAAACACACACCCTTGGAGCGTGGGATGTTCTTTGAATAGTGTTAGGAAATTCTGCAGATGTCATTACGAACATGTTCATACTGGCTCTGGTTCTTGGCAAACTCACCCTTCCATGCTGTTGAACTGGAAAAAAAAGAGCTTTCATATCACTTACCCTGCTTACAACTTGCTGACCAAGGAAAAGGAGGCACTAGCAGGAAAAAAGTGGGAATGCCCCAAGATTCTTGTGCCATGCTTTTCCAGGTGCAATTTCTGCCTTGAGGCCTTTTTGTCAATGACCTGAGTCCATTTCATTCAAGGTCAGCTGCCTGTTGAGCATACTGGCTTTGCCCAGAAAATGTGATAGGAAATTGGACTGTGATTAGGTCAATAGCAAGTCTTAGTTGTCAGTGAAAGACTTTTTCTTTTCCATAATGGAACACTTGATTATTTTTTTAAATTATCTGACATTTTATGCAATTTAAGAAAGTAGACAAAACAAAAGGAGAACATTTCATAATGGTCTGACGTGCACTGACAAGCAGAAGTGCAGTTATGGACATCGTGAAGAGTTTGTAAGAGGGAGTGCGTAGCTATCATTGCAAATGGAAGAGCAGAAACAGCACTGTGCCTAGAGGAAAAGGTAATGCATTTTTAACATCATGGGACAAGAACTGAGCACACTTTGCTGCACACCTATTCCACCCTGGTCTATGCCTCTGTTACAGTTCGCTAATTCTTTTAGTTTTGCTCAAGTCGTACCCATATGGTTTGTAAATGCACCTTTGCTTTTGAATAATAATGACACGTGGCTTCTTTGGCAGCTCAAGGCTTGACTTTTCATCCTGACACCCTTGGGCATCTGGCAGATGACAGTTGATAGATTTAGACAGACAGTAAAAGCTACAGAGTGCCTTACATGTGTGTTTATCTTAACTTTGTAACATGGTCCAAATGTTATTTAACTTCATGTATTTAAAGGAGACCAATTGGGAATGGCATTCACATACAGTAGGACAGCTGATGCTGTTGCTCTAATTACTTGTTTGGTATAGTTACTAGCAAGTTTATAATTTCCTGAGCATGACTGGGTCTATTGAATTAAAGCAGGGTGTTTGGAAACAGGGAGAAAGAGGAAACCAAATGGTAGTTTAACAATAGGCAGTAAATGTAAAACAGAACTTACTTACTTTACACATTATTTTAGTCAGGTTGAATTTAGTTTGGGGGTTTGCTTTTTTTTAATTTTTTTTTTTTTTAAGGCTGCCATTTGCTTTGCCAGATAGCTTCTAGGAAGAAGATCTTTAGCATGTTTTCTAGACTGAAGGTAATGCCGTTGTTTTCTGTGAATTGCTGAGTTGTTAAATGTGCAGTATTGCAATGTTTTAGAGGAACGGGAATTCTTTCTTTGTATGTATTAGAAAATACTCTTTTCCATTAGTCAGTATACCTGGTACTTTTTTATTGCAATACCGGAGATGTTGATACTTTATATATTTGCAGGAGACATTAGTTTTGAGGAAATATTTGTTATTATTTGTTTACAAAAAACTTAGCATAGAAAGATAAATTTGGGTGCAAATGTCTGTTATTTTGAAAGCCCCGTCATTACTATTAAAATCTAAATTGGTGTTTATAATTTTTAAATACTGCATTGCAGAATTTCTAACATCCATTGGCATGTTTTCATCCAGACTACATTTTGTGCCCAAAAATGTATTCACATATCTGTTTCTGCAGCTCATTTTTCATTATTAGTACAGCAGCATAAGTATGCATCTAAAGAAATATAGACACATTCTCTGTGCAGAGAAGCTAATAATTCAAGGGTTAGTCCTGCAAAATTTACACAAGGTACAGTCTTACCCTGCTGTGAAAAGGTTTTCATTGCATGAGTAGAACAAATCATGTATACTGCTGTTTGCAGACAAAACCAGATGATGATGACAGCAGAAAAATGACAGATGGACTGTTATTGATAGGTTATTTTCCTGTATGCATATGTTTTTGAGAATTTTCTTTACAAAACTTTTTTTAAAAAAGTGGAAGATACACTTTCAGACAAAATATTTAGATTCCATTTTTCTCCTCCTTGGATCTGTGGTTTGATTACCCTGAATTTTCATTTCTTCTCTCTTGGTTGTATTGGTGGATTACTCTGAATTTCCCATGGGGTACCAATTTGGCCAAATGTAGTTACATAATACTGTGCTTTCAAGAAATGCACATGAAGAACAAAACTGTAAAATTCTCCAAATAGCAGATACTTGTGAAAATTCATCAAAAAAAAAAAGTTTTGATGGAATATTTTGACATGTTCTGGAGGTAGAAGTGTGTCTGTATGATATGCTTTTTTCTGTGTATTCTACCTGCCTATGCATATATTAACATTGGGCGGGGGGGGTGTATGTAGGAGAGAGAAGTTGTTTTTTAAGGGCAATGTAGGACCAGACAGGAATCTGTACATGACTCTGAAACAGATGTCAGAATTGACGAACAAGCCAAAAATGACCATTGAGGAGACAGAAGATGAAAGCAAATAATAGAATACTGCTGGGAAGCATGATCTAATTACAAGAGATGATGGGATGAAACCAAAACAAAACCAGTAAAAATCAAGCAGGAGGACATCAGAAAGTAAAGAACCAGCATATCTTTAGCATAATCCTCCAACCCATTCCCCACAAACATACAGAGGGCCCTAATTTCTGGCTCCCTGACCTGCTGTGATAATAAATCAGTGAATATGCATGAAATGATTTTTCCATTTACCCTTCCTTTCATCTGTCTCATCAGATGTTTTCAGAATGGAGGGGTAAGAAGTAAAAATATGCAAAGAGAGATGTCAAGATTGTAGAATGAAAGAGAAGTGGTTCATAAACCAGTACCAGCCCCATGAAGTTGCAAAAAACACATCCCACTGGCTTTGGGAGGCTCTGAATCAGCCCCTGCTGGCTGAGAAAAGCAGGCAGAACAAGAACCCCAAAGGGAACGGGGGTTTTGATTTGGCGAGAGTTCACGTTGTGGGGAAGGAAAGCTGTAACACTTCATAAAGGTTGTCTTTAAAACAACAAAAAATGTCTCTGTTTTGCATCTTTTTGTTAGTGTAGTAGCTAAGATCAACTGAAGGAAGTAAAAGAAGTTGAAATAGTTACACTTCCTGGCTGGCCAGACTGATCTTCTGGAGAATGTGGATTTCATAATACATTTAACTTGGCACCCTGGGATTTTTTTCTCTGCTTGAAATGTTTTTTTAATGAAAACTTGCATTTTAGAGACATAACCTTATGTCAACACTAGCCAGAATTTGATATTTAACTTATTTTGCTGGAGAGAAGAGTCTCTCCAGGTAGTATACTTTTATTAACTCACAAAGTGAAATTCATCAATGTTTGAGAACTCAAGCCTGGATTGTGAACTGTGAGGGTTTCTTATGTCTTACATAAGAAATTTCTTACATTGATGCAGGTTCAGTTATGCTCAGCACAAAAAGCCTTAGTGAAACCCCTCTGAGCATCTGGATTAAATGAATCTTTGAATTGCTAATTGTTTAAGGTTGACCTGGTAGATGTCCAACAGCAGTTTTTTGTGGTACACAGTTGCACTCTGTTTAGAAAAAAAGACACAAACAAACAAACTCCACCCATGGTCAAGCAATTAATTCATGCACAGAAAGTGGTGTTTTATGCCTTATAACATTTATTTATCATACAGAGGGGTGGGCTTACCCGAAAACCAGGTAGATGCTACATGATGAGTTGCGAGCAAATGAGGTATAAATGAGACTGTTAGCATAGTTATAACTGAGAGGGATGTCCCATGCTTTGAGAGAATATCATGTAAGAAAAGGTGACACTATTTAGCTTAATAAAAGATAAGTTTAGCTCTTTGGTGAACCTTTCTATCTGAACAGTAAAGTGCTTGCAGATAGTGAGTGCTCATAATTAATGCAGATAGTACAGTTGCATGAATCTGAATTTCATTAATTGGCATGAAATACATAAATATAAATAAGGAAAATCCCAATAACCCATATATTGGTAATTGTAAATTCCCATATATCAGCCCTACAGGTTACGTATTATCTTCACTTTTCGTACCAATGCCTATTTAAAAGTACTTGCACCACCAAAAACGTTTTGATTCATGTGGACAGTATATAACTTCGGTGTATTAAGAAAATGTCAAGGTGAGGTTACGTATTTTAAGTCCTCATTTGAAATAATGAATATGGCTAAGTAACTTGCGCAACTAGTCATATATTTAAAAATCATGCTGAACTAATCCTTTAATGCTTCATTAGAATAGATTTATAAGAATCTTTTGGTTTTGTCCATTTTGTTTATATATTGTGTTGTGCATTTAGCGTTCATAGTGGACTAGATGGGTTGGACTAGATGACCTGAAGTCCCTTCCCACCTCAGGTATTCTGTGATTCTGTGATTTATAGTGTCTGTGAAACAATGATGCTCTGGTTCACAGCATATAATGCTACCCAAACAATACCTAGTGCCACCAGGCAAGCCAAGAGGAAACAGCTGAGAGCACCATAATAAATGAAAGATATCATGCATTACAAAGAATTTTAGTTTCAAATATGGTATTTCTTTTCTTTTTCCAGCCCAGTATGATGTTTTAATGCTTCCTCTGAGTCTTCAGCGCCTCTTTCTTGGTATGGCTGGATAGTGTAGATGCAGAGCAACAGACACTGTGTAAAAGTTGTTTCTAAAGCTGTGTTCATACCACTCATTTTCTGAATTTTTCTGATGTCTGATTCTGAACTCTGCTAAATCCTATTTTCATTTCAGATTCTTCTCAGTGAGCTAGTTTCTTTTGTTGTCTTTCTCTCATCAGATGTCTTTTTGGGGGAAAAGTCCTGTTGTTAAGCAGGTGAGGGGGAAAAGAAGAATTATTAATCAAATCTTTTGTGCCATTTCCAAACAGGGACGAAGAGGCTTAGGTTCAGTCTTTGTTTGGGCATCTGGAAATGGTGGAAGAAGTCGAGACCACTGCTCCTGTGATGGCTACACCAATAGCATCTACACTATCTCCATAAGCAGCACAGCTGAAAGTGGGAAGAAGCCGTGGTATCTGGAAGAGTGTGCATCCACACTAGCTACAACGTACAGCAGCGGGGAATCCTACGACAGGAAAATAGTACGGTTTTTAAATTTTTTTTTTAGGTATATGGGCTTGTGTTTTGCATAGTGACTTTGGGGGGAAGGAGAGAAAGAAACCATTTATACTAATTAATGTACTGCTTTAGAAAAAAAATCATATGTGGGCAAGTTCATTTAGCCGCAGTGTCTTACTTGGTTGGAGTCACCATACTGCTCTTTAAAACCAGCATGGGTATCTCTGCATGTTGCAGTCTAATGCAGTGCAGGTATACCCAATTCATAGCAGGTTTTTCCACTCACCTAGTTACTGTCAACTCTGAGTGATGCTTTCAAAGATCCTATTGCCACTGCCACAGATTTCTTTCATTACCAATATCTTGTGGCCCATCAGTAGGCCTGAGAATGTATCTCCTTTTGTTTTTAATCCAGTTATCAATACTTTTCATATTTTACACACATGGTAATAGCAGTTTTCCTACGTACCTCTTTATTTTCTCAGATTTATTTTGATCTAGCATCATTCCTCTTTTATATTCAGTGATGGTCAGTTATTAGTCATATTGCTGCCTATTCCAGCTAGCTGATATATTGTAAGCAAGATTAAGCTCAATGCTCATCTTTCCTGTATTGTTCCTCATCTCATTCTTAAACAGCCAGCATCCATTTTCCATTATGTTCTCATCTTGGCTGGAAACCAACAAATTATTTTAATTCTGTTCGATAATCTATTGATACCATTACTATTTGTAGGCTGTATCTGCTTTTTCAATTTGAGTGCATTCAATATGCTTTCCAATATTCAATATACTACTCCTTTTAACCTTTTAAACCCTTGTACTAGGATTAATCAGGTTTGCTGCTATTGTTCTCTTCCCTGCTTATTTATTCTAGTCCATAACTTCCAGACCTTAATTTCTTCCTGATTAGAAAATTTAGAGATTTGCGTCGTCCCCCCCCAAGATGTTTTCTTAAGCACCCATCTAACATTACCTTCTTTCTGGTCCTTAGCAGACACCTCTCTTGGTGTCAGTGAGGAGTTAAAAATTCTTGCAGCTATGTTTTTTTAATACTGTCTGCCTTGTCTTTCAGGATTCTGGGATGCTAGCCATCCCTTCTTGGATTCTTCCTTATTTTCAGATGATCTAATTTTTGTTTTAAACTTGTTCTGAGGTACTTTTTCATTCCAGTAATTTTTCTGTTCTTAGCTTGCTTCTCTCCACTGAAACCTTATCTCTCTTCCTGGCATGTTTCTTGTTCTCCCTGATAAATAATAATAAAGAAAAGAAATTACTCCATCTCCTAGCAGTCCTCACTTCTGTGATTAAATTTCCTCTACTGTCCTTCAAAAGACCTTCACTAACTTCTTCATGTTTAAGTGAGACAATGCAATATAAGGTGAGCAGATGCGATTGTGGTTCACCAGCCTGACCTCTTGCTTAGCTGAGTCTGTAGGACTTCCCTGAGTCCTTCAAATCCAGCAGCTGCTATCAACTTGACAATAATTTTTATAAATACAATCAATCATGCTTTCGAAGTTTCCAGTGACAGAAATTTCACTTAAATTTAGGGCAAGTGGTTTTAATTACCCATTGCCATTTAAAAACTTCTCTTGTTTGCTATCTGAGCTCCTCTAGCTTCAATTTCTAGGCATTTGGTTGTGTCAAATATTTTATTGCTAATATGAAGGGCACTCTAGTTGTCTAACGTCTTTCTACCCATGTAGCCCGATTAGTTAATCCCTTTTGATAAATGAAGGTAAGCTTCTTGCATCATTCTATATAAGACATGTTTTCTTGTAAAACCTTTCCCATTTCATGAGCCTTGAGCACCCAAACTGGACACACCAGTCAGGTAGTAGCAGTATCAGTGCCAAATGCACAAGAAAATGTCTATCTGTGAGTGCCAGCTCAGTTCCACTCTCTTTATACATTAAGCCTGACTGAGACTTGTTAGCTTCACTGTCATGTAATGTGTTCATTGTTGTGTGATGCCCAACCTGCTTTCAGAGCTGCTGCTTCTCTGTTTTGGAGCTGGTGGTCCAAGGACAGATATGAGGGTAGTTATGGTCTCTTTATTGCACCATTTACCACTGGGTGTACTGGTTTAGTGCTCAATCCAGACTAGCCCTCATCATCACTTTCTCTCTCTTGAAAGTTTCTTCAAGTGCATCGTTCATCAGAAGGTGCTGATGTTTTCTTCCAGGTCTTTGATAAAAGCTTTAGGTCATACTGAGGCCAAGAACCAAATTGTAGAAGGCCTGATTAGAAACCAGGCTCATTTCTTGTATGTGCTATGAGCATATATATAATTTCTCTGCTTCTAAGTATGTATCTGATTTCTCATATATGCTTACATTTTGAGACCTCGTAATTATCCCATTTTATATCTATGTATTATGTCATATACATTTTTAATCTCTTAAATTTAAATAATTTTAAAATTTTTTCAATGTGCAGTATCACATTATGTGTCTTGTAGAATCCTGACTGTACTACTTTCAACCAAAGTGTTGGCCAGAAAAAAAATACTGCAGCATTTTGGCAAGCTCTCTTTTCAGCAGCTTATGTCATCCACCATTAAATACACTACTAGTTAATTAATTTATTAATAATTAGTTTAATCCTGTATCAGCTCTTTTACACTAGATAAAAACTTGGCAAGTAGATGAAATTATTGGGACAATGCTGCTTACCCTTTCAAAATAGTGACACTGTGTGGTTTTTCTTTCAATCTTCTGGAACTTCTCCAGTGTTCAAAGACTTCCTAAAATCAACAGTATAGTCTAACATGTTCCCTTTCCAGCTCTTGTAAAAGTCTTTGGTGCTTCCAAACTTCCTGATTTAAACTTGCTATTTAAAACAGCTATAAATAGGAATATGATTTATCATCTTTGTATGCTCTGAAAACTTCATTTAGATTTTTTTTCCAAAAAGGAACATTCAGTGAAATACCCATTTACTATACACTGCTATTAACTATTCTATTATTTCTGGACAATTAAAATAATATTGATTTGGGGGTTCTTTTGCTTCTGATGTATTTGAAAATATAACATCCTTATACTTTATTCTGTTCTTGTAGGCTTCACCATTTGACCTTTGTCTTTCCTTACCACCTCTATGTACCTTTTATCTTTTAATTTTCATTCATTGCTATCCACGTCATCTTTTATTCATTTTTTTAATTTATTTATTACTTCTTGCACATGTCAGTACTAGTTTTGTGACCAGTATATCTGTCGTGATTTAAGCCCAGCCAGCAATAAAGCACCACGAGGCCACTCGCGCACTCCTCCCCCTCCCGGTGGGATGAGGAGAAAATATAGAGAAATGCTTATGGGTCAAGACAACAACAGGGAGGGATCACTCAACAATTATGCTCATGGGCAAAAGACAGACTCAACTTGGGGAAAAATCAATTTAATTTACTACCAATCAAATCAAAGCAAGGACAATGAAAAGTAAAACCAAATCTTAAAACACCTTCCCCCCACACCTCCCTCCTTCCCAGCTCCACTCCACTCCCGGTTCTCTCTATGCTCTCCCCCCAGCAGCATCGCAGGGGGATGGGGAATGGGGGTTGGGGTCAGTTCATCACACCTTGTCTCTGCCGCTCCTTCCTCCTCAGGGGGAGGACTCATCACTCTTCCTCTGCTCCAGCATGGGGTCCCTCCCACAGGAGACAGTTCTCCACGGACTTCTCTGACATGGGTCCTTCCCATGGGCTGCAGTCCTGTCGTGGTTTCAGCCCAGCCGGTAACAAAGGACTACGCAGCTGCTCCTTCACTCCTCCCGCCCTCCTCCCGTGGGATAGGGAGGAAACGGAGGAGAGAAAAGGAAAAAAAAAACAAACGGAACCTCGAGGGTTGAGATAAGGGCAGTTTACTAGGACAACACAAAAAAAAGAGAAGTTACAACAACAACAACGGTACTAATGAAAGAATATTAAAAAAAAAAAGTGATGCACAGTGCAACTGTTCACCACCCGGAACCCGACGCTCCGCCACTTCCCCCACCAAAAGTCGAGAGAGTTCTCACCTGCCCGCTCCCCATGTATATACTGAGCATGATGTCACATGGTATGGAATAGCTCCTTGGCTAGTTCAGGTCAGCTGCCCCGGCTATGCCCTGCCAGCTACCAGGTTCCTGTAAAAATTAACTCTATCCCAGCTGAACCCAGGACAAGTCCTGAATGAGCTGCTCCAGCGTGGGTCCTTTCCATGGGCTGCAGTCCTTCAGGCACAGACTGCTCCAGCGCGGGCTTTCCCATGGAGTCATGGCCATCTTCAGGGGCATCCACCTGCTCCAGCGTGGGGTCCTCTGTGGGCTGCAGGTGGGGATCTGCTCCCCCCACTCACCTCCATGGGCTGTAGGGACATCCCCTCCTCTGGTGCACCTCCTCCCTCTCCTTCTTCACTGACCTTGCTGTCTGCAGAGGTGTTCTTCTCACATTCCAATCTCCTCCCCTGCTGAAGGTTTCCCTTCTTAAATGTTCTCACAGAGGTGCTACCACTGTTACTGATAGGGTCAGCCTTGGCCAGAGGCAGGTCCGACCTGAAGCCGGCAAAGCTTCTAGCAGCTTCTCAGAGGAGCCACCCCTGCAGGCCCTGGCCCGCTACCAAAACCCTGCCACACAAACCCAAAGCAAAATCCTTGCTTATTTTTTTTAAATTCTAGTAAAATGTCTGTATGTTTCTCAGTCCTGATTTGTGGTTTTCTACTTAATGGATTTAATCTTTCCTCTGATTTTTTAATAGCTGTAGTTTTCTTGATGATTGTTTTCCATTCTTTTCAATTAACATGGACATTCTGCTTTAACAGATTTACTATTTCAGTAAGTGACCATTGCTTATTTCTGATGTGTCACTCCCTTATGACTTGTTCTAGCATCAGAAACACCTGGAGGTGATCTCACCTTTATTTTTAAAGACTTTCTTATGTAACACAAGAATAGGTAAATTTTTAGTTTACTGAAGTATAGTACTCATCACTTCTAGAATTTATGCACTGTGCTAATACTTGCAGTTTGATATTTTATTGTAAGATTTTTGAAAGGTATACTTTACAAAGGAGAGATTAATTATTATATATAGAATGAACATACATTATCCCATAATTAGGGAAATAATGAAGAGATTTTACATAAACATTATTGAAAAGATTTAAAGATATGCCTCTTTAAAAATGTCCTTAATGTGGAGTCCCCATAGAAGATCTCACACATGCTATCAGAGATAAGTAAAAATAACTTTTAATTGAAATCCTTCAATTCTGTAAGCACTGATTGCTTTTACTAATTGGATCCTCCATTCTTTTGGGAGCAATCCAGTTGCATATGCCGATTTTAGATTACTCCTACAGAGTGCATCATTTTGCACAGTGAATGGAAAAAGCATAAGTGTACTGAGGAGCCATATGAATTAACTCAAATCTGTTGATCCTTTGTTTACCAGAACTTAATTTACCCTTGACTACTCTGGTGCAAAGCAACTTTGATGTTGCTTGTGCCATAAGATTCACTGATCTCAAATGCCTGAATATCAGGCCATAAATATTCCTTCCAAGACGTTTTTTCCTGTAGTATATTATCAGTTGACTTCTGAAACACACAACCTATCTGAGGGTGTTTTACTACTGGTACTTGGCATTTAAAGCCAGGCAAGCCTGTTCCCCCCCCAGACACTTTCAGTGACAAAATAGAACAGTGTACAGTAGATGCAGTCAATAGCTTTCTGTCTGTGTTGTGTGTAAACCAGTTATCCTCATAAGGGATAACAACTACGTGCTTCTGTTATGCTACAGCCCAGTGAGGAATAACATGAAATAGTGAAGCCAGCTTTTCAAACTGAGTATTAATCAGTCCTTTCAACATGTACACACATGGAGACAGGGACATTGCTCTCACCTGTGTGACTGTATTGCTGATAGCCTGATTTTGAGACCAATAATGGTAGTATTGGTATTCTCTTCTCCAACTTGTCTACTAAAATCCAATCCTCCTAAAGAACCTATCAAACCTCATTTACCTTGGAAAGAAATCTTGTTTGAAACAAGAACTGGACTAAAGACAGAACTGAAAATTTTGAGGACAGTTTTTCAACTGCTACAAAATGCTAAAAGAGTCATAAATGGATAAATAAATATGCATTATGTCATAAATGCATAAAGAAGATATGTATTTGTTTTAATTGTTGTACCACACATCTTTCTCACTGTGTTTCTGACATTTTTGTTTAGACTGTGGCTCCTTTTGAGTCAGATTGTCTTCATATCTTTCCACAAAAAGCTTAGAGCTTGCAGTAAGTTTAAAGGGAAAAATAACAATTGAAGAATAGAAAGATTATTATTAAATTTAAATTCTCCAAATTCTATTATGCATATAAATTTGTATGCAATATACAAGTTAGCAACATGAAAAGAGTAACAATATTTGGTCAATGCGTATGGTGATTTGGATTGTTGGAGTGAGACTCCTATATTCAAAATAGGAAACAAAAATACTACTGCAGTAAATCAGGAAGAAGTGACCTGGTGTGGGGATTACAATCAGAATCAAATGAGCTCATTCTTACTTTTTGTCATGTAACTCAGAACAAACTCCAAAATCATGTGAGATTCTGCAGTTTTTTAGTACAGAAATACCTATCCATGGTTAAGGAACAGTGAATGGTTACAACTTTACAGTGTCATGTTACATAGTTCCTTCATATTTTTCCTTGCAGTTCTTCATTTTAATATTTTTTTTCTTTTCTGTTTTTCTATGCAATACGTGTATTATAAGGTAGGTCAACAAACATAACCAATGTTAGACACTCATCGTGTGCGCTAAAAAGTCTTATTAAAGTGTTTTGGTTTCGATATAGACTAATAGAAGCACCCACACTTTTATAACTACACAAAAGACTTTTTTTTCTCTTTTCATTACTACATGTTTTTATAATTGCTTGTTACAAATATAGGATGTAACATAATTTTACAAGGTTTTCTAGTCTGGAGGGTTTTTTCAGTCTTGTACAATTATAACTTAAGAACATAATTTCATCTACACAACTCTGTTTTCCATATGGAGCTTTTTTTAGTGATTTTGAACTAAAATAAATGGAAGCAAATTCATCTGAAATAATCTGAGCTAACAATTACATTTAAACACACACTGATGTTACCATCTTGCATGAGTTCCTTGTTGCTCAGGGATGGTATTCCAAGTGTGCTTGAGTTTATGCTTTACCAAATTTTACTGCAGTAACTGTTAGCCCATTATGGACCAAGTTTCCAACCTTTGGATGTGTTAACATGCCCAAAGCGTACAAACATTTCACAGATGCTGCTGAATGTATGCCTTTTACATGGACTCTTAGGGAAAAGAACTAGAATTACTTTTAGGTATTTTCAAGAGTAGCTGCAAAGTGCTGGCATAGGTATAGGCATAGAAACTCACACTCTGGGACAAAGGCAAATGAACAGTAGGTAAAGACCGTAAAAATATACTTCTTTATAGAGGTTATCTCTCATAACAGAGTGAGTGCAGAAGTACTGGCTAATAATATACAGTTGTCAAGGTATTTTTTCCTATTATTCTCTTCTCTGCTATTTTGAATACTATAGGACAATGCTGGAAGATAGCTTCCCCACTCTAGACCATGCAGCTAGGTTAGGTTAAGCACCACCTAATATAGTTATCTATATAGGCCTTTCATTTATCAAACATGTTGCACAAATGTATCACATTTCCTTTGAATTCCCTTTTCAAATTATTTCTTAAAGCACTAAAGAATTTACATATGAAAGTCCCTCACAGATATAATTTATAAACCCATTACATGACTTACCTTCTGAAAATAACCTCTCTGCTTACTGTTCCACTTATTTCATTTTCTAAAAAAGCCAATTTATCTCCTGAGTTTCTTTCTCTTCTAAAATATATTTCTGCCTTGCTGACTAGCTTCTGCTCTAAGCAGAACTTAAAACAAAAATACCAAAAGTCCCCATCTCCTACCAGTTCTTAAAACACAAACAAAAGCCTGCTCTTGTTCACAAACTCTCTCAGGGTATCAAGATCCACACAATGTGACACCTTCAATTTTGGGTAGATACAGATAGATACACAAGGGATGTGAGAAGGAACAGTAGAGTTTTGTTAAACCCTTGTCAATTCTAGGGACACAGGTCATAGAAATCAACATATCTTGAAGAACTGCAGCAGAAGGTAAAAAATGGTTCAATCAGTTCAGAAAGCTCATGTTATGAAATATGAAATAGCAGGAAATGCAGAGGCTTGGGAGAGGAAGAGTGAGCATGTTCTCTATTAAGGGAAATCCCATTTTTTACCATAGTAATTAACCTCTCAATTAGTGAAACTATGGAAAGATTGATGATGCAACCTTAATAATGACTGTACAGAAATGGCATCTCCTTAATTCTTCAGAGCAAGTTGCTTCTATAAAACTATTACTGTGTGTCTAGAGATTTTTATTTAATAAATGCATGGATTTTCTGCAAGCTGTTGAGCTTCTGCATATGGCAGGTATTGCAGTGCATTGTGGTAATTCGTATCATTTTTGTCTGCCTTTCATCAGGGTGTCTGTCCTAGGTTGCTAATTTCATGTTGATTAAACTAGGCCAGTACCAGAAACATTGTCATTGTCTTCAGTCAAATCTAGTTGATTCAAAAGATTTAGAAGTGGATATAACTCATGGCCCTAGAAATACTGCATGGATTTCTCTTGATGTCGTGGTTTAAGCCCAGCACAAAGCACCATGAGGCTGCTCACTCACTCATCCCCCACAGTGGGATGGGGAAAAAATATAGAGAAATGCTCGTGGGTCAAGACAACGACAGGAAGGCATCACTCAACAGTTATGCTCATGGGCAAAAGACAGACTCAACTTGGGGAAAAATCAATTTAATTTACTACCAATCAAATCAAAGCAAGGATAATGAGAAGTAAAACCAAATCTTAAAACACCTTCCCCCCACACCTCCCTCCTTCCCAGCTCCACTCCACTCCTGGTTCTCTCTACCTCCTCCCCCAGCAGTGCAGGGGGACAGGGAATGGGGGTTGGGGTCAGTTCATCACACCTTGTCTCTGCTGCTCCTTCCTCCTCAGGGGGAGGACTCATCACTCTTCCTCTGCTCCAGCATGGGGTCCCTCCCATGGGAAACAGTCCTTCTTGAACTTTTCCAACATGGGTCCTTCCCACTGGCTGCAGTTCTTCATGAACTGCTCCACCGTGGGTCCTTTCTGTGGGAGACAGTCCTCCATGAACTCTCCAATGTGAGTCCTTCCCCCAGGCTGCAGTTCTTCACAAATTGCTCCAGTGTGGGTTCCTTTCACGGGCTGCAGTCCTTCAGGCACAGACTGCTCCTGCACGGGCTTTCCCACAGAGTCACGGCCATCTTGGGGGGCATCCCCCTGCTCCGGCGTGGGGTCCTCCCCGAGCTGCAGGTGGGCATCTGCCTCCCCGCTCCCCTCCATGGGCTGGAGGGGGACAGCCTGCCATCTCACCACGGGCTGCAGGGGCATCCCCTCCTCCGGCGCTCCTCCTCCCCTCCTTCTGCACTGACCTCGGTGTCTGCAGAGGGGTTCCTCTCACATTCCAATCTCCTCCCCCACTGCAGGTTCCCCTTCTTAAATCTGTTCTCCCAGAGGTGCTACCACTGTCGCTGATGGGGTCAGCCTTGGCCAGAGGCGGGTCTGACTTGGAGCCGGGGAAGCTTCCAGCAGCTTCTCACAGGAGCCACCCCTGCAGCCCCTGCCCCCCTACCAAAACCCTACAACACAGATCCAAAACACTTGGGCAGTCTGATCAGCATTTTTATAGATCAGCAGTTGTTACAATGGTATTTGAAGCATACAAATGTGTTGTACTCAACAAAAGATTCCAAAATTTCTCCTTCTCCCCACCATATTGAGAGGAATGACGCCTTCATGGTGCTGTCAGATGCTTTTATTGTGATTAATGATGTTGCCCTTACATGGTTCAGGAACTTGGGGCACCATTTTTCTTCTTGAAATTTGCTCACCTGTTGGTGGTCCTGTACTCTTTTCTTCTCAGACATGACACTTCTCCAACAGTGAATCCATAGTGCTGAAAAACATGCCTCAGATCTTGGAGGTAATTTACACCTAAACATCTGAGCTCCTGTCAGTAACCTTCCTTTCAAGTAGCTCAAATCGGATTTCCACTTAGGAAGGTTTCCCTACACATTTTCTGCTTAAATATTTGCTGAGTGAAAGAGGTAGATAAAGGTCTGTAGTTCAAACTGCTGCCACAGCATCCACTTAGAACGTGAGAGACAGTGTTGCCAAATAAGGAGGTGTCATGTTTTACTATGCTTGATAGCTGTAGCTACAGGACAATAAAAACACTCTGGAAGCGTGATCTTCCAGAAGATGAGAAACACAGGTAGCACAATGCAGTGTGCTTTTCACTGTACTGAGAGAGGCTGTCTCTTGAGGAAAAGCTGCTATGAGGGCAATTCTACCTGCCTGAGCTCCTGTAGGCTTTGCTACCCTTTGGTCCTCTGAGGAAAGCGCCTGCTGCACCACTTTTTTGCAGGGGACAAGGTAGCAGGCTACAAAAGAGACAAGCATGTATTAGTCCCTTTTTCTGCCCTCTCTTTTTCCTGGCTTCACTTCCACTCCTCGCCACAGCACTGACCAGTGTTTTTCCAAATGGGATACCTGAATCTTGTATGTCTCTAGTTGTGTGCACATAATCCTGTAGTCTTTGGACATGTTAATCCCACCTGCAAAATCACTACTTCCATTTGCACACATATGCAATGTAGTGTTAGGGCTGTTCCTGCTGCAGTTTCATCTCTTAATATGGTCAGGGTATTTCTAGAATTTGCATGCATAAAGGTTTTTCCAACACTATTAATTTTCATTGTCTAAATTAATACAGGGTCAATAGGAGAGAAGGCAAGAGATAAAGAAATTATATGAATATTTTATTTATGGTGTTCAACTTTTAGCTGATGACAGATAAAAGAAATTATTTAACAAGGTGTGCATTTAAGAAGGATATTAAATAATGGGGGGTGGGAGGAAGGGTCTTTCTAGACTTCATTATTCAAGAAATCTGGCCTTTGGTAGCTTCCCTAAATTAAGGATATGACATTATAAATGCTTTAATCCATCTTTTTCAAATTCTAGAAGCTTCCATTTTGTGTCACTTGCTTACTACTTGCTTTCAACAATCATTTCCTTGGTGCTGTTAGCTCCTTCTCTTATTAGAAGTCGTTTGTGTTAGCTTGCGTATGCTTACATATTGTGAGACCTTTCAGCAGCCTTATACAAATTATGTAATATATAGACTACTGAATATGGCTAATGCAAATGTGTGAAACCTATACCTCCTACATGCAATTGCTTGTATTCTGCCCAGGTGGGATGTGGCTGTTTTTACAGATCATATTTTGCATACCTTCCAATTTCAAAGCTAGACAGGCATTTTTACATGCCCTGTGGTTTTTTATGATTTTCCGATCCTCTGATCCTCTCCTTCTCCCATCTTTGTGCATATCTGTGTTGCAAATGAAGTATGATACTAGTGAATTTGATGAAACGGAGACACAATAATTCTGTATACTTAGGTAAGAAGCTGTGTAAGTAACTTCGCTGCCTTTCAGGCAGATGTTGTATGTCTCATAGTGACTGAATCTCAGGGATCAGCTGAAATGCTGAGAATAACGTTTGGCATCACAGGTCATTCACTCTGCCACCTTCATGGAGGTTTCCATGCTGTGGTGTGGACTGCTGTCTGCTAGGAATTGTTCTCAAGTCTGTGTGGATTTTGCTTGAGCTTCTGTTAAGTAGTCGTGACTTCTTGTCTCTACTGCCTTGCTCTTGCTAGGAACCACTTCTTTGGGAAAAAGAGCACAGATTAGAATCACTATAGATTAACATTGCCCGAAAGAAGCAGAATTTAGACTAAACACATTCTTTGTATGTGATTTACTGTCTTACAAAAAGAATCTGCCTAAAATTCATTATGAGATAATAACGACCTAAGACTAAGTAGAAGACTGTCTCTAGTTGGTATTGCTCATTACAGTTTATACAACCACTTAGATTATATATAAAAATATGTGGCAGCATATAATTAGGCAACACATAACAATTTAAAGCTGCAAATAACTAATTGGCTGGTGATGTCTAGGCCAAATTTGTGATTACATCAGGATTTTCCAAAGAATTGTTGCTTAATTTCATGTGAATTATTGCATAAGGCATGAAAGAAGGATTAAACACGGGGCTTAGCATGAGCCCAACTGTACTCTACTCTGTCACATACTTCCAGTGTGACTTAAGGCAACCTAATTAACCCCTCCATACCTCTTTCATAGTCTCTAAAATGGGTATAACCAGTCTGTATATAAGGAGCACTGTAAGATTTAGTTCATTCCTGTTTGTAAAGCACTTTGAGATTCTTGGATGGAAAGTGCTGTATAAATGCAAATAGAAGGGCAGAGTTCTAATTGTGCAGTTTTAAAACCCTCTGCTGTTTTGCCAATTTACAAGTCTTTTTTTTGATCATGCCATGAAAAAAACAGAGACTAGGTTATGTTTTCAGTGCAATGCAGAGAACACGTCTCCAAGTTCGCAAGTGACTTCAAACTCAGAACATCTAACATCATGTATTCAGATACCTTTTTTTTCCTTTCCTTGCAATGAAAGAAGGAAATACCCTCCACATACATGCGACTCATTCGAGCAAATGAAACCTGTTCTGATTTCTGAAGCTGTGTTCTAAATTTCACACATTCAATTTCTTCCAGATCACTACAGACCTGAGGCAGCGTTGCACAGACAGCCATACTGGAACCTCAGCTTCTGCACCTATGGCTGCAGGCATCATTGCACTGGCACTGGAAGCAAAGTAAGATCTGAGTTATACTCTGGAAAAAAAAAAAAAAAAAATTAAGCATACAGAAAGATCTTTCTCACTCATCCAGCACCTTTATCCCAGGATCTCAAAGTGCTTTGGAAACCTTGTAGTAATTCACAGTACCCTTCCAAGGGCAGGAAAAATCTGCGTGCTTATTTCACATGCAAGAAAGCTGACACCATGGAATGATGACAGAGTACTCAGTGTTGAAATAACTTGAAATGGTGTTGAGCACAGGTGTTTTCCAATAAATGATGTACAGCATCCTCAAAATATCTTACAGTACCTTCACAGTGCTGCCTAGATCTTCTGTAATCTGCAGGCTAATATAGGTTGCCTCTTGCATTCATCAGGCTCCTCTTGGCAGTGTCCATTCTTGAACACTGAAGAAAGTTTTGGGATGGTGTTAGGCTACCATGAACAGAAATTAATATAGTATGAAAAATAAAAATTCTCAACTTGTGCATGCTGACACACGTCTGTTTTTTCTAATGGGTTAAATTCCTCAGCTGCAAAAACCATAGATAGTGTAGCTCCATAGTCCTTTTATCTTTAGCTCAGTAAAGTTTCTGTCTTACAAGCATTTTCTCAACTGCAGGATTTTTTCCTTTGTGTCTAATATATATCTTTAATGTGCTTCATGGAGCAGCAGAAATACTGGAGATTTATCAGGTAAATCTGTATTTCAAAACCTTTTGTATTACTTTGCGCTGTGTTGGATAATATAAGCAGGTCTAAGGTGGAATGCACCACGCTAGGAGATTGATTCTATTAAATTCTGAAGAAATCTAGTTTCCTCTGGGGGCAGCCAGTTCCTTTGAAGGAAGTTAAAAATTTGCACACAATAGTAATTTCAAATTATATGTAATTCATAGCAGAATTATGTTTCCATCTTTAATGTTGTTTTTTTGAAGAAATCATGGGCCAATATTCAATGCAGAATACTTTTTTGCTGTTGAGTTACAGTCGTGAGAATAAGAGTTGGTAATTGAAGAGTTGACATAATCTTAAGTGGTGCGGTGCTTGTATCATTATAATTAGATTTTTCTTAATGAAGTCAATAGAAACAAAGGTATTTTGAAAAGTTAATATAATGCTATTATTTTTTTTAAAAAGCTGTTAAATGTCTTCTTAATCTCAGTTTTTAAATCCTTAAATTCATTCTAAACAGTCTGCCCATGCAGATAAAATTGCATCTGTGTAAATTTCACTCTGCTGAAAGTTTTTCTAATTATTTCTTCATGAACGGAGGTTGCTTGTAATTTATTCTTTGTCTTTTATATGATATTTTGTGTGCATTTTCTAACAAATGATTGTTGTAATTGAAAGTTTCAAAGAGTTACAGCACACAATACCTACAACCAAGCTATTGCTGATGTAACATCTTAAAACACACTGAGAAGCTTACACTTTACACAACCTTTTTTCTCTGTGAACTTTGATGACTATACCAATGGAAAATCCATGTTATTGCCTATGGACTAGTTTTGGGGTTTTTTTCCAAATTAATAGTGGCAATGATAGGAACAAAGACAAGACTGTATCAAAGCTTCACATATGGTGATGGAGACAAAATATGCCAATGACTAAAGATCCTAGCCACTTTTTTGTATTTGTAGTACTCTGTTGCATGGTGCTAACTAGAGATTCAGGGTGAAAATGTATTGATTTTGCCTTCTTTCAGTGTCGGTATATGGAGGGCTCTTACTTATTTCCAAATCTTAGCCTGTCTATTTGAATAGAGCCACAGGAATTATATTAATAATACCATAAAGGTGGTTTTATTAATTTGTATGTCATTCACTAACTTTTTTCTCCTATGTGTACTTACAACCAATTTTCTGAACACAGCCATGAAAGAAAAAAGAAAAAATATTTAAAAAAGGAAACTAAGGAGACAAATATTTCCAGGTTTCCCATGCTGATTTTTCCCATAAATTAATCCAGTCCTAGGACTTGAGAAACCTTTGGTCTTGTGAAGTTATAGATTGTGAAGTAAGGCCTTTAAAGTTACAAGGAGATCACATCATAATAGATTCAATTTTAATGTCTGGGATTTGTTTGTATGAAATCTTCAGATTATTTTAAACAGTTCCTGAATGGTAATTCTTATTTATTTACCATATTTGAAAATTCAGTTGTATTTTTCACCTGTGATACCTGCCAATTTAGGTGATCCTAATTAAATGCTAGGAATTAAAGTATGCAAAAAGAAGTTTTGAAGCCATCTTAGGTATTTTCTCCAATACTTTTAAAGTATATGGCATGTAAAGGACACATGATATTGTGGCTTAACGTAAGGGCTTACTGGAACTAGTTTGCATTGAAACAGAGTTTGCATTTACATAGATTCTCCTTAGATTCCATATTAGTGCCTGTGCTAATAGCAGTAGTGTGTATATGAGATTTTTTAAAAAGACTAGCTGGAAAGTGGTTTTGCAAGGTTAATTATGCTCTTCGTGCAGCAGGCCGCTTAAAAATTGGAGTACTTAGTCCTGAACACTTCTTGAATATATCTGTAATAATGTGTCCTTTCGTTCCACTTTGTTCTGGAAAACACAACAAATTATACCATGAAAGGGTTTTGAGCCTATAAGGCCAGTTTTCCCCAGTAGCCAAGTTCTGTTCCTGGAAGACATCAGGAGGTGAACAGAGCACTAGTCTGGCCTGGATATGAGGTAGAACAGCCACGAAGTTTCTTCAACTCACATGCAAAGGTACATTAAACCAATGGAAAATGAGCAAGGCAGATTTCTACTCCAACCTGCCACTTTCTTTCTTTGATAACCCCCATATGGTAGGATTGGCAAACAGCTGATAGAGGACTTCTTACCTGCCTACTGATTTGAACCCTTCACTTAGTTGTTTTTTCCAACTGGGATCTGCTCCTGAAATCCTAGCAACAAATTGTTTTGGGATGGTGGTCTTCTTACTACCCCAATTTCAAATAACATGAACATACCTTTATATCTTTTTTTATTTTTGGTCCAGTATTTGAGTATCAAGTGGCATGGTTTCCTTAAGGAACCAAAGAAGTGTAACTGAGTTTCAGACTGCTTGTTTGGAGTCTCCAAGGGTGTAATGCAGAAATGTAGATATGCAACAACTGTCATACAAAGAAAGATATCTCCTGATCTTAGTTTTCTATGGTTCTCTTATGGTATTCAGGTAGTTAATTGTTTTATCTGATGGTTCCCAGTGTATCTAGTATCTTGTTCAGGCTCTAGGAATAAATGCTTGCTTGTGTATTGCACTTCTTAGTCATTACATAATGTTGAATTTTGCTAATTATAAACCAGCAACTATGGATATAAATGATTCAGTCAACAGAGGCAGCAATGTTCTTACTAAAAATAAACTGTTTGCATTGCATAGTACCATCTACTGTTGATATCAGAAATACGCTTTCTCATTGATGAAAGGTTTGAATTTGGGATTTGCGTGAATCAGAGTCAGGAGAGACAGTATGCCCACATTTGTTCCAGTGGGCATTGTGCCATGTTCCTTTGGAGAAGGCAAATTAAAAAAAAAAATTATCTTGCTGATGGAAGAATACATTGTACACCCCCAAGTGAACAGCATGCTCCAGTGTCTGTAAGCCAATGCATGTTTTCCAACCCGTGGTGTGTAAACTGCAGTTTACATGAGTAAGAAATAGCACCCGTGTCATGGTTTAACCCCAGTCAGCAACTAAACACCACGCAGCTGCTCATCACTTCCCCCCCACCCAGTGGGATGGGGGAGAAAATCAGGAAAAGAAGTAAAACTCGTGGGTTGAGATGAGAATGGTTTAATAGAACAGAAAAGAAGAAACTAATAATGATAATGATAACACTAATAAAATGACAATAGTAATAATAAAAGGATTAGAATATACAAGTGATGCACAATGCAGTTGCTCACCACCTGCCGATCGATGCCCAGTTTGTCCCTGAGCGGTGATCCCCCTGCCCCCACTCCCCCCAGTTCCTATACTAGATATGACATCACATGGTATGGAATACCTCATTGGCCAGTTTGGGTCAGCTGCCCTGGCTGTGTCCCATCCCAACTTCTTGTATCCCTCCAGCTTTCTCGCTGGCTGGGCATAAGAAGCTGAAAAATCCTTGACTTTAGGCTAAACATTACTTAGCAACAACTGAAAACATCAGCATTATCAACATTCTTCTCATACCTAACTCAAAAACATAGCACTGTACCAGCTACTAGGAATACAATTAACTCTATCCCAGCTGAAACCAGGACAACCTGAAATGGAAGTATTAATCTCCTGTGTTTCTACTGTGTGGTATATTCAGTGCTATAGCTTTGGAGAGAGTCTGTTTTCTTCCATTATTCTCTTCACATGAGCGATGTACTTCATTTGTCTTTGGTTACATGAAACCAAGGCTAGAACAAGGTAGTGCTGGGAAAAAATTTCAGTGAATTCTGATACCAATGATCCATTCAGAAAAGTGACAGTGCACTGCATTTCTCTAAAAGGCAGTACAACCAAGTGTAATCACTGAGTTGAGAGGAAAATGGAGTTCACATTGGAAGGGGTCAAGAGTGTCAGAGGAAGATACTCTGGATTTCTGAAAATTGATCAGATACTTGCAATACTTCCCTTATTGATTAATTTTCTTACAGAAAGGAGAAAAGCAGTGTACTGTCTGGCAAGGGCCCATTTTGGATGTAGAGAACATATTTCTGTGTCATCAAAGTTATGAGGGGTTTGCTTGTTCATAAATAGAGGCTAAAGGTGATGAGACAGTTCAGGCAAAATGTGGAAGTGCTGTCAAGGGACCTGTATATGTAGGCTTCCAGTGTAAGAGAAGGAGAGTTTATCATTTAAGTCCATCAGCTTTAGCTAGGTCTTTGCTCCATTGATTGACTGCCTGTTATAAAAAGGAATGCTAGAGGCTGTGAGTTAGAAGTCTTTTTGTGAGTCTTTGCATTTTTTGGAGTAGTTTTAAAACAATGCTCTTAATGGTGAAGTATTTGAAAAACAAAACATAAATAAATGCTTAATTTAGAACCTGTCTTTCTCTTGAGCTTTAACCACCTGCACCAACTGAGATTGACTTGGAAGTACTTTCCTGAATTCGGGTTGCCCTGTGTTTCCCAATTTAAGGTCCTGTTTTCAGTTACATGTAACTTTGCCAAAGAATAATCATTCGGTCTGAAATTTTCCATGTAACTTGCTTTAAAAAGGTTTTAAGAAAATTCCATCCAGACATTTCTTAAACTGAGTCTAGGTTAAAAAAAAAAAGTTTGACTGTGATCATTTTTAACTTTTTCATTGAGTTTTACTGTGTCTGCGCTTTGGAGCAACAGCTAGAAATAGAACAAGTGGATAGCCATTGTTCTGGTGCCAAGGCAATGCCTTTTACTTTTATAAGCTTTTCAAAAATCTCCATTGGCATGTGCTCAGTTGAGAGTTTTAAGAGTTTGGCAGATCTATCCCCTGTAGTTTCTTGGTTCTCCAAGTGTTCCCCAGCCTCAGCTTTTAGAGGCTGCTTAGGGTTGTGTATGAAGTTGCTCTTAGGGGTGCTGCTGGCTGTTCACTTTGAGAGCAGGGAGCCCATCTGTTTTTCCCTGTCTGTTCTTGCAGCGAGAGGAAAATGAGGAAGGTGGAAGAGGAGCAGGTTCACTGGATTGCTGTCTCTCTGCAGTTTTTCTTTTGAGATTCCTTGCACCACAGCGTCATAGCTCAACTATATTAAAAGTGATCAGTATCATTGGACTTGGCAGATAGGTCAAATCAATAGCCTAGGTACCATGCTAATCATAACTGCCTGCATTGACCTAAAATAAGGTAAGGCTTCCCCACATGCACAGTCACAGCTGGTTCTAAAACTGCCAACTGACAAGGTTTTGGTTGCTGTTGCTTCCACACTGTTGTCCCTCAGCAGTGCACAATGTCTTTTGGGTGGTCCCATTTCATTCTGCCTCTGGAGAAGGCATAACGAGGGATGTGATTCAGGTACCTCTCTCTCAAGGGATTTCTCCTCAGAAAGTCATCATTATCAACCTGTAGTTGGGCCATTGATTGTTTTCTTTTTGGCACTTAGGATTTTCTACCTCTGGGAAAAACACAATACTCTGTAGGCTCTGGAATCTGCCACCACTGTGTGCACTGCAGATTTGACACAAATACATCAGAACACCATTGCTGGTGCATGTATGGTTATCCTGCTGTTCATCTAGAGGAATGTTATCTGTCATGTCATATCACAACTTGTCTGTGTTCTATCCTAAAAAACAGTGTGAAGATAATCCAAAAGTTGTTTGTAGCCAATGCAAAAGCCTTGAAACACTGACTCAGGAAGAGACTAGGATGCACTGCAGAAACTATGGAGTTGCTGCATAAATATAAACTGAATGATATAAAGTAGAGCCAGACATAAGCTGATAAAGATTATGTTGTACAGGCAAATGCTATTACCTTGAAAAGATGTTCAAAAAGCTATAGCTTTGAATGGAAAATTCTGATATTCTAGCATTTGTAAGCTTGAGATGTTTAAGATTAATATGTTTAGAATATGAGTGATATACTGAAGTTACTTAGTGACTGTTGAAATGGGCAGATCCAGTGTGTCTTTCCACAGTGAAACTTGGCAAATATCAGGACACTTGAGAATGTAATTGGTTTAAATTATATGTTCTTAATGAGTATTAGTCAGCAATTTGTTTTCAGATGTATATCACTGCTCTTCTTTGTCCAGTACCTAAATTAAGCTAATAAAGGAAAAAGAGGAGGAATATGACAATTAGTGTAAAAGGCTACTGAGAGCAATTTTGATCCTAGAAAAATATTTTCCCAAAATTTAATTAATTGAACATCTCTTTAGACAGAGGTCTATTGCATATACCATTAACGCTACTAATAACTGCCCTTTGACTTACAGTATTTCCAGTTGCCATTAATTTTTTTAAGGGATTGTCATCTTTAGCCAGGCTTGGGTTTTTCTTTCAAAGGAATCTGATTGGATAAAATTGAATGCAGATCAGAAATAAGCAGGAGAAATGGCAAATTTCTGACAAGCAATGTGGAATCCAGAAAAAACGTGTGAGCAAAGAAGGAACTGAGAGCTAGCTCTGAAGTAACCAAATGAATTTTTTTGATAAACTAGTTGAATGAACAGTGGTTTACCAGGTCAGAAAATGACAAGACCACTGGAGTAGAAACTTAAGTTACATTTACAGGGAAAGACCTACATGCTTATCAGCAAGCACATAATATTCTTTACTTTTCTAGCAGGAAGTTAACAGGATTAGCTGCAGAGTATATGACAATTAGAACCTCTAAGGGTGTCAGACGTCTCAAAAACATGTGTTTTGGTTTTGTATGTCCATGTGTATGCATGACTGGATTGTTAAACACTGGGGTCCATTTTTGTATCTTATTATTTTCAGTAATGAAATGGTTATGGTGTAGATAGACCATTTAGACACCTATGCACAGGACAAGCACAACAATTAGAGGCTCTCTTAATGTCTCATACCTCTTAAAATTCTGTGCTGCAACAGGCATCTTCACACTGACTCTTTATGCGACCTGGGAAAGAAGGATGTCTCCCATTAACATAGCTAATATTGGAGTCATATATTGGAGTCATTAGGACAGGTGGTAGGGTTGTAGATCTCATGGGACAATTTGGCTGATTTGTAAGTGATGGGAATGTCTGAATAAACCAGGCAACTATTTATTTTGTTTATAAATTTATCATAAAGCCCTTAAGGGTGGTGTTATGCAGAAATTAGTGATTAAAATGATCTCCTACTTCTCTACAAGATGTCAAGGGCACAGAGACTCCATTTTATAGCAATAATTATCCATGTCTGTTCTCTCATAGCCAAGATTTCCAAAGAAGGTTATTTGATACTTCCAGATTGAATGGTGATCCTCTTCTTAATCCACCCTGTGATATTATGTTTTTCCTTGATTCTTTGGAGAAAAGATTATTGTATTCTTCCAGCAATTCTCATCAGACTCTGCTATTTTGGAAAGAAATATTTTTTTCAGATAGGCCACCTTTGTCACATTCAAATTGCTGGCTATGAAGATAATGTAGCAATCATTATTCATGTTGCTAACCATATCATTTTGCTAAACAAAAAAAAAACAAACCAAAGTTTCACCCTATTTGTATATTGTAGTGAGTGATAGTTTTGCTAATTGTCTCTCTTGCACCAATTATTTTTCTGAACAGTTATTTTTGGCACAGTATCATTATGCAAAAGGATGGAGCCTGAATTCTTTACTGTTTCCAGGATTAGCCCAATTGTCACTCGGGAGACTAGTTGTGGAATGAAGAAATCAGATTTGGCCAAAAATTATGATCTACTTTTTCTAAGCAGCCAGCTTAAAGATACAGTTAAATCTCAGATGAATATTACTGTAATATAATTTATTTGCCCTATTTAATTTTTTCTTAATTACTTTGTTTCATAAACATTTTGAGAAGCCTGAAAGAAGAGGGCTGTACCTTAGAGTACAACTATTGGTTAAGGACACAACATTCATTATATTTTGGCTGCTGTACAGGCAATTTTGCATGTAATTGCTCTCACTTCTGCTTATTCTGGTTTGATTTTGAGTATTGTCTGGTATGTGTAATCCCAAGGCAATTTCAGATGAGACACTGAAAAAAAATTTCTGGAAGGAAATTGCCCATTTTTTGAAATCAATCCATTATCAAACAGAGTTAGTACTGTTCTTGTTAATGCATTTGTTCATTTCAAAATGTTTAGCCATTAATTCTTCTGAGATTAATCAAGTGGTAAATCAATTAACATCAGTGACATCTTGTCTGGATCTGGGGCCCACATGGCTAGCAAACAACTGTTTACTCACTTAGGATCCAATTTTGACATGTTTTACAAGTATTTGACCAATTCTGTGATTTTTCCAGGTGCCTTAAAAGTGGCTGCTAGATTTTCTTGTTAAAAAAAAACAACAACAACAACAAAAAAAACCAAAACAACGAAAAAAAATTCCTCTTCTTTCTCCAAATGAACTGCTATTTTGACATCATTCTAGTTTCTTTCTTTTTCTTTTTCTTTATTAAAGTTTCTGAAAAAAATTATGTGCAAACAATTGCAGACCTCTTTTGTTTTAAATGAGGTGTCTACTGTAGAGAGAAAATTTCAATCTGGCAATAGCTCAATTCTTAGTATAGTGAAGGTCCTGTAGTAAGCTACTGAAATTGGTTTGAATATTGTTCTTATGCTGTTAAACATGTTAGATATAAATATGTCCAAACTGCCATTCCTTGAGAAGAAAACATAAAAATATTATGAATTATACAGTGAGCAAGCAGATTTGGAGGTTGCATAAGAGACAGACTGATTTAACTGTATGCCATGTTTTGTCCTCAAAATCAGACCTTTGATCAAGGTTTTCTGCCCCAGAAATTCTTACATTGTATTTCATGATTGGATAAGGATGGTAGATACAACAGTGAATGGCTCATTTTTGTTTTTAGAAGTAAACCATGATTGTGAGACATAAGTTCATTTGCTGACTGACATAAGTCCAATTTATCAGAGTTTAGTATCATCAAGTGAAGGCTGGTATATCTTTAGATCCTTTATCTAGGCATAGTTAGATCCACCATATCATCATCATTCCTCTTTAAATAATCCATTGAGTGTGCCCTATCTTGAATCTCTCCCTTAGAAGTTGAGAGGAGTATTTTAGTGCCTTATTTTTCACCAGAAACATGGACAGCTAGCTTTATAGAATAACAGTTTGCTTGGATTCCAGATTATAAAGAATGCAGCTCTCTGGATTCCTGGAGGTCTTTGTGAAGGCTTGAAACATGTTTTTCTAAGACTTTACACAGGCTCCCAGTGAAATTCCTGAGCTGGTATAAAATCATATTGTTTTTTTTTTTCTTGAAGCATGTTACGTGACTGTCCAAGCATACCCTATCTTACAAACCCCTAATGCTCCTTACATTCCATGACATTTTCTTTTTTTCATCATTTCTACCAGCTCAGCTGGATAAACAATTACTGTCATTCCAGTCCAACTGTCTAGTGTGAGAAATTCCACTTTAAGGAAAAAAAAAGTATCTATGGGCATATTAATGCTTTAATAACAGCTAGGGACAGAAGGCATCAGCTCTCCTTAAAAATAACAGAATTTAAACATGGGAATACCCTTGTTTGTTGTAGCCAAAACCAGAGAGAAATTAAATGGCCATGAATTGATAGAGCTTGGAAGAAATTACAAAAAAATCTGGATACAATTAATAAGAGATTCACTTAAAAGTCATCTTCCTTCTTCAGATTATTCCATTTTCTCTTTCTGTTTCAACAACAAGCATAAACAGGACTTTCAGTGTTGGCTCTAGAAGAATACATGCCACTTCCTGTGATGTCCCAGCTGTAGGTGGAAAGGTGCTAGGTTACATCAGCATACCCATAGTCCACACACACCCACTGGGAAATGTTCTGCAATGGAAAAGATACATTCAGAATTAAAATCGTATTACTGCAAAGGAAATGAGAACAATATGTGTAGTTAAATGGTTTGGTCGCTCTCTTTGCATTATTCCCTACAACCTTGTTACATAAAAGAAGTCTGGCATTTTTAGGCAACTCCTACTTGTTTTCAAGCATATGGATGATAAGGCTATTAGAAAGTAAAATGTGTAGAAATCAGTTACATGTGACTGAATGTCCTGTATATCCCAAGTTTTTCTCTCCTGTATGGAATTACGGGCCATGGTGCTGAAATTCATTTTCATTTTCAGTAATTCCACCAACACAGGTGAACTTCCATTGCTTAATACCCATGAATATATGTCAACATGCACACAAAGGATAGGCTAGGAGCAAGTTTTTCTATAAACAAGTTGACTGCAGGTTTGCAATAACTTCTGCGTCCCTACTGCCTTCTCCTAAAGCTGCACCTTATGGAAGCTGAAATTTGTCACCGGAAAACCTAAACTGATGCATCTTGAATGAAAAATATAGTGCTCATTTTTTAATAGATTATCACATGTATTCACTGGTTGCTTCCTAATAGCTTGATTTCAGCTCACAGGTTAAGCAGGATTCTACTTCCATGTGTAAGCACCATAAAGCACTGATTACTCAAGTATTTCCAAAAATGTATTCTTTTGACAAAAGAAGTTCTGGAAGATGTGAAACAACGTGTGTGGGATGCCAGTCCACACAACAGTCATTTGTGTACATCAGACAGAGAGACAAGTGAGATTTTTCTGTGTCTTCCACTGTCAGGGGGACTTAGAGAAGAACAAGATATTTCTGCATGTTTGTTGTTACCCTGCATCTGCTTCCCAAAGAAATTTCTTCTTGAAATTTCTGGTAACTCAACTATGTGTTGTTTTAAGAGTGTAGAGTCACTTCATGTGATGGCAATGTCCCAGTCACCCCAGAAAGTGACCCACTCACAATCACCCATGGGTTGACCTTCCCCGCTTTCTTATGGCTGTTGGCTTGGTGTAGTTTCTACCTGCAAGAGCCCAAGTATCATGCCTTAAAGATAAGTGCCGAGAATAAGTCACTTGTCTGCTGCCGCAAGTGACTTCTTGGTCTGAAACACACAAGAGCATATGTTAAGGAACTGAACCAAGGTTTCCCACATTTTCAATGACTGCCTAGTCCTGGACAGTGTAGACAGCCAATGCTCGGTCTGATAAACTTCATTCTGGTCTATCTTCATCATTACAACTGAGTGAAGTTGTGCCAGTGTGTACAACAGGGGCAGAGAATGATACTCTAAAAATGATACTGAGTGACTGGTGTTCTGCACTGCAGTACTTTTTTCCTCTTCATTATTTAGTGGCTCAGTTTATCGTTACCTCTACTAAACTGCATTTTTAAATGGAATACTATTCATCTTCTTACAGATGATAAAAAAACTGAGAAATTGGAAGGAGAAAGAAAAAATACACCAGTCATGGCTATGCACCTTTAGATTGTGTTCTAAGAAAATAAAATCTCCTTGGGGTGGATCTAAGAGAAACAAAAAAACTATAATCTCTAAAGATTTTCTCTAGTCCTGCAGGATAAATGGGTATTAATGTCATAATGAGGATGCAGATGGCATCTTCTTTCACCTTCCTGGTGGACAGGTTATTAGGAATCCCTTAAAGGAATGGACATCTGTGCAATCAGGCACTTCCTCTGTAACTATTCAGATTCAGTGCTGGCTGCTTGGTCTTCTTGAAGATTACTCATAGAGCCTTAGTGAATTCCAAGACCAGGGGTAATAGACAAAGGAATAATAACAGAGGCACCTGGAATGGCTTCAGTAGGAGCTAAAAGTCTAAAGGAATTGCCAGCTTGAGCACGCAGTTAGTAGGATTTAGTAGAGCTTTTCAGCAAGCTGACATTTTGGGGTTTTTTCTTTGCACTGGTAAAGGTAGATAACATAGTAGTTGGTGGTCATACAAATTTCCTCTGTGTGAAATGTACTCCTTCATCTTCCCTTAAGTTTTATATAATAGAATATTATCATATATTGTTATAGTGTACTTAATGCAAACCTCCTAGCTGTATAAATAATTTCATGTAGTAATTCTGTAAAATTAGGACTTGTTCTTTTGAATGGAGCAAAGGAAAGCAGAGAAGAGAAATGAGGGTTTTTTTGGTTTGGATACTTTTTAGCTTACATGACCTTGTATCATTACATTCTGGTGAAATACGTCTGATCCGTGACTTTATCTTTCCCCTTTTTCATAGTCCATTTCTGACCTGGAGAGACATACAGCATATTATTGTCAGGACCTCACGTGCAGGACATCTGAATGCTAACGACTGGAAAACCAATGCGGCTGGTTATAAGGGTGAGAGCTTCCTTTCTTCTTTGCCATCAGAGGCAACATCTTATTTGATATTTCTGAAGAAGAAATAATCTCAGGTTGTTTTGTTTGACCCTATGTTGTGCATAGTTTTGAGACTTTTCAGGCTCGAACAGAAGGGGCCTATCTTCTCTTTTATAAGGAAAACCTCTTAGAATGACTAAATGCAAAAATGGCAGCTACAAAATGCATTGGCCAGATCTTCTCAGTCCCTTTCAGTACTATTTCATGCACTGCTGGCAGAAAACTAAGTAAATTGGTGCTTTTTAATTTTTTCTTGTATAGCTACTATTCTGATAAAAGAGTCTAGAGTTGAAGATACAGCAATTTCTGGATTCAGACCATGTTCTCATTCAGAATTGTTGACAATTTTGATTAAAAATAGCAAAACAGTATTTTCCAATTTCTGTTTTATACTATTCACCCTACAGTATTTCTTTTTAACATTTCTGTCAGATTTAGCATAAAATCAAATCTTAAGCTATCACGACTTTTAATGGGACAGAAATCATACTATTCAGTCAGCTGCCATGTAGGTTTCTAAACTTTTGTACAGTTTTGTAATTTTGTATTAAAGCTCCATCTTTTTAGCTTTTTTTTCCCTTTTGTAACGCAAGCAGAGGTAAACATTTGTGCCATTAAATAAGATATATATTTTCAAGATGCATTAAAACTGGACCTTGAATCCATACGACATTGTATTTCAACACAGATTGGCTTCTAATTCCCATTCACTAAATTCTTACTGCTTTCAGTTTGGACTGCATCTAAAAAAAACCCCAGAATGGCTTATTTCTGATTCTCTTTTCATAAGAATTCCACCCAAGACTGCAATACTTCTTTTAAGATGAGATTTGAACTGTTTTGTGCTAGGAACTCCTGAGAGAAGAATGTAATATACAAGAACCATCAAATCTTTATCGTGGTTTCACTTTAAAACTGAAGCCTAGCTTTAATCTATTTCAGATCAAGGCAGTACTACCACCACAGAGCATCTTTAGTATATCATTCTGACCTATGACATTTCTGCTGCAATGGAATAGAAACCAAACCAAAAAAACTTTCATTTTTGGATCCAAACCAGGCTTTGACTAGGATAGATTTAGAAATGGGTATTTGACTCGAACCCCCTCATCATGTGAAGATTCTGACATTCAAGAGCCCGGTTTTGTCCCATTTACAAGTGCATGCCACCCACAGAACACATATATAGTCAGAAATAGATACTTTCTTAATGGCAATAACATTACAGTATTTGTTATTGTGAAACATTTCCCAGGATTTAAAAAGTTTTGGTGGGAGATTGTAACCGTATCATCATTTTGTTGGAGCTATCTGAAGTTCAAACAATGTTTTTCAAGTAGCATAAAGTGGAGCATTTTTCTTCTGTAACTCACTTCCAAATTCCTATATTTTTGTATTTTTCCACTTGTTACCCACAAGAGGCAAAGACTCTATGAGGCATTTCACAGCAGCTGTCACTCATTATCAAAGGAGAGGTCACACTAACACACCAGTAGTAGTAGCATTGGCAGCAGGACTTGCGCTGTTGCACCACTGGAGCCTGCTTATTCTGAATCCTTGGAGCCACTCATTTTTCTATGCATTGTAGCACATAAATAGTGAGAAAAAGGGCTGAAAAAAGGTTTCTCCTCTACTTGTGCAAAGTCACAAACATAGATAAACTCAACTGGGGGCCTGGGATTCAGGAAATACAACTTGAGCTGGCAGAGATCTGCTGTAGACTTCATGGTAAAATTGAAAAAGAGGAAGACAAACTAAGTGCCTCGACCTCTGCGGAGCTCAGGAATCAACCTTAACCCAAGTAAAAGCACTAGTTTTAAGTAAATTACTTTGGCAACTTAGGCTGAGCAAATGGTTCCAATAAAAATGCAGCTCTCTTTAAACCTCTGTTGGTTTTGGAAGAAGGAGAAGAAAAAGATATAGATTAAATCACAACATCCAAACCTGAATTCCAAAGAGGGCTTGCACGCTGCTGCTAGGAAGACTGAAACAAGTTTTTTTACTATTGCACGTGGCAATATTTAGTATAGTATTACAGTATTATCCCTCACTGTTGCCAAGAGTAACAATGAAAGTATGGTTTTTCACAGATGAATTACTCTGATCAGACTGAGTTCCTTAAGGAATTGTATCATAATTTTGTTGATGGCAAGATTCTTCCACAGCATGTTCTTAACAAGGGAAGGGTGGAAGATTTTTTTTTTTTTTTTTAAATTAAGTAAAGCAAAGGCAGTCACAAGAAACAGTCTGCCTTTCTTCCATGCATACTAGGGAAGAAAGAAGAAAACAAGGAGAAAGAGAGAGACAGGCTTGCTGCTTTAGAAATGAGAGCTGAAAGGGTGAAAACAACAAAAACTTGGAAGAGCCTCTCACTCAACAAAGGGTCAGCAAGAGCTGGTAGTTGAAAGTGGGTCAGCATGCCTTTTCAGGGAGCTGTTTTGCTGGGCTGCATGGCAACCCTGTCCCTGGCAGTGTTTTGCCATTGCAGAACACACAGAAGGAGCACACAGATGTCATTACTTGTTGTAAGATCTCCTTTTTTTCCGTCTTACGTTCATAAAAAGAAAGATTAATTCATGAAAAACACTTGAGCCAGCTAGTGATTTGCTAAAGCAGTGCCTGTTATTTGTTTAATTTACTGGCAAGTAAACAGCGTTTGTTAAATGCATGTCAAGAGAATTAACTCAGGAATCAGCAAGAATTTCTTCTTGGTAATTTTTTTATTATTGTTTTGTTGTCAGCAGACATGCATCTTTCCTCAGGATCTTATTACCTGGTAGTCTCATAAAGAAAGACTTGAATACTTATTTTGGGATATTCTTTGCTTAGTCAGTTGTACATACAGTTTGTCACTAGAATAATAGAATCACAGAATGGTTTGGTTTGGAAGGGACCTTAAGGATCATCTAGTTCCAACCCCTCTGCCATGGGCAGGGACACCTTCCACTAGACCAGGTTGCTCAAAGCCCCATCCAACCTGGCCTTGAACACTTCCAGGGATGGGGCATCCACAACGTCTCTGGGCAACCTGTGCCAGTGCCTCACCACCCTCACAGTAAAGAATTTCTTCCTTACATCTAATCTAAATCTACCCTCTTTCAGTTTAAAGCCATCACCCCTTGTCCTGTCACTACATGCCCTTGTAAAAAGTCCCTCTCTGGCTTCCTTGTAGGCCCCCTTTAGGTACAGAAGGCTGCTATAAGGTCTCCCTGGAGCCTTCTCTTCTCCAGGCTGAACAGCCCCAACTCTCTCAGCCTGTCTTCATAGGAGAGGTGGTCCAGCCCTCTGATCACCTTCATGGCCCTCCTCTGGACTCATTCCAACAGGTCCATGTTCTTATGTTGGAGGCCCCAGAGCTGAACACAATACTCCAGTGGGGTCTCACAAGAGCAGAGTAGCATCGAGTCGACTCGACTCAAGTCCCTTGACCTGCTGGTCACACTTCTTTTGATGCAGCCCAGGGTACGGTTGGCTTTCTGGGCTGCAAATGCACATTGCTGGGTCATGTTGAGCTTCTCATCAACCACTAGATAAAGAGATAAGTTATGCTCAATTTGGCTTCAAAATCAGAGGGTTTTTTTATAATTAAAGCAGTTAATTAACTGTTTATATGGAAAAATACTAGAGAACATCTGTTTTTGTGATGATATCAAAACTGTTGATCTGTTTTTGCTATGGCAGATTGGTATGCAAAGGCTCCTTGTTCTGTCAGTTGTTTGGTCAACAACAGAGCATGCAACTGCATTCATAAAAAGGGAATGCTGCATTAATGCCAACTTGTATCTAGGTTGGAAGATACAGAATGAAACACTGCAGTTTTAAGAACAACAATCAAATCATACGAACAATTCTTTATCTGTAAGTGAAGCTCCAAATATTGTCAAATACTGTCTCTGGGGAAGCAGACCATTCACAGTGAAGGAATACTATTAATTTGCAGGGAGATTTTTAGAGAACATCCTTCACTCTTCCTGGCTGCAAAGTGTAGACAATAACACTTCAGTACGCTGAAATAAAATGCTACTGAAAGATAAAAGGAAATCAAAACTCCAGCCACTTCTTTTTTTTTCATTTTCAGGCCATTCCTAGGCCCAGTGGAGGTATTCTTCCTACAGAAACCAAGAGTCATCTCATTTGCCAGGGAGTAACAGACTACCAAAGTTATCTCACACCCCTTTAGATTAGCCAAAGTATCTGCTGCTTCCACTGGATAAAGACCACTAGAGAGAATTGGTCACTTAATGTTTTACGGCTTTTTAATATAATTGCTTAATTACAATATTTCATAAAACTGGTGGTTATTTCTGTTGTGAGCAGAGCATTACCAGTCTGGGAGAGAGAAAGAGACAGGCCTATCTATGCTCCTAGATACGAGACCCATATTGGCCAGATTTAAATGGCTGTAGGGTGACCAGTAACCAAGCACAAATTCAGAGACTAGCAAGAAAATCTTCACAACAATGTGTACATTTCAGGGAAGACAAATAAACTATTCATAAACACCCTGCTGCATATTTTCAATAACTTTAAAATTATATTTTTAAAACATTGTTAGAAGCTGGCATAAGACTTCTGAAAAATAGCAAGCACTTGTGAATGGTTATGTTAACCAATCAAAGCTGTTTATCTATCAAAAGACCTTTCAGTCTTACAGATGCTAGCTGATATTTTCACACGCCATTAGCAGCCCATATCAACTCCTACCTACCCCTAATGCCCATACACATGGTGCATGGAGCAAGTGAAACATGAGCTTTGAGTTTGGCTGTTGTAGTATCCCAGTTTGGGGTAGTTGATGATCTGACACCAAACACATGAAGCTGCCTTGGTCTTTGTAGGAGTGAGGAAGACCATATCCTATGTAAGCTAGACTAATGATTTTTTGTGCTTGAAAGACTAAGCTGATACTTTCAGGTAGACAATGTTGTTGGTAAGTTTCTTGTCCAACTTGTTGACGAACATGGGCAAATGCAAGCTATCTCACATATGACTTGTTTCTCTCACTCTCCCAGCACTGTGTTGGCTCACCAGGAATACCCCTAGTGCCATGCCCTCTGGCTACCTGCTCTTCTCAGCAGGCCCATGGCTTCATTGCCAAGCCATGACACAGAGCTATTTCTGCAGCTCTGCACCACCCAGGGAATCCCCTTAAACCAGATTTTGTGTCCAGATCCATTAGTCCTTGAAAAAGGCTCCAGCTCAGTAGTGTCACTCTCTAAACCACTGGTGTAATGATAACATATCAGAAGAATCTGACATCTAGAGTCCTGTTTACCAGACATTAAGTTACATGATTTTAATGTGGGAAATACATTTATCAAAAAACAAGCATATAACATACCATTGCCCAATGTGAGCCACACAAACCAGAACCTTACTAAGTAAGGGTTTTCATGTAGGCAGCCATGAAGTTGCAACCCAAAGTCCAAGGCCAATCAAAAGAGACTTCATGGCCTTGGGACAACTGGTTGAGTGATCAGGACCACAAGTAGTGTTCTTCTTTATCCAGTTGCAGGGAATGATGAGGGAAGAAACAGGATGACCCAACAGATCAATAACTGCCTCTGAGATTGGTGTCACCAGCAAAATTTTGAGGGTTTTGATCATGGGTCAGTCTACATGATACCAGGCCAGCTGGTGATAGACAGGGTACACATGTCTCAAAAGGGGAAAAGGATCTTTGCACAGGAGTTAGCAGGGCTCATTGAAAGAGCTTTAAACTACATTTGAAAGGGAAAGGGGATACAACTAGGCTTACTACAGAAAAGTCTGGGGGCGGCATGCCAGTGTTTGAGGAACAGTGTGCTAGTGAGGTCCTCTGATCTGCTCCCCAATGTGCTGAGTACACTACAGCACATTTGAAATGTCCCTGTACTAATGCACGCAGCCATCTCAGTGGAGGCAGGGGATGGAGATCCATCTGGCAGCAAAGACGCAGGGGTTGTTAATGTGTTAGAAACCACAGAAGCACCTGAGAACACTCACATAGGAATTAGGGCTTTTCCCCCCAGAAAGGTGGCAGGATCAATAGCCCAACTGAAGTGCATCTACACCAACGCACACAGCATGGGCAATGAACAGGAGGAGCTGGAAGCCATTGTGCAGCAGGAAAACTATGATATAGTTGCTATCACAAAAGCATGATGGGGTGACTCACAGAACTGCAGTGCTGCAATGGATGGCTATAAACTCTTCAGAAGGGATAGGCAAGGAAGGAGGGGCAGGGGGGCTGATAGCCCTATATGTTAAGGAGTGTTTTGACTGTCTAGGACTTGACTATGGTGATGAAAGGGTTGAGTGTTTATGGGTAAGGATCAAGGGAAGGCCCAACAAGGCAGATATTGTGGTGGGAGTCTGTTACAGACAACCCAACCAGGATGAAGAGACGGATGAAATAGTCTACAAGCAGCTGGGAGAAGTCTCATGATTACTAGCCCTTGTTTTCGTGGGGCAGACTTTGGCCTCTTTAGGGGCCTGGTTGACAGAGTCCCATGGGAGGCAGTCTTGAAGGGCAAAAGAGTCCAGGAAGGCAGGACAATCTTCAAGAAGGAAATCTTAAAGGTGCAGGAGCAGGCTGTCCCCATGTGCTGAAACTCAAGCCAGCAGGCAAGAAGACTGGCCTGGCCGAACAGAGAGCTTTGGCTGGAACTCAGGAAAAAAAAAGAGAGTTTATGACCTTTGGAAGAAGGGACAGGTAACTCAGGAGGACTACAAGGATGTTGTGAGGTTAAACAGGGAGAAAATTAGAAGGGAGGGTCAAAGCCCAACTAGAACTTTATTTGGCTACTGCAGTAAAAGACAATAAAAAATGTTTCTGTAAATACATTAACAACAAAAGGAGAGCTAAGGAGAATCTCCATCCTTTATTGGATGTGTGGGGAAACATAGTGACAAAGGGTGAGGAAAAGGCTGAGGTACTTAACGCCTTCTTTGCCTCAGTCTTTAACAGTAAGACCAGTTGTTCTCAAGGCACCCAGCCTCCTGAGCTGGAAGACAGGGACGGGGAGCAGAATGAAGTCCCCATAGTTCAAGGGGAAATTGTTAGTGACCTGCTACACCACTTAGACACACACATGTCTATGGGGCTGGATGGGATCCACCCAAGGGTACTGAGGAAGCTGGCAGAAGTGTTCACCAAGCCACTTTCCATCATTTATCAGCAGTCCTGGCTAACCAGGGAAGTCCCAGTTGACTGGAGGTTAGCAAATGTGACGCCCATTTACAAGAATGGCTAGAAGTAGGATCTGGGGAACTACAGGCCTGTCAGCCTGACTTTGTGCCGGGGAAGGTTATGGAGCAGATCATCTTGTGTGCCATCACGTGGCACATACAGGACAACGAGGCAATCAGGCCCAGTCAGCATGGGTTTATGAAAGGCAGGTCCTGCTTGACTAACCTGATCTCCTTCTACGACAAGGTGACCCACTCAGTGGATGAGAAGGCTGTGGATGTTGTCTACCTTGAATTTAGTAAAGCCTTTGACACTGTTTCCCACAGCATTCTCCTGAAGAAACTGGCTGCTCATGGCTTGGACGCACATACCCTTCACAGGGTTAAAAACTGGCTGGGTGGCCAGGCCCAAAGAGTTGTGGTGAATGGAGTTAAATCCAGTTGGTGGCCAGTCACAAGTGGTGTTCTCCAGGGCTCAGTATTGGGCCCAGTTGTGTTTAATATCTTTATCAATGATCTGGATGAGGGGATCAAGTGCACCTTCAGCAATTTTGCAGACAACACCAAATTGGGTGGGAGTGTTGATCTGCTCGAGGGTAGAAAGGCTCTACAGAGGGATCTGGACAGGCTGGATCGATGGGCCAAGGCCAATTGTATGAGATTCAACAAGGCTAAGTGCCGGGTCCTGCACTTGGGTCACAACAGCCCCATGCAGTGCTACAGGCTTGGGGAAGAGTGGCTGGAAAGCTGCCTGGCAGAAAAGGACCTGGGGGTGTTGTTCGACAGCCAGCTGAATATGAGCCAGCAGTGTGCCCAGGTGGCCAAGAAGGCCAATAGCAGCCTGGCCGGTATCAGAAACAGTGTGGCCAGCAGTAGCAGGGAAGTAATTGTCACCCTGTATTCAGCATTGGTGGGACCCCACCTTGAATACTGTGTTCAGTTTTGGGCCCCTCACTACAAGAAAGACATTGAGGTGCTGGAGCGCATCCAAAGAAGAGCAACAAAGCTGGTGAAGGGTCTAGAGAACAAGTCTTACGACGAGCAGCTAAAAGAACTGAGGTTGTTTAGTGTGGAGAAAAGGAGGCTGAGGGGAGACCTTATTGCTCTCTACAACTACCTGAAAGGAGGTTGTCGTGAGGTGGGTGTTGGTCTCTTCTCCCAAGGAACAAGTGATAGGATGAGAGGAAATGTCCTCAAGTTGTGCTAGGGGAGGTTTAGATTGGATATTAGGAAAAATGTCTTCACCAAAAGGGTTGTCAAGCACTGGAACAGGCTGCCCAGGGCAATGGTTGAGTAACCATCCCTGGAGGTATTGAAAAAACATGTAGATGTGGCGCTTAGGGACATGGTTTAGTAGTGGACTTGGCAGTGTTAGGTTTATGGTTGGACTTGATGATCTTAAGAGTTCTGGAAAAGACAATCTAGCCATAAATACATGACCAAGTCTTCAACAGATTGGTGGATATAAAGTCTGAAAGAGATGTTGGCACTCACTCGCATAGGTAGGCATTAGTCTTACATGAGCTGAACTGGTTAGATTAATCTGAATGCTTTTTGCCTTGTAGCCCCTGCTTGGAAGTTGTTTGAAGTCTGAGAAGCATTTAGTTTAGCACCAGGAGGTATGATAGTAAAAGGTCTGTGTCCTCAAGAATCTCAAACCATGTTTAAATATCATAGGAATCACAGGGTCAATACCATAGCCTTTATCATTGCTTTGTACAGAAAGCACTGCTGTAGTTAGGGAAAATATAGGAGGTGGGATTTGGAAATTAAGATAGTTATGGAAAAGTGGAGTAAAAACATACAGTTTTTAGCAGCAAGTTTAAAGTGTTTGTCTTTTTATTATATGGTCACTACAACCATTCTAGATGGTTCGTTTACTTCCCACATGCAGCAATTCAGCTCACAGCTATAATTAAAGATTTCTTAAATGTAATATTAAAATTGCATTAGGAATATTTTGGTGTTTCATGTGTTAAACCCAAACAAATTGCCAGGTATCTGAACTCTGGTAGCCTTGAGCAAGACCTAAAAAATCTCTTTGGATTTTGGGGAAGGTAGCTGGAAAATGTATTGAATTCTGCAGCCTAGATCATGGTTATTGGATTTTTTTTTTCCCCTAGCACAAATTGAGATCCACACAATGTTGCTTCCAGTTGAAAGACATGTAAAATCAGGAATATACCTGTATAGTTTCAGAGATGGAGATGTACAAAGGAGGAGAGGGAATTTCTCAGAGAAGTCAGGGAGGTTTCATTACTTCTCCCAGCCTCAAACTCTTCATTATCAAAGCTTCTCATTAGTCATCAGCTCTGCAGCACTCTGTTTTCTGCTGGCTCTGAAAAGCAAGGAATGGAGCTGTGAATGTAAAATGGAGTCTAAGCAGAGACTTCAGGCCTGTGCTGGGATACATAGAGAAAAGTAGATTGACATTTTGTGTTACAGTTGGTTGCTTTCCTGGGGTTGTATATTGTGAGTCAAACTTACACATGCTTTTAAATGTAAATGGCTCTAAAGCAGGAGTAACAGCAGGCAAAAGGCAAAATCAGGCTTTAAATTTCTATTAAAATAACACACAGAATTGTCACCAAACCATGATTAGCATAGCAGACAAAGAACTTAAAAAGATAGTGCCTCTGCTCAACAACTGACAGACTTGACGTCCGTCTGTCCTAGATATAAAGCTATGCACAATTACTGTGATCTGCAGCTCCTAGTATTCCAAACATTGCCAAGTGGTCTGACAGCACTAACAGCATGCACGCCATGGGAATGATAACCTTTGACATTATTTTCTTTTAACAAGCCCAACTCAGACCTTTAGCGAAACTCTGCAAAGGATTGGGGGGCAAGAAGGAAGGGGAGGCATAGACATTTTCCCCTATGGACTCATAATGTAAGAGTCTGCCACTTAATGTGAAATGTAGATTTCCATTTTGCAGTATTAAGAAAGAAGAACCAGGATCAACAAATTTAAAAAGTGAATGATAAAGTGATAAAATTCTCCAAAGCAGAATACTTTAATTATAGACAGTGAAGACTGCATTTCAGAAGTCCTTAAAAGTTACATGCATTTGCATGACCTCTTTATATACTAATTATCAAAGCAGTAGACTTGTGAGAATGTTCTAGGCAAATATCTAGCCATACTTATATACATCCATGGCAATGGTGACCGTCTTGTGGATGGGGTAGTTCTGTCTTTTTTAGAAAACAACACCTGCCTTTGAGAACACCAAAGCTCTGCATTGCTGTTGCATTGCTATAGTGCATTTCAGTAATTACAAATCTGGCCGTTGCTTTATTATCAGACTGTGTCCACTTTAGTGGAACTAGGATTCAGGCCAGTTAGGAAGCAGATCACACCACCTACTATACAGTATTTTAAGCACTTAGAGGATGCTCTAAGTGATGTAGAACTTCTAGTAATAAAAGGAAAAGATAGTGGCCTATATAGGACAACTTAGATCAGTTAGATGCCTGAAGTTGTTTCTAACTGTATCACTTTTTTCCTCCAGACAAATCAGGTGTTTGGGGGGTCGCTTTTAAGTCAGGAGATGAAGAAATTCATCCAGAAGGTCTATTACCAGCATTACTGGTCCAGCTATCTGTGTAGACTTGGCTTATTGTTTAATTTCCTGTTGCTTCAGGTTACTAGTCAGAATCTACTACATAGCTCTCTGGGGATAGTGTGAAGTCTGCTTAGTTAAGTAATTATTTCTGTGCTTTGGTGTGAGGTTAGTATAGCTTTAGTTCTAAAAATCAGCATCACTATTAAATAATTTGCAAAACACTTTGTTATGACTTTCTGCATATTTGTGTATATCCTTGCTCTGCCAAAATCTGCTGTAGCCCTGTGCTCACTCAGGAATTAGTTTGACTGTAAATATCCCCCTGGAGCACCAACACTTCTGAACAGACCCAGCCGCTGTGTGAGACAGAGCAAGAAGGATGTTCTGCACCAAGTGTCTGATACACCTGACAGCATAGAAATGCTTTGTGTCTCCTGCTAATGATCTGTCAGCATTTCCACTTACAGTGCCTTTGACTCATCTGTCATCGTCTGTTCTGAGATGAAGAGGCTCTCACCAAAAGGTGTTTTTATTGTTTGATAAGGTTAAATGACATTTGGCTGCTTTTGAGTTACCGGGGAATCCTAAATGTACCTCTGAGGGTAAATTTGCTCCTAATAGAGGAAATAAGTATATTTACTTAAAAGGTGTTCCATGGTGCAGTCACAAAATGGCATTTTTTGTTTAAATAAAACTTGCAAGCTGCCATGTTTTTCAATGCGTCTTTGTGCTTTTTGGAAAAAAAAAATCCCATGTAAAAAGACTATCACTAGTTAAAAAATTATAGCTTCTATTACTGTAGATGTGTCTTAGCCAACTTTATTTCGGCAAACTTTTTTCTCCCTTCTAAATGCACATAATCCTCAGATTTATTCCATTCACATAAGCTGGCTCATTTCAAGCTATATAAATGAATGTCTTCAGTAGAAGCTTTATGATTTACAGCCAAATGCTGTTGCAGAGAAGCAGCAGCTTCTCTGTCTTAGCAATCACCAGCCAGCAGTAGTCAGGTTTGCTGTTTCTATCATAACTCTGCTCCTCCAGAGACAGAGAAGTAAACCAGTCTTCCTGGTCCCTCTGCTGAGGTTTTCAGCAAGGCTCACTGGTATTTTCTATGACTCAGGGGAAAATATCCCCATATGCAGGGCACAGTAGATACCATGTGCTCTGAGGACTGCATTAACTTGGTTTACTCATACCTAAACAAGCTCTGAGAAGTAAATGGGGAACTGATTCAGGTCTTGCTGTGGGCAGGGGAGAACTTGGCATGGCTGTGCTGGGTACACGTGGGCACTCACTGCTGACCATGGACCATGGGGTGGCTGAATCCCAAGATTAATGACCTCTGCCCAAAGGCTGTTAATACTTGTGAGAGGGGGAAGTATTTGGGTGCTACTTGCTGTCACTACTAGTAGAGTCTGATTCTGATGCTCCAAAAGTGTATTTCGCTCTTAGCCCTTTTTGTCAACTAGTGTCTATGCTTAATAACCATATGTGTTTTAAATTCCTGAAGTAGAGACATACTGCCAGGATGTCAATGCAAATGTGATCTTGGATTTAATTCCTTAATGTTTTAAGATGGTGTGTTTAAGGCTATTTTTTAAGTGGCTGCAAAACCTCATAGCAGGTGATACAGTGTCAGAGTTGCATACAGAAATTATTCACAAAAGTACACTGGCTACTGGAGGTTTAGCTTCTACTAGCTGTCCCTCTAGTGTTCCTGGGCAATCTATATTTTATTTTATCCATGAATAGGAGCTTTTTGGCAGGCAGAAAAAATGTAAAATCCAGAAGGCTGGTCTTTTTTGTCAAATCTATTATCAGGTAAATCCAGGTTAGCATATTATTGAAGAAATTATTTGTACTAATACAAAAATCAGAAATTTACATAAATACAACTGGAAGCTCAATAAAATAATTTTTTCAGTATTCTGTTAACACCTTTATGACCACAAAAATGGTCAGAGGGCTCGAACAACTGTACTATGAAGAAAAGCTGAGAGAGTTAGGGTTGTTCAGCCTGGAGAAGAGAAGGCTCTGGGAAAACCTTATTGTGACTTCTCAATATATAAAGGGGGCTTATAAGAAAGATGAAGAGAGACTTTTTACTATAGTCTGTAATGACAAGACAAGGGGCAATAGTTTTAAATGGAAAGAGGGTGGATTTAGATTGGACATAACAAAGAAAAATTTTATGATGAGGGCGATGAGACACTGGAACAGGTTTTCCAAAGTTGTGGATAACCCAGCATCGGAAGTGTTCAAGGTCAGGTTGGACGGGGCTTTGAGGAACCTGATATAGTAAGATGTCCCTGTCCATGGCAGGCAGGTTGAACTAGATGAGCTTTAAGGGTCCCTTCCAACCCAAACCATTCTCTGCTTCTATGATTCTATGATATAGAGGCCATTCAGTTTCTCATTGTGCATCTTTGTAGCTGCCACTTTTAAGACAACTCTATTGGGCCTTCTTTGGTGTGATAGTAAGTGTAAGAACTCAATCTTCTACCATCCCTGCTGAGTCTTTAAAAATACCTGCATTTAAGGGAATTCTGTGGGGAAGGAGGACTGAATTTGCTGTTTGCTTTGTCTTTAGAAAAATTGAGGGGTTGGTTCTGTGTAAAATTTAAAAATACAAATGATGTGTTTAATCTAAAATGCATGAGGGAGTTGGTTTTACAAGCAAGAATGAAAAAGAATGTTCTTGCACGTTTGTGTTATTGGCTTGTAAAGCAGTTATGTGTTTCAGAAATCACATCCAGTTATCACAGATTACTGTCATAGGTTGACACAAAATGGGAATGTGCTAAAACAAGACGAATTCTCATTCAAGATCAATGTTCTCTTAGTTAGGATATGACAAAACAAAATAAAAATAGTTTAAGCCATGTGTCATCATTTCTCCTTTTTTGTCCCTTAATTTTCTTTAGACAATTGTCTTTCCTGGTTGAAGCATTTTGATATACAACAGAAGCTTACAACAGAAACTTAAAGTAATATAGAATTAGAGCTTTATATTTGCAAATAAAATGTCAAATGTAAAATAAATATTGGTGTAGGGCAGTTTGAAGTATTTCTAGGATGAGAGTAACTCAAAAGTCTCACATCTTCTAGTCTTGCTAAGCAACATTTAAGAAAACCACAGTATAAGGGGCATTTTAGACTCTTATTTTGTTGGTGTCATTCTGGATGAGACTGGATCAAGATCCTAAAGCAGCATAAATGAGCAATAATAATTTACATATCAAACAGCTGAATCTCATTTAGGAAAGCTGCATATTCCTCATTTGACAAACTGAAGTTATTACCATTTCTCTCCTTCTGATTTAGTATTTGATATGTGTATACAAAATATTTATATTTCCAACGCTGCTTTCACAGTATAGAAAACTAAAGGCCAAAAAATAGTAGGGAGAAAATGAGTAAAATAGCAAGGGAGGCTTAACATCTAAGCTACTGATGAGACATCTTGATGACAGGCAATGAAACTGCAGCCTAACAAATCAAGTTTAGCTGCACTGAAGCGCTGGAAATGCTGTGTTTTCAGTGTCTGGGCCCAGTTTTCCTGGACTCTGCATGACTCTGTGTTATGATTTATCAACACCAGCCATTCATATTTCTCTTAGTCAAGTCAAGTGGGATATACATGCTGCCTTTAGATTTGGGGGTAGCTTTACATACTCTTTGTATATAAATGAGAAAGTTATTGAATTTTCAATAGCCGTTTCAGACAAAAACAAAGGGATTATGAAAAAGCTGGGGAAGCCTATCCAACAGGTGAGCAGGCCTTGATTTCATGGTGTGCTAATAGAGGAATTGCTCCAGGGATAAATAAATGAACTTTAGCCCCAAGAAATTTTATTTTCTTTAATGATAAGAGGAGACATCAGCTAAAACTCAATATTTACTTTGTGCTGCAGGAGGGAAGTTTTTCTCTGAAACTTGTCCTGTATCTGTAAAGCTCTGTGTATGCTTGTGATTTTGCAGAATAGGAATAGATCAGTTTGCATTGCTCCATGAATAGAGAAGATTCAAGGACAGTTCTGCCCATGCACACCGTGATCACAAGGACATCACAGTTTTCAACCCTTCAGCTCAACAAGAGCAACAGTCTGTTCCTTGTCACCAGCTTACATTGCACCAACCTCACGTTCCTATTCTGTCTCTGAAAGGCAAATATATTCTTACAAAACAGCCCTGTACCTCCTCTGACATGCTCAATGATTCCTAGCAACAACTCACACCTAAGTGGGTATGTGCAAGGTCCTGGGGCATTTTGCACTCGCAGTCAGCTTATCTCACTCTGCAATCATCACCTCTCAAATATTGCTTTTCTGTCTGTGTTAGCAGAAGTGAGCTCAGTACCATTCGTATACAAATCAGTGGCAGTTCCAGATGTTTCCCAGAAGACATTTATGGCCCCATGTGGACCACTGAGGTAATTTTTAAATTCTGGGAGAGGCACCCTGGCATAGAGTTCACAGCAGTACTAGCATATACACAGATGAAGGGGCGCAATTTGAAGGCAGTAGGAAACAAAATCTGCTTTCTTCTCCAAGACACATGGGTTCAACTACTTTTGTTAACTCTGTGATTCTTTCCTAAATTGCTATTATTTAGTCTTTGAAAATTATGGGCCTCTGCTGGTACCTGCAGCTGCTAACCAACGCACTGGATCAAGGGCTTTGAAGTGCTGACGTTCCAGACAGCCAAATGTCAGCTGCCTGGAAGCTTCCCACATGGAAGGATTTAGGAGTACCCCTGACTGTCAGGAAGTTTTTATTTCGATGGGAAGGCCTTTCAAGGAAAAAATGTACTTCTCCTTCAGCTGTTGAAAAAAAAGCCAGCAGGTGCAGAACTTCTCACTCCTACCTCTGCTCTCATGCAAGAGAGTTTAAGCATTGAATCATGCACAGTTAACACAAACACATAACCTTGGGTGGTAATTTTTTCTCCTGGATGAAAAATGAACACAATTCTATCTTCCAAGTAATTTTTAGTGTAGGAAAGATAGGAAGTTCACTTTCTAGATTTTATTTGTATTTTTAATGTGCATATTAGAGCAAAAAAAATCTAGGGTGAGGTGGCTTAAAATCTATGGAGTTGAGTAGAAATTTGGCTCTTCTTTGAGCTCAGTAGTTTGGTTGAACACACAGTGTCTTACAACTGGACATTCTGAGCACTAACCCAATGCAAGTTGCTAGCTGTCGGGAATTAAAAATGCATTTTCCATGGGTTAGCTCAAAAGATTTTTCCATTAATGAAAAATTATTCCCTCGCTGTTTAAAGGTAGTCCTACACAGAGTAACTGTGTACAGTTACAGACCATGTGAGTTAAAAAGCTCGTTCCTCCCACTGTTCTTCAGAGCAGACAGAAT